>NC_092810.1:43475999-44081277 GCF_040954645.1 Diabrotica undecimpunctata | reverse complement strand
TTCATCTTTTTTCGTCATTACCCAAGTTTCACATCCATAGGTTACTACGGGTCTAATCAGTGTTCTGTAGATAGTCATTTTGGTTCTATTGTCTAATAATTTCAATGTCATCAATCTTTTATTAGCATAGTATGTACGATTCCCGCTGGAAATACGTGCGGCTTTTGAATCCTGCAACGTCATTTTTATGAGGCTGATGTATTTCTTAGGTATACCTAGATTACAAAGGTCTTCCAGCATTCTGTCTCTTTTCACACTATCAAAAGCTTGTTTAAAGTCTATATACATATTATATAGGTCTATGTTGTATTCATAAGCTTTTTCTTGTATCGTTCTTAGTATGAATATGTTATCTGTAGTGGCTCTATTTGGTCTAAATCCATTTTGATAATCACCAATTATATTTTCGGAGTATTCTAATAATCTATTGTAGATTATACCAGAAAGAATTTTGTATATTACATTTAGCAATGTAATTGGCCTATAAATATATATTAAATAATAAAAGACCTGCTGACCTTAAAAACAGGAAACGCAAATTGATGAATAAAACAATTAACTGCTACGTATAGTTCTCGCGAAATCACTTCATTGTCAGACTTATTTCAAACAAATCCAAAATAACAACTAAGTCATGTCTAAGAAATACACTGTATATTCTCGATCAGTGAAACTCAGCCCAGTGAATACCATCTGTATAATATTTACATAATTTTTTACGATTTACTCATTAATTTAGATACCCGAAACTAGAGGGAAAATAAATTAAATAAATAAAACATTATTAGGTATTACATTTTTTTTAGAATTCCCTACGAATTTTGACCATGATGAATGGCATGGGGAATGCATATTTTAGATTCCCTTGCCGACTAATCCATCAATCTGTCTGCTTTGCAACTCGTAGAAAGCACAGTGGTAAGGATTTGAATTCAGTTTGGTCAAGTAGGAAATCTTATGATTTCTCTTGTTGTTTAAATAAATAAAGTTCCTGTATATGAAAAAACTTACATAAACGAACGAAGCGACGGTGGTCTATCTACTTATTTAAAAAAAAATAAAACTATTTTTTTTTTTGTAACATATAATGTAAAATGTAGGTGTTCATTTTTATTAAAGGTACTAGAAATCCCGACAATGTAGTTTATTTATTTTTAACACTTTGACTGCCACACCAAATTCACCATATTAGGGTCCTGTGCGCCGCATTAATTTTTTTATGAAAATTTATTTAAAATTGTTTATCAACATAACTTAGATACATTGCTTAAATAATTTTATTATATTTTTATATATGTATAATTTGTATAAGTACGGATACATGGTCTAGACTTGTCGTATCTTGTCTAAAACGGTAGCGTGACGTTGGCTTGTATTTGTGAGTTCAACTCTAAACGTATAGAGTTGAACTATGAAGTGTATAAAATGTCATCATATGAGAGAGAACAGGTCTAGCTTCATGCATTATAGGATGAAATATCAGATATTAGTAATGATAATGATGATCCATTTGAGAATGAATCTGAAGAAGATCCTGACTACAAAACAGAGAGTTCACGGAACAGCAGTGATATACAAACTAAAAGACCTCGGATAGCGACTAAGGGTAAGTTTGAATAAAGATCAATAAATAAATATAGGGCCGTAACTTATAGTTTATATACTTATACATATTTGCCAATGAAATATAAACACATGAATAACACAAGACGTTATGTACGACTACATTTGAATGCAAATTTATATATTCTATTGACATTACATGTCTATTACATTTTGTTTTTTTTTTTGTTCCAGATAGGGATGAGTCAGATAATCAAGATTCTTCAGGGAAAGAAGAAAATATAGGATTAACAGCAGAAGTCCTAAACATGAAAAATAAAGAAGAATTCGCCTACTTTAGACTTTTTGTAGACATTGAAATTATCAGCATTATTGTCGAACAAACCAACATATACGCAAATCAGGTGATAGTGAATACCATCGTTGAAGAAACCATCGGTCCATCTTCAAAACCGCATTAATGGAGAAACACAGACGTGACCGAAATTTATTGCTTTTTGGGGGTACTGATTTGGATAATCCTAAACTGGCTGATTATTGAAGAAATTCGGATTTATACTGGTCAAAAACTGCAGGATATATGGCTTGAAATAGATTTGAAATTTTGTTGCGTATGTGGCACTTTGTAAATAATAATTTATGTCAAGCAGAAGACAGACTGTACAAAGTTCAGTCCCTGGTAACTTTGCTAAATTCCAAATTTAAATAGGTTATAGTACCAGACGAAAATATATGCATAGATAAAACGATGGTACCCTTTCGTGGGCATTTAAAATTTCGCCAATATGTGAAAGGAAAGAAACATAAATTTGAAATCAAACTCTTTAAGCTATGCCTTAATGGGAGGTATACGTATATAATAAAATTTATTGTGGTGCAGACAAAATTGATGGCATGTCTATGGCAACTAAAGTAGTATTTAAACTTATGGACGAATGTCTCGATAAAGGAATGACATTGTACACTCTCAACTGGTACACCAGCGTAGAGCTAGCTGAAAAGTTACCAGGCAGATAAACGCAACTAGTAGGAATACTAACAAAAAAATCGGAAAGGTATTCCGAAAGAAGTACTGTTAAGCAAACTGTAGAAGGGTGAAATTGTAAGAAGAGAGTCAAACATAAACTTAATTTTATTGATGTTCCAGGTAGAATTGAGGCTAAAAAGAAGCCGGAAGCTATTGTGGCTTATAATAATGCAAAAAGTTTCATTGATGCATCCGACCAATTGTCATCTTATTCTACCTCTATTAGACGCAGCATTAAATGGTACAGAAAGGTGACAGTTGAACTACTTACTGAAACAAGTATAGTAAATTTTCATTATTTATATAATAAAAACAAAACTGTACCAGAAATAATAAGTATAACAGATTTTAAAGAAAAATTGTGCTTGGAACTACTCTAAAAACGTAAACAAACTTATACTCCCCACAACACACCGTCAGAACATAAATTTATTCAAGCAGGTAAAAAAAGTCGGTGTTTAATTTGTTACCAACGAAATAAAGATGACTATAGACGACAGTATGCAATAAACAAAACTAAGCAAATTAACACTAAATGACAAGTCTGTGACCAAAAATACTTTTACATTAAAATTAATTAGCGTTAAGTTATAAAAAATCTACTATAATTCAACTGCTAATAGAAAAATGACGAAGTATTTTTTCCCAGGCTAATATCATTTTTAATTTGCCCCAGACCAAATTAAATCCTATTAGAAATATACGTAAAAAGTTTCGAACGTAGTTTTGAGGTTCGAATCGGCTTATAAATGCCCCTTTGTCCGCTTCTTGTCGATCGACGATGATAGGTATAATAAAAGGTTAAAGTTGTGGAGTAAAAGTGTTGATTTATTGACAGCTACTGGTAATTATACAATATGATGTTCGTTAGGTAACTACTTATGATTGACTGTAGTAGACTGCGCTCACATGAGCTCAAATCCCCAATTTATAATCACAAATATTTCATACCTAAGCACAGAGGTTATTGCTTCCTATCATACCATACCAACTTTGCACTATTTGCTTACATTACAATTTAATCTAGGCCATCATTGCAATACTTAGGAAGTTCAATTAGAAAAAATATATTATTCGACAATTCAATAACAGGTGAATGGACTTTAATTATTAAAATATTACTCGATATCATTTTCACAATGTCACTTATACACGGTGAAACTATAATAGATTAAGAAGCTAGGAATAATGTGAGAATACAAATTAGGGGGTTAATTTGTGATTGAACATATTGGCCACTATATAAAAAACAAACAGACGACCAATAGAAATATTTAAAACATATAAAATATAAAATAATAATATAACAATAATCATAACACTAATTCACTCGGTTTTTGAATTATTATCTCACTCGAGCAGTGCTACCTATAATTTGATTATTTAGAATTTATGTTTCAGCTAAACTATCTAATTCAAATCTAAGCTCATTAAGTGAAACTGATCTAGGAGGGGCTGTCTTTAAAGTACTACTTAAATTTGGGTTGTGATAAAGTATGTCTTCCAGGCGCTGGATGAGGTTGGATGCAAGAACCTTAATGCCTTTGTTTTCTGGCTCTCTTGGAGTTTCGAATATATCTGACCACCTTCCTTTATTTTCATATGTAACTTAAAATTAGTGTAAGTTATTGTAATCTACTGCAAGTAAATTCCTTGGGACCAACAACGAACGCACAATACCACCTCTTCTTTTTCTAGGTTTGTGTCTCTTTGAAATTTCTTCTCTAATTGCAGCAGTCTCGCATATGTTTCAGAATTCCTTCTGTTATCATACTGGCACCCACTAAAATTTATTCTATTTTGTGGCCTTCTGTCTTCAGAAATCCTTCTGTTATCATACTGGCACCCACTAGAATTTTGTCTATTTTATGGCCTTCTGTTTTCAGAATTCCTTCTGTTATTATACTGGCACCCATTAAATTTTATTCTATTTTGTGGCCTTCTGTTTTCACAAATCCTTCTGTTATCATACTGACCTGACCCACTAGAATTTGGTCTATTTTGTGGCCTTCTGTTTTCAGAATTCCTTCTGTTATCATACTGACCTGATCCACTAGAATTTGGTCTATTTTGACATGTGTAGTAGTAATGAATGGTACTGTCCACTACATTCTGCACATCTATAAGAGGAATAACATGGTACTTCCCTTTTGTGTAGTAGGCATCTACCGCACCATTGCTTTTCCTTTCCTTAATTTTCGTAAATTATTTAAAAACTTTATTAATTCTTGACCTAGTTTTTCTTGTCTATGCATATAATCGTTCCATTTCAAACGTATATAAGTTTGACCTAAATTCAACTTTTAAAATCTCAACAAGATTACCTTAGACAATAACGAATGAACTTGTCTAACCTTGCTGACACGGCTTATTGTTCAAATTAAAGAATGTAATATTATCACGTGTAACCAGAGAGAAAAAATTCTGTATATAAAAAATGCAAATACTACAGAGTACTATATATTTGGAATGAATGAACTCTGCATGTGTATAACAATAACGATTTGTCACGATATTTCCCTATATTATGAAAATCAAATGTTTTAAGAATTTTAAATTGTAAGAATCAAAATGATCGGGTATAATTAAAATTAAAATAATTAAGCTATTAGATTTGAATTATCTGTAGACAAACTATTACTTTTTGAAGTAAAAAAGTATGCAGAATAAAAATATTTCAATTAAGTATTATTAAATTTGAATTTTAAGTTTCTTTAATAATCTTTTTAATTTAAAAAAAAATGCACTGCTCTAAATGATAATAAATATTCAAAAACTCACAGTTTTATCCCGACGTTTACTTGTATGTTCCTGCTTTCTTCTTAGAACTGCAACTGGAACTGGGGAGCTGGATCTCTGGATGCTACTAGATTTTTCTGCTGGAAACTGGACCTCCAAACTGATGGAACAGTAGACTTAAGGACTGCTATTCAGGTTCTCTTATGATCAAAGGCTCTCGTAAGGCTCCTACCCCTAATTTCGGTGCTTTCTGGTTTTTTTAATTTTTTTTTCTCCACACTTCGAATTGGATTGTCGATCTTGTACGGAACTGGGAAACAGCTATTTAGGTCGCTAAGGTTCGTCTCCTTCGAAGCTCCAAACCAATTAACGCCCTTTTGATGATGTTTTGTCGAAGGACCAGTGGAAAGGTTCGAACGTAGATTTGAGGTTCGAATCGGTTTGAAAATGCCCCTTTGTCCGCTTCTTGTCGATCGACGATGATAGGTATAATAAAAGGTTGAAGTTGTGGAGTAAAAGTGTTGATTTATTGACAGCTACTGGTAATTATACAATATGATTTTCGTTAGGTAACTACTTATGATTGACTGTAGTAGACTGCGCTCACATGAGCTTAAATCTCCAATTTATAATCTCACAAATATTTCATACCTAAGCACAGAGGTTATTGCTTCCTATCATACCATACCAACTTTGCACTATTTGCTTACATTACAATTTATTCTAGGCCATCATTGCAATACTTAGGGAGTTCAATTAGAAAAAATATATTATTTGACAATTCATAAACAGGTGTATGGACTTTAATTATTAAAATATTACATTTTCACAATGTCACTTATACACGGTGAAACTATAATAGATTAAGAAGCTAGGAATAATGTGAGATTGCAAATTAAGGGGTTAATTTGTGATTGAACAATACGTAAAGTGTACTCCTGTGGAGTAAACTTGGCAAAACTATCTTTACCGACTGTGTATATGTAAATATACACTTGTCGGTTTAAACTCAGCCACTGTATATATTCAGGTATACACATGGCAGTCAAAGTGAGAAAAAAAAAAACGTTTTACGTCGTTTGCTTGGTCTGACAGACCACCGTCGTCGAACGGAGTGTTGAAAGTGATATGTTCCCATATGTAAGCATTTCTTCCCTATTCCGTACAATTTTTATAAGCTCATGTAATTCTTAAGCTAATATTTCTCCTCTATATTTAATAAGTTCTGGATTGGAATATGTGCCAGAATGATAGCCAACGTCCAATGAGGATTCGGCATGGTAAAAAGAAGGATAAATAATAGATAAAGCCACAAACAATTATACAGAAATATATGAAAAATGTAATCAAAGAATGTACAGTATAATTTAAAAGATCTTACCAAATAGAAAAAAAAAGCAAATATGTTTATATTGATCTTATAAAAGCAGAAAAAGTTACTTTCATCACCCATTATAAGCAAAATTCATTTAAAAAATAAATCAAAAATAATTTAGGTATTCTTGTGTAATATATAAGCGACAACAATAATTCCAAATGCATTTTTAATAGAAACTCGCGATGTTTGCTTCACGGGCGGTTATAAAGAGAGCCTTAACGAGCGCCGTGTGAGCCACACCTATCCTGCTGTCCCTACATTCGTTGTCCTTACATCGCAACATTAAGCCTCGCAAGCAATAAAAATGGATGATATCTTACGGCGTTAGGTCACTATTCCCTTCGCCGTTCATAATTCCCTAATGCAGCATTTGTCCTGGAGCTAAACTTCCTTCTTCCTGCTACTCTCGCGTTCTCACAATGTCCTAGCAACAATTCAAAACAAACTTTTACAGAGGAAGCTATGATAATACGCTAGATTAAACTAACTAATGACTCGTCTTCTCTCTATTCAAATTTGCTGGCTTCTTAGGAAGTTAGGAGGTCAGACAAGTTTCCGTAATTGCTGTACTTAATAAATAACCTCATAAATATTAATGTTATCGTAGATAAGCTAGTAGTTTACTCTTTATTGCTGGATATTGTTCTCTTAGAGAAGAATTAGATAATATTAAATAGGAAGAACTAAATAACGGCTACACAAAGAGCAATAGATAACATATTACAATGTAAATTACACAGAACCTCTAAATACCCCCATCTTAATATTCTACAGGACAAAATGAACATTCTTTTTATTTTGTATACCAGACATGAAACTTTAGCATGTTTATAGTCAAAGTAGTTGGTTAGGTTGGTAGTAAGATATTTATAACGTACTTATTTATATTTATGTTTATTGACTGGTTGTTTGTACACTGTTAAAAAATAACAATACTTCTTTTTTTATTAAAAAATTATTTTTTTAATGAAAACAATATACAAATATTTATTAACCCTGAGTTGGTGTGGTGCCTAAAACTTACGTGTCTGGTGTGGTATGTGTGGTGTGGTGTGTTACAAAGTGACATATTCCATAGCAAAATACGTCTTGGAAAAATCAATACTTGAGTATCTGCATTGAAATAGTGCGTATTATTAAAAAAATGGAAAAAATATTATCAGCTCAAACAATTTATTGCACAGTTCAAAAATAGCAGAAATAGCTACTTAAAATCATTACATTTTTCTAAAATGAAAAAAAAAAACTAAAGACTTCTGAACATAAAAAACAACACAATTTTCTTTATTGACTTATAAACATTATAAAGAATGATACATACATATACATGCATTTGAAACATGCGTGTTCTAAACAAACAAAATGTCTGCATTTATAACACATGTAGCGACTTTTTCTGTCTTTTGTTCTGGGGCACACTACACGTCTATTTTGTACTTTCTGACGTTTAGGCAACGGTAAATCACAATCTGATTTCATAACGAGCCAGTTTATTTGGAATGTATTGCTGAAAAGGGCACCTGCCACGAAATGCCTCCAATTTTTCATCAACAGTGAGATACATGCCAGTTGTATAGGCAGACTGAAAATTGTCAACTACTCTTTCGAAAACACCTCTCATTGGGGCTAATTTATCGATTTTGATTCTATCTACGCGTGTAACTCCATTGGCAAACCGCAAGCACTTTAGCAAAAAGCATTTTAGAAACATAGTTTTCTTGAATATTGGCATTTCTGTGTCGTCATTTGCCCAGAAATCGTTAAGGTTTTGCCGGGACGATCGATGAATTCCTGCTACATAAAGTAATCCAAATACAGCCTTGATTTCTTGCTCTAGGATCTTTTTTACTACGTATTGGTGATCATCGTTGTAACGTTCACTTACTGAATTGATTTTCTCATTAGTATATTTTACAATATCAGCAATGGGTATGTCATCCATGAAAAGCTTCCAACAATCAATTGCAGTTTTAGCTTGTGTAGCATGTCGTTTCACGCCAGGCAATTGAAAAATAATATTTTCGGCTAATTCGGCTTATGCTCATACTACCTCTTTATGCTCATTTCGTCACTTTATCTCTGCCCCAATAATATATAGCAAATGTACTTACATCATCTCCATTCTCTTGATCACTTTCATCTTCGTCGCCATCTTGTTCTGTGTCTATGTCAGGAGAACTTTCACCAACATTTTCGAGCTTCACTTCGTCTTCGGAATCAGGAATAGCCTCATCTTCATCACTTTGCACCTCTTCCCAGAATCTTAGCAACCTTGTTTGCTCGTGTTCATAACTACACATATTCATAACAAATTTTGAGCATAACAAACAGAGTAAAAAACAAAAAAATCACGCGAAGTTCGGAACCTAACCTAACCTAACCTAGCCTAACCTTACCTTGCTTGCTCTTTTTCATAACTACAAATATTCATAACAAATTTTGAACATAACAACCAGAGTAAATAACAAAAAAATTGAAGTTCGAAAAAACTGTCCAGGCATCAACAATGATTAACTGACTGACGCCAGAGGTGTGGTGGGGTGTGACATACACCTGCGGCATATTCTAACATCTATGTAAGTGGGTATTGAAGAAATTATAAAAATATCAATGCTACTCGATGGAGTGATGTTATAGTAACAGCTACAGGACAATAGAGGGCGTTAAGATGCTGTTTTTGAGGGAAATTCCATTTTTTGCATGCGTGGGTGTGTCAAACCCCATCACACCAAGGCAGGGTTAATTTACAAATAAATACTAGTGATTTTACCCGTCATAATGCTATGGGGGATCCAATCAATTGCCGTCTACAGTCACTTCACACAATTTTTTCCGACTTCCTCCTATTTCACTTTCATAACAACTAAATGACTTTTGGAGAATCGCTGAACTTTTGCGTAAAGTCTTCTTATGAAATCGATCTACGTACAAAAACCAGTGTAATTCTAGTTTGGCAATTCATTTGTTGGGAAAGCTTGAGTTTTGTATTATATTTTTTATCGATTACCAAATTCGCAGCCAATATTTTTAAATCAACAAACTTTCAAACGAGTTTAAAATTAAATATTTAAAATAATAAACTTCTTGCATGAAAGAGCTGGTTTTTTTAACTTCAGATAAATATTGTCCTATCTGACAGATAGTTATCTGGAGGATAGACGTTTGTTCATAGAATAAAATGTACCCGTCTTTTCACGTTAAATTATGTTGCGGTTCTTTGCAAATGCAAATCTACACGTCTTCATTTAGTTCTGAGCGAGCTTTGCTTCATCTTTGTTTTCCTCAGCTGCCTTTATTTCATTGTTCAACCTGTCACATCTTTGACATGTTTTTTGTGGAGGTTTAAAACTAAGATTAAAATCATGCCTGAACACTTTTTCATAAAGCGATTGGCTTGGAATTTTGTCGACATTTTTCTCTCTTAAACTATCAACATAGAATCTGTACATTAGTGACAAAGTTAAATTACAATCCAAGTATTGTTTTTTGGGATCAAGTTATACAGTAATGACTTACATACACCATGTGAGTGAGATTAAAATCTCACTGTAAATGAGGATATCGCCCAAGAAGAGAAAAAAAATGAAAAACTGTTTCAATCTTTTAATAGAAAACGTTTCGTGCAGTATTTCTGCACTTCTTCAGTTCTAATGATTGTAAAATCATACAAGAAGTCAAACAACGTCAAATGCGTAGGTTTAGGTGTTAGAAAATATATTTAATAACTACAATAAAATTACAGTAAAAACACATTCACAGTTTTCTTAAATTAATACAAACTTTAAAAAGTCACAAAAATGTCATAGTGTGCAAACAATATAATATAATACAATACTTCTATTCTATCGCTGATGCACAATATATATGCTGATGTACAAAGTTTCCCTACCATAGTAATGACTTACTATGGTAATGAGTAATGACTTACTATGGTAGGGAAACTTTGTGTGTAATTTTTGATTGAATCCATTGTGGATGGTGAAGTTTTGTTATGAGGCACTTTTTTTCCTCTAAGATCATTTAAACTTCCACTTTTTTTCTTAAGCAAAGCGCGCTGTACTCTACTACTATTGATTTGTAATATTTCCATAAACATTTTTTTTGCATATTCTAATATGTCGTTTTTCAGAAGGGATATAAAATTCACGATTTTCTTTTTTTTTTATTTTTGAAATATCAGTGTTTTTACGACATCTTATTATCGTTCTACATTTTACAACACCACTTAGTATGCTTGTTTGAGTTTCACATGACTGTGACTCGTTATAAAACAAATTAATAGTTATTTAACTAACAAGTGTATTAATAAGGGCGATTAACAATTGAGATATATTGTTAGCGAGTCCGTTAATGTTCGAGATTGTTAATCGCCATTTTAATTCACGAGTTCGTTACAAAACTTTTCCGTCGACCATACTTTTCAGAAATAAAAATATCTTAGTTTAAATTTTTATTTACTTAACGATAAATAATGACATACAATGACAGACAGTACTTACAGCGGCTACTTCATTTTAAATAATTTGTTAGTGGGAATATAAATAGGTATGTTTGGTTGCCTACACCACAGGTAACTGCCAATCACAGAGCGTTAAATGTGGTTAAATTAATTTATGCAAGCAATGTATGTTGTGTTGCCTATAATAAAATCGTTCATTAATAGAAAATCATTCATTAATAGGGGTCATTAATCAATGATTTTGAGGGTGTTAAAATTGATCATAAATGGATGGTCGACGGAAAAAAACTTTGTGTTTGCTGTGATGTAAACTCATTTTGGCATTTTATTTTGCAATTGCAGAAATAATCATTAAAAGATTTAGAGTGTATGACAGTAGGCACCTGAAGCATTGATATATTCTTTACCAGCTGCCCTTTTTTACTTGCAAATATTTTTTTTCCTCTTCATAGGATTAGATTTTCTTTTCTTGTTTTGAGGCTCTTTCTGATCTCTGGTATTTTCTTCATCTGTAAAACACCGAATTATTAATATTTTATATACGTAAATATTTTACAAGTAACAATAATTTTTTATGTTATAATACATAAAACATACTTTCAAATACAATTCACTACGCATAAGACAGGCAATTTGCATTTTCTTTTGCCAAAGTGAACTATGTGATTTTAATTTTCTTTTACAATTCTAATACAAAAATTATGTGATATATTGCTAATGCAAAAATTATGTGATAATTATGTGATAGATAAAAACCATGTTCGTACGTTGGTACAACTGCTAATATCTTACTAGCACTTCCAGCGGACACTGAAAGAGATACGTTTTCACATGGTCCACTTTGGCAAAAGAAAAATTCCAAAACATAACCATACTTTTATAATAAAGTTTTATGTTAATAAATATTATTATGTAACCTGATTCTGTAATATCCGAATTAGAACTTGGATGGTAATTATCTGAAGACCCACTACTAAAATCAGCAAGTTCATCTTCACTAGAATTTCTATGAACAATGTTATGACAATGTGAACTGTGTGAACGGAAAGCCATCTTGGACTGGATGATGGTTCACTGTGACATAATATGTCAACCAGTATTACCACCCTTGTGCTAAATAGAATTTATTAGTTTTCAGCTGATGTTTTGTTTTATTTACATAGTTCATTTTGGCATAAGTTTACAACAAAAGTTTGCATCATAATGGTAATGAAAAAGTAAAAACGAAGAAAATGTACATAATTCACTCTGGCATGAGACCATCCATTTGGCAATTAAATATTTTACATTTTATCTGTCAGATAGGTTTGTTCATGTTAGTTGGTACTTCAAATTTCTTTCCTAGATGACGCTACGTGTTTAAATCTAAACTAACACAAAGCTTTAAATTATTTTGTCCACTAAATGTTACCCTAAAATTACAAAAACCAATATTTTGGCAATTTTGCAAAAAAATTTATTGTGTTATTAGTTATATTAATATGTTAATAATATTATTAGTAATATTAAAGTAAATTGAAATGTCAGTTGGTAGCTGAGATTTTATTTCTAGGTGGCGTAATTACTCTACCGGACAAACAGTGTGACTTTTCTCCCTAGCCTTTTACATGGATAGATTATTACTGCCACGTAGGGATTCAATTATCAGGGCCACTCCACCATTCAAAACAATAGCCTCCTTTTTTTCCTTTTATTGCAACTCCGACTTTTTAATTTTTCTTTTTAATATATAAGAGTTTGCAACGTGATTGGTCTATTGAATTTTCAATTTTTTTTTTTTCGAACATACATACAAATACTTTCCTTTAAGTGCTATCACAACCACGGAAGGCAATTATGATAGCCAATCTATCATTAGAAGCAACTGCTTAAAAGAATTATTGTGAGCAACAACCATACCATGTTCTTATGTATTCTAGTCAAGATTTTTATCTTTGTCGTTTACCACGGCTTTTTTTTTCTTTTCTGAGGGTGGAATTTTCTAAAAACCGTAACCGGTTAACACATCCCTATGGATGGCTGGTGTATGTTGAAGTCAGGATAGAAGAGTACATCCAAGCCCATTTTCTCTAACAAGAAGGAGGTCCTGCAAACGGATGGCTTTTTGATATCCTACTTACCAACTAAAACCACCCTTTCCTATTTATGCGCAGTTGACTCTCACACGTACCGTACTCCGAAAGTGGAATGGCCGCTGTAAGGCTGACGACACTTTTAGAGCACTCCCTACTCTTATCTAGTTCTTATCTCTGTTGTTGGTCCGGCTGGTGTTTCTCTTCTTCTTATTTCTTTTAAATTACTGTTCGGATGTATTTGTGTACACTATTCTATCCATCCGCACTTCCCGTCATCTTCACTATCAATTCAACTTCGTCTGCCCTTGTGATATAGCAGTTTACTTTCTTTTATTGTCCTTTGAACTTTTTTTTTTAATTTTTCTTAGCACTTCAAGATTTAAACCGTAACCCAATTATGACATTAAGAAGAGGTCCCCGTATAGAAAGCAACTGTGTGAAGTGATCTCATTTATTAAGACAATTAGGAGAATTTTCAATCGTAATGGCTTCTCTGTTAATTCTTTGTTTAAAACACGGAAGAAGAATACAGTTCTGTAATTTCTGGTATATGTGTGAAAATTGTGAGAGCCATGTTCACAAAAATATTCAACAATTATTGTACAATCCCTGAAATAAAAAAAGAAATTATTTTACTGTTTTTCTTAATTAAAAAACTGACAAGAAATAAAACCTCCGATTTTTACCACGTCGAAAATGAATTTCCCTCAACGCCAACATACACTCACACATTTTATTACTTCTCGCCCCAGTTTTCACTTATCACTCACTTCAATTCACGCACTTTGTAATTGTCTCCGTATCCTCCAACGTTTCGGAATTTAAATAAAAAAGAAAACATCGCACACCCGCAACTCGGTTTTACGATTTTGACATATTAAAGAAAACCGACTGCAGACCCTCCTCAGTTTGAATCTTTCACGAAATTGCTTTCCCTTTGCTTTGCTTCCAATTAATTTTTGAAAAGAACCTCCTGGTCCGGATTGAAAGTGTCAGAGAGACTCGTTTCTCGTTTCTAGACACTCTCCGTACTGGTCATTCCTGAGAAACAATCGGCGCGGCGGCGGCAACCGGGGCTATCCTCGAAGGAAGACCGGACTGTAAAATGTTTGTGGCTTTGGGATGAGTTTTACAACTGGCCAAGGGAATCCATATCGTACTTTATTTTCTAGTAATTAAAAATCAATTATTAGAAGATTGACCGTGTTTACTTTGATGCATAGCAAAGTGATCAATAAAAATATTTTGTTGTTATAGAAAATCATTTCAAAATATTCATTCAAATATTCAAGTCTCTATTTTAATACAATCGGCGTCTCTTTTTTATTAACAACGGAACTGCAGGTAAGCTATCTAGTAAAAAGGAGTTAGCGCAAAATGACACTGGTTTGACAAGTGATAATATGTATTTTATTATATGAGCCGCTGAGAGTAAAAGTGGTGTACATCACAAAATCAAGTTCTCAGCAAACCAGTGCTTTACTAGAAACTCTGTACAGTACAGATGAAAGATTTTATGGAATTTGTTGTTTGTTTAGATAAAAGAATGTGTAATATAATGATTATGCTCATAGTATGTATTTTTACCTAATAATCTTCATAATGGAGATTTTATTAGCCTCTCAAATGACATACATTACTTTTGCAGTAAACTTACCTAATGGTAATGACTTACGCCACTTTTACAATAAACACGTTTAATTATTATTCACCGTTTATGATTTGCATTGAAGTGATATCAGCCTAAATTTAGGTGAAAAAAGTTATGCATAAAATTTAAAATTCTTTATTAAAAGATGTGAAGTAATACAATATAATTTTTACTGCTATAAGATTAAAAAATATATTATAAGAAAAAGCATTATAAAGGAAAAACAATATTAAAGTTCAGAACTGTTGCCTCCGTTCTCATCATCGAATACCTCTACATGTTCTAATGGGTCCCAGGTCTTCCAAGTCCTCTGTTGACGTTTTTAAAGTGTTATAAAATGCATGGTGAATCGGAGGAATATAGGGTAATAAATCTTTCATATCATTTTTCTTTGCTTGTATAACAGACATAAATTAAACAAACGGCGTTGTTGAATTTTATAAAAAGTTATGATGAAAATTTTGTTTTCGGTAACTGCAATTCAGAAAAGTCTTTATTGTCACTTAATGTTTCCTTATAAAACATTGTATGAGGACAGTTTTTTGTAAAACGTATTCATTAAATTTGCAGCCAGTTAATTGACCGTCTGTATTTAGTTTGTTTCTTCGTACCGATTGTGGAAACTGTAATGTACCTTTCAAATCTTCTTGTTTCATTACGTGAACTTTAAACATATTTTTTCTCCTAGCATTACAAATTACTAGAAATTTGTAATCTATCACTTCAATGGTGTTATTAGGATCTATTATCATTCTAAGAAAAGTTAATGCAACTTTAAAATTACGATTTTGTCCCGTACAAGCATCGTTCTAAACGCTATTATGTGTTTTTTACCGTCTGTCCCACATTTCAAATGTTTTGTTATTTCCTGGGATCCTCTAAAGGCCGTAGTTTCATCTCATACATACATCCACGCTTTATGAGTGTGCAAATCATGCACACCTAAATTGTAGTAATATAAATTTCGTTTGTAGTATGCAATTGTTGTTGTCAATTTGGGGAAAGGTAAATCTGTAAGTCAAACTAAATTACGTGATAACTATTACCAGACTGAGCCAAAGATGTATCGATTTTCATTGCAGCTCTGGCCTTTTAGCTTTCCTTAAATTAGTTCATGAGTGGCCCTCAAGGTTGTTTTATCAGATTCGTCAGCTGTGTCTATGCGTAACTTAAACTTATTTGACACACCATTGACAAGTGTACTTTCTAGGATGGTGAAAATGTAGGTTTTGCTCAGAAAATATTTTTCTGTACATGTTTTCACTGACTTGTTGCAATCAATCTTCGAGGCATTTTTCTTTGTATAAAATAAACACCTTTCTAACATTAAGACAGAGAGCTAATTATCTTCTGTTTGGGTTATGAGTTCTCGTATAATGGCTGGTGTAAGCAGGAATGATTTGTTACATACCCAACACGCGCTTCATCAGTTTTATTGGAACTTGAATATTTCCTTTTTAAATCTTTCCCTACTTTACCAGACTTTTCTTTCTGCAAGGCTCTTGTCCACCATCAGAATACCATCAGAAATTTGAAATGTTCAAAAAATACTGCTTATAAACAATGTGACTGAAGCCCTCAAAAAATACTTATGTGTACAGGCCTTCAGTCCTCTTCATCCATTACGCCTGTGTCTATTTGCAACTGCTATTTTTAGTACCAGCCCACATATATACCAAGTTTGTCTTTTATAGTCACCCATGGCCCAAAACGAGTCAAAGAGAATTTTCTGACTTGCCTCACTCACCTTCTCGTACCATTTTTTATTATGCTTGCAGTCTTTATTTTCAAATATTTTATTCTTACCAGCATTTCTTTCTGCACTTTTAACATTCCTTTTCCACAAAGAAGATTTTTTTGTCTTTTTGGCAACAATATCTTCATACTTTTCACATACAGAAGATTCTACAGTGGGTGAAACAAATGCAGCATTAACTTCCAAGTAGACCTCGATATTATCTGGAACACAAAAAGTAATACTTAATTTACCAGAAATCATACACATTTAAATTACTAAGTTGTCAATTTATGTATGCTTAAGTATCTACTAAAATAACCGGCGCAACAAATAAAAAGCTATTATCTCAACAATGACAAATACCATCACTACTTCTTGATTCGTTTGGTGGAACATAATCCAAGTCTGTTATCTCATCATCTGAATCGAAGTGGAAATTTCTTCTTTAATTACTTACACCACGTTTGCACACAACACTATCAACATTTCATACCTAAGTTTAGTATCTTTCTGCCATCTAGAAGAAGTATTGGAAGTTAGACTTACACCACTTTTACAGGTAACCGTATGAGGTTAAAGCTATTGCATAGTGATGTAAGCACAAATTATACAAAAACATAGCTTACACCACTTTTGCTCTCAGTGGCTCATATATACTTTGTTACTTTAAAAATTTACACAACTGATACTTTAAACCAGTAGCGTTGCACGCTAGCTGTGTTTTATTTGCTCTTTGATACTTCCTTTTTTTAAGTAACCCTAATTTGCGACCATTTGTTTTCCAGGCAACCATATATAATTAAATGTTAAAAAAATTGCTTTTATTTGTCTGTCTATTTTGACTGTTAACCTATTATAAATGTATTTACCTAATTTTAAATGCATGTAAAATGTGAGTTTGATTAACTATGTTATGAACCTAGTGATTCTACAGTGAGATCTTAGAGTAATATGAAGATACAAAAAATTCCAAATTGAGACAGACAAAAAACGATTAATCGTACCGCAGAAAATGCAGGCTTCTCCACAACTAAACAACTATAGTAGAAATCCTCAATTTAGAAGAGTGATTTCATAGTTTTAACGCCGAATATCCTCAAATGTACACAGCGGCCCTCGAAAACTACCCGTTTTCTCAATTGCAATTTGCGTTTCCTCATAAGAAATTACAGAATATATAAAGTAGTATATTTATTTGTGCTTCTCTATAGTAGACTTGACCAGAAGGTGTCGTACAGTGTAGCCAATTCTTGTTCACAAGTAGTAATTATGGTCACACAAAACCTGTATTCTTCCACGCAGCGATTCTTACCGTCATAAAAATACCAAAAAAACATGATTTTTTCAATAGTAAAAATTAAGCACAAAATTGTAATGAAATAAATTTTATTTATATGTTCCGTTTCGTTACATATTTAAATTTATAAAATAAAAATTGATATTTTAAAACATTATTTTTCAATCGTTTGGCAACGTTGAAATTAGCTAGGAAACTCCGATTTAGAATTCCGACCCGGACATAGCTGTAAAACTAGTTTTTATTATTTTTTCGCCGAAGAAATGCCCATCCAGACATAACCGATGGTTCATTTACATTGGCGTTTCTATGGGTAGTGCATGTGTTGCATTTTGTGAGTATATTTTATGTGATAAGTTTGTAAACTTATTGTTGTCAATACTGTTTTATTAATACTTTATTGTATATTTAGAAGAAATAACAAAAATTCGTAGCACTACACGCAAAATATATTATTTGGATGAAACCTGGATTAACGAAGGTCATACAGTTGGAAAAGTTTGGCAAGATTTAAATGTCAAAAGTAAACGCGAAGCATTTACAGGAAAGGGACGGCGTTTAATCATTATCCATATACGAAGTGATACAGGGTTCCTTGATGATGGTTTGCTTCAATTTGAGTCGAAAAAAACAGATGATTATCATGAAGAAATGACTTCCGAAGTATTTGGGCGCTGGTTTAAGAGAATCTTACCAAAATTGGAATCTGGGTCTGTGGTTGTTATGGACAATGCGTCATATCTTAGCCGCAGACTAGAACAATTGAAAAGGGAGAATTCAAGAATGGCTTACAGAAAAGGGGATTGCATACGAAAAATCAATGCTCAAAATTCAGCTACTTGACATTGCTCGGTTAAGGTAAAGTGAATCTCTTAAATATGCTGTGGATGAAACTGCAAATAATTATGGTGTTAAAGTTCTGCGTCTACCACCTTTTCATTGAGAACTTAATCCCATTAAACTTATCTGGGCGCAAGTGAAAGGAAAAGTAGCACGCAATAACAAAACGTAAAAATTAAACGAAGTCAAGGAACTTTTAATTCAAGCAATCCTCTATGTAACTCCAGAGAAATGGGCTAAATGTATAGGCCACATAATTACCAAGTTTTACTAGAGCCAATTATAATTACACCAGGTGAAGATAATGACAGCGATAGCAGCACTGCATCTTCAGATTTAGACAGCGAATAATATTTTCTAATAGTTTAGTAGGAACATTAGCATAAAAAAACCAAAAACAAGAAGAACATAGTAAGTGTGTATGGTGTTTGTGTTTAAATAGAATAGTACAATGTTTTGTTACATCAAAAATTATTTTTATTTTGTTTCTATAGAATTTTATTTTGTTTTATAGGATTTTATTTTGTTTTGTTTTATACTGTTTTAGTGTTTTGTTCATTTTATTTAATGGGGCAATATGGCTCTTGGCGAACACCCATTTAAAAAAAAGTAACGCGCCACAAGACATACCTTGTGTGGAAACTGTCTTAAAATTTGTTTTAAAAAATTTTTATTGTGGAACTCGTTAAGAACGGGTCACGTCAAAAGACGTTTTAGCGTAACTTCCGCGACAGCCGTGTGGCATTATGAAGCTTTCTGCAAAATTACTTGTTTTTTATAGCTTTTTGTTTGTGGCATTCTGTATTTTTAGGAGACTGTAGGGAATAAGCCACAAAAGATTTATTTATATGTTTAATTTACTGATGTTTCGATCTCTATATAAAGAGATCGTTTTCAAATATAAAAGTGATAGTAATATTTATTTCTCTATGGCTTTTTGCTTGCCGTTCTGTGTATTTAGAAATAATGTTGGGAATAAGTAACAATATATTTAATTGAAATGTTTAATTTACTGACGTTTCGATCTGTATATAAAGAGATCGTTTTCAAATATACAAATTATTGTAATATTTATTTTTCTGTGGCTTTTTGCTTGTGGCAATCCGTATTTTTAGGGAGAATGTTGGAAATAAGCCACAATACATCTATTTAGATGTTTATTTTACTGACGTTTCCATCTCTATTCCAGAGACCGTTTTTAAAGTTAAGAAAAAAAAAGAAAATTAATAATATAAGATTATATAAATATATAGTAATAAACAAATAAAATAAATATAACTCTAGTTTATATCTTTGAAAACGGTCTTTGGATATAGAGATGGAAACTTCAGTAAAAACGTGCAGATAAATATATTGTGGCCTATTTTGAACAATAGTATTTAAACAATATAATATAATTAACGTTGAAATAAAAGTGAGTGTACGCGACTGGATTCTCATACGTTTTTCTCGACTTCTCCGCCTTCAAACGATGAATCACTCACCCAAATAGTGAAATTAGAGTTTAGATAATTAAATCGACATCCCTGGATACATGTTTAACTTAAAGGATGGGTGGTTTAGTTTCTTAACAGTTTATAAATTCAAGAAAATTTGACATGCCACAGTATAGCTATTGAAACTCCCCTTTTTGCTCTAGAACGTGTACATACTCCACTATAAAAGAGAAAATATTCTTTTTTTATTTTCTTTTACTTTTTTTGTGATACTATAAGGAGACAAATATCCACCTAACTATTCTTTAGTTGTTCAAATATTTCTATTTTTTTGGTTATCAGTCCACGAATATTCCATGTCGTCATTATCATAATTTTTTTATGTTGTGTTCTTCGTACCGTATTTCCGTTTAAATTTCGAGACTTTGGATCAAAAAATTTAGCGTATATAATTTTTACAAAAAACGAGTTGCTAGACCATTGTTTCAACCCTTCTCCTTTACCTAGACTTGGGATAGCTGACTGATCAACTTAATCCACCCGATGTACTACAGGCTGAGTTGGCCTTTTTGTGTTTACGTCCCGGGCCTGGGCTCGAATTAATATAATAAGGTATATAATTCGACAGTTAAGCGAAAGTAATTTATCCGCCTAGATCACTTGGCTATCTGACCGATGAAAATTATATGGTTAACTGTTAAAATAAAAATAGTAAATATAAATTTGATTTATATTATATATTTTTCCATAAATATGTATTTTATAAAATTCTATGTACAGTTGGTACAGTATAAATCCCGATGCATGTCATTGGCGTCATAGTAAGTGACGTCACAAATGATACCTACACAAAATAATTAATTCGTAGGTCTGTTATTTCTTGAATCTTTTAGACAGGTACACTGAACACTTACTGTACAATATTTAAAGAATTATATTAATGCAATATTAAAGAAATTTATCATTGTCGCATTTGCATTATCCTTGATATATATTGTGAAATTCCCTCGTATATGTATTAAATTGAAATCCCCTTATATATGTATTAAAATAACGAAGAATGTTTTCCATGTTTCTCTGTTCCTCTCGTACGAGTTAAAACCCAAATAGTATTTCGTTTTTTTTTACCTCGCCCAGTAGATATAAACACATTTTTAGAGTTTGTTTATATTTTACAGATGCGTTTTTCCTTGGTATTTTCTTTGATCGAAACCGCTTTTAAGATATTCTGCGTTTCAAATAAATATTCGAGTTTATATGTTTTGTTTATACCAAGATTGTGCGAATGAATTTAAAAGATAATTGCTCACTCTCGCTAAGGCGGCTGTCGGTTAGAGTCGCTTATAGTGTTAGTCAAAAATGTTTCTTCGAATTTGTATTGTTTCCTCGTGCTTCGTCCTTTTTTATGAAAAAATGTGTAGCAGTGTTCACTCTCGCTGAGGCATGGTCAAGAGCGGTGGGCCTCAGCGTAATGTCCAAATTCTACGTCGAATTTGAAAGTTTTCTGTTTTGTTCCTTTTCATGGAAAATGTGTAGCAGGTTAATCAATTTATTGGTTCAGTTGCAGTTTAAGTAAAGTTTGGAAGAATCGTTATTTCCATCCTCGTTTTGTTTCTCCCTGGTTGTCATCCCAGCCTTTTTGGCAGATTGGAGATCAATTTGTTCGTGTTCAGAGATTTCCAATCCAGTTTCAACCCTCAGAAATTTTAGTGTTTTTTTTTTAGTGAAATCCAGGGAACTTTTTGTATTTTAATTTTAAAGTAAAGACAGACATTTTTTTAAAAATAATAATTATTGCTTTCATAATACATAATTTAAATTTTGATAATTAATATTGAAGATCTTATGACAGCTAGTTTTATCATTTTTGACATTGGTTTGTTGTGTTTTTTAAAAAAGGTTTTAAAAAACCACTTTATGATGTTTTTATTTAAAAATATAATTTTTTATTTGCCACAGTTTATAGCCCAGTAACATTTGTAAGTTTTGTAGCAACAGAGTTTGTAAATGAATGGGACATATTATGTAAGTTTTTTTCTTCTTTATTATTTTGGTATATATCTCTGTAACTAATAATATAGTATTTTTTGTGCCATCTATATTTTTGTAACTGTTTGTGGTGAGACACAATAAATGTTAAATTTATTTCTCTGAACCATTTTTTCTTTTTATTTTAGAAAAGTCTCCTAACCATTTTTGTATTTCTAATAATTATTTGAATAGTTACAACTAGTTGTTGTAATCGTTATAATTTGGCACCTCGAAGCGGCGTAAATTTTAAATTGCTAGAGGTCCTTCCTGCTGTTTTGTTTGTCCATTTGTTCCAGAAGATGCATGTCAGTTTCCCTTTGTTTTATTTTTGTAGTTGCTCCAATCCAACCCCATTGCCATTCAATTTATCCACGACCCAGCTCTCCAAACAAACCCTGAATGCCGTTCGCACAGTATCGATTATTTTTCTTGCCAATGCCTGTCCCAATTTTTAAACCCCTATAATTATACCCTGTGTGGTAGGCAAAATATTTCGTTACATCATAAGTTGTTTCATACAATTTGTATAAGTTTCATTTAATTTGTATAAGATTACATAGCGATTATTTTTTATGAAGCACACTTGTCCGGATCACACTTTAACTGTGATCGAACCAAGGTGATATTTAGGTTTAAACTGGTAATACTTATTTGGCAGTTGCGGTGTAAACTCTTCAGATTTGTTTTTATTATTTACTATGAATTAAATTCTTTTCTTTTTAAAACAAAATTAGTATGATTTAATTCAAAAATGTCAGATAAGAAGTTAAATAGTTGTAAAGAGATGGTAACTTCTTTGATTCATTAATTTAAACAGGAACGTGATAATAACGGCCCCATTCTGTCGTTGACTGCTTTTAGGAAAGTATGTAATGTATTTTTTATATGTTTTAAAAGATGCTGTAGCTGTAGATGCTGTACAAAAATATACATTCTTGTTTTAGCGTGTAGCTGCAGCTTTAGGCAGCGCAGAGTCTATATTTTTCTCTAAATTGGCTTTAATGGACTACCATTAGAAAATGAATCAAGCAAATTTTTTATCGTGGTTTGAAAATAAACTATTATAAAGTTTGTCTGCAACATTTCTAGTTATATTGATCATTGCACAGTAAGTACGCCTAATGAGAGTTTATTTCAGGTTATCAATATTTATTTTTAGAAACAAGCCACCTCCAAAATATATTATTGGTGATTTAGCAGAACAATATGGCCATAAAGTATTACATCTGCCATCATATAGAATTTTTCATATAAAAATGATTGCACATCATTCAATATTTACGACGTCAGAACCCCACAGCGTTGCCAAAACATCAGAATAGTCAGTAAGTGAGGAATTTTTAAAATGTAAACTTTTTGTCAAACTGTTATATTAACTCAACTTAGTTTTAAGACTACTGCAACACACTAAAATGCATAAGAAAACATTAATAGTAAAAACTTCCCGCCATTATTTTTTGTTTAAAATAATCTATCTTATATGAAAGCTTATTAGCTTTCTACAAACTATTTAGTTGTTTTGGCAATGCACAATCACAATACACAACAATAATTAGTTTTTAAATCTATTAATCTAAATTTTATATGTATTTATAAATACAATTTATTAATATATAATATATTATGATCAAATTGCGTAAGAAATCAAAACATAAACAAAATTCTTACTCTAAAAAATCAGCAACACTTTATACAATTTTGCCACACGCTGAATTGTCATTAAAATTTAAAGTATCTAATATATTTAATTAAAATTATTATTTTGAGGAATATTAGACTTAAAGAGTTATTTTATAAAAATTGTATTAATAATAATAACAAATGTTTTTGGTTATTTAATTAATATAATTCTAAAATTCCCAATATAATGATGATTACATTTTTCTGATTATTATACCATGTTGACGCCTATGAAAGATCGAGCAGTTCCGTATGGGTTTCGTATTATTAGCTGTGTTAGGAAGATTTAAACTATAAGGTTGACGTTCTGGAAATTTTAAATATAAGTAACGTCACTTTATATAAATTGTGACGTGCAACGGTTTTACTTTGAAAAATGATATACCACTCTATTTTAAGTACTCTAGAGTTGATATGGGAAATTGCCAAAAACTACTATAACCGACCTATTGGTAAAGATGGCTATAAAGAACGTGATTCTTTAAACGTGTCGAAAGAAAGTCTACAAACTGTTACACCCCAAATAAGGCAAAATTATATTAGTCGTACAGAAAATGTAATTAGAAAGTAGTATATACAAGAACATATACCAGATAGACATAAAGTTCTTCCTATTATAATTAATATAAAGGTGACAGTGATTTTAGTAACAGCTATGACATAGACAGTGATTAGTATGTAAAGCATATTAAAGCACTTTGAGCATTAAAATTAAGCTTCATTCGTTATAGGTTTAAACTGATGATGAAACAAAGTTTAAAAAAAAAAACAAAAAAAAAAAGTATAAAAAAGACTAAAATCTGGAAACAGAAGCATGTACTTTGAAGCACCACACTTTTTTGCATATTTTACAAATTATATAACATCATCATATGTTATTCATCAAATACGAAGAGATTTATAATGCCAATTAAACATCTCTACATACTTCAATTCAACAGCATCGTTAGGACTAAGAATTTAAGAACTAAGGGAGATGGTAATAAGACACAATCCGGATGTTATATCCCCCTCATAAACACTTTACATGACAAATACACAGCTTCCACACAAACTACGATGGATATTGAAGAAGAAACCAACCTAATAAACGAGGAGTCGCCATATACGTTAAAAATAACATCGAATGGAACCAGATGGTATAAAATAAAAATCAATTTGAATATGTAGGTGTTAAGATAGGTACTACTAACATTTTTTCTATTTACAGGAAAGGAAGAGAAGATCCAGCTCTTAAAGAATTAGATGCCATGCTAAACTCAGCAGAAACCGTTGTCCTAGCCGGAGATTTCAACGCTCAACACACAGTATGGGGGTGTAATACGGACACTAGAGATGGAACAATTCTACTAAGATACTGTGAAGACAGAAATAAGATGTTATTTGCTCCAGACGAACCAACAAGAATAAAGCCAAACAGAAGACAAAACAATTCTACGTTGGACATTTTCATAACAAAAGACGTCATTATGAAACATGTAAGGGCCAACTTCGAATGCAGTTCGAATCACAAACCGGTAACCGGTAAAATTACATCAAGAGTAGATCTTCCCACTATTGATCCAGTGAAAAGATGAAGATGGAAAGACACAAATTGGACAAACTAAAGAAAACAACTCAAACAAATCGAAATGAAGAGAGAATTTCAATCCACAGAAGAAGTCGAAAGAAAAATCAAAGAAATAACAGCTTTCCAATAAAGCTTTCCAAAGGACAAGAAGACAAGAATTCAGAGATTACAGAGACGCACTATCTGAAGAAATAAGAGTAAAATTAAGAAGTCTTACAAAAAAAATGAATGGCACAATAACATTAGAAAACCAGATAAAAACCAAGGAAACGTCTGGAAAATGCTGAAAGCCAAACGAAGAGGAAAACAAAAGATGCTCCAAATCATAGAAAACGAGGAAATACACTTCGAAACACAAGGAAAAGTAAATGCGATAGCTAGAAGAATAGCAGCTATACACAGACAAAACCAGGACATGTCAGACGCACGGACAAGAGAAGTCAACAGAGAATACGCAAGGATCAAAATGAAGAAATGAGTTTTTAGTAGAGGAAGAGGACTACACAAAAGCAACAGAAGTCGCTAAAATCATCAGGAAACTAAGAGGAAGCAGAGCACCAGGACCAGAAAGAATACACAACATTACTCTCCTACACAAGGAACTACCTAAGAAGATAATAGTACAACTGTAATATATCTTTAAAGACTGCCTGGAAAAAGGCATTTTCCAA
Source organism: Diabrotica undecimpunctata (assembly GCF_040954645.1). Taxonomy (NCBI): domain Eukaryota; kingdom Metazoa; phylum Arthropoda; class Insecta; order Coleoptera; family Chrysomelidae; genus Diabrotica; species Diabrotica undecimpunctata. The sequence goes on along the minus strand of NC_092810.1, from coordinate 44,055,122 downwards.
ACAACTGGAAACACGCCAAGATAATTTCTCTACTAAAACCAAGGAAAGATGGAAGAAGACCGGAAAGTTACAGGCCAGTATCTCTCCTAGAAACAATTGAAAAAATCCTGAAAAAAATCATCTATAAAAGAGTAATGAAACATGCAGAAAGAAGAAGAATTATGCAAGAGGAATAATTTGGATTAAGAAAAGAAATAAAATGCGAAATACAACTTGCAAGAGTTATCAGTTATCAGCGACACGAAGATAAGGTTCAACAAAAGACAAAGAACAGGAATGGCAATACTAGACATAGAAAAAGCTTACGACACGAATTGGAAAAAGACACTAATCTTCAAGATGGACAGAGCGACATATGTGACATGTATTTAACTAATAAAACCTTTCAAGTTTCAGCAGACCAAAAGATGTCGATGATTCAAGAAATCCAACAAGAAGTGCCACAGGGCAGTATTCTATCGCCCATTTTGTATAACATATTTGTTATACAAAATGGGCGACATAATTCTTGGTTTCTATATCTAATTTTTTTGTTTATATTTATTAAATAATTATTTGTTTTGTTTTACAATCCACTTCTGCAATAATTATGTGAAATATTTTATTTAAAATGAATTCAGGAATTTTTTTTGTAATTTGGCAACAATGTCAACTTAGATCTCTGACGTTGATAATGACATGCATCGGGATTTATACTGTACCAGCTGTATACTTAGTTTATTGGCATTTAAGTTAACAAAAATATTGAATATTTTATTCAAAGGTAAATTTCGTCTGTATCAGAAAATATTCGTTTTAAACGAAAACTTCGAGTAGTTGTCGAAATGTTTCGAAATCCGCACCGTTTATTCTCGAGTCCTTATTGAAGCAATGCAGTGCAACACAAAAACTCAAGATTCCCACCCACTTTTTGACGAAACGTCTCTGAACGAGTTCCTGTATGACCCTGGGGGAATTGCTCCATAAACTTTTTCCGTCTCGAAACGGAACGAGTAGAAAAGGAAAAGACATGAATAAAAAAGCGTATTAAGCGCCCAGCTTTGTGAAAGAGACAATAACAAACATCTTGTTATGAAAACTGCGGCTGGAGATGTTTGAATTTGTTCTGGTCCTTGAAAAATCGCGTTATTTCGTCAAAGAAACCACAAATGTGATGATCTTTTAAGAAAAATATCGAAGCGTCTGTAATCCGGGATTTTTTAATCAGACTTTTCTGCCCCAAAGACACAATAAAATTGTTCAATTTGTTGAGATATTTCTCTGATAGAAAAAAGTTATTTCTTTTGACAGTTCACATTTTCCTCGCAATTACAAGATAAACTTTTACGATCGTAAAATATTACGAAAATAACTGCACAGCTTCAATACAAAAAAATTAGAATAGGTTTTTACTTTCTTTTTAACAGTTTTTATACAATAAAAGTAAAATAAGTTATGATCAGTGTCAAATATGTACATATAATTCCTGGTTATCTTACGAAAATTTCTTTCAAATCTTTCTTTTCTGGTTCTCACCATGTTATTCTTAGTTCTCTTCTCTTTTTTGCTATTTTCCCCTCATTAAATTATCGTTTGACCTCTTTTATTTCGGCCATTCGTATTATTTGTCGCAGCTGTAGTATTAAAGTGACATAAAATACGTATCTTAAAAATACTTCCACAAATACAGTAATCTAAATATATATATATATATATATATATATATATATATATATATATATATATATATATATATATATATATATATATATATATTATATATATATATATATATATATATATATATATATATATATATATATATTGTTATGATTGTTTATTTTGACTTTAATCTTAGTTTATTGAGCCAATAAAAAAGAATTATAACTTATTTGTTATCAAAAGTAAAATAATCCTTATATTACCTGTGTTCGATGGATTCAAAAGATTTTCTAGTTGTCTTTTATCGGGAGAGAAGAAAGGATAAGAATACAAATATATTATATTACAAAGATTTACGTTTCTTTATTTTATATGAACGAATAAAACAATTATTAAATTCTGTCGTTATCTTATCAATCAGCATACAAGAAAATAAATCAAATTTTTATAATAATAAGATTATGAAGCTACATACATTTATATTACGTGAAAACCAATTTTACTTAAAATTTTCTTTACTTGAAACAAGAAACAACAAACTTTAAACTTTTGATTAGCCTAACAAAACCTCAGTTCTTAAATTTGAATGCTAATGACCATGTTGTCAAACCGATCCTTCACAGATATAAAATTTAATTGTACAAACACTTACAGCTTATTTTCTTCTTGAGTTGTATGTTGGAACATACCCAGAAAAGTCCAGTCTCCTCAAACGATGTGATCTCTCCTCTTTGGCACCTCGGCTCCTTCTTAACGTCTCTGAAAACCTCCTGCAGACTACACAAAAACACCTGATTCACTTCTCCAAACTCAGCTACTTATTTATGACACCAGGACCTCCTCTTGTCAACTTGATGCCGTAAGAATACTTTCACATATACTTTATAAATTTCCCACGGTAGATACAAGGACCTCTTTTAATCTACTTGTTATCTCCTTCTGCAAACTATTCACTTCTTTTCGTTACGCCGGTATCCAAACTCACGAACCACACCCTATCTTGAGACAAACGACTGTTTCCTTTCGATGACCAAAATATCACTAACTCCTCCGGTCTCATGATCGGCTCAAAAATTCCCATTTAAAAACGACCGTCCAATCAAAAGCTCAAATTGTGTTTACCATGATTTTGGAAAAGCCTAATTTCGGTTTTAAAGAAAAACTAAATAGCTTACTTTAAAATTGGTTTTGTCAATACATCATTTATACCTATTTCAAAAGATTAGAATATGGTCATTTAATACTCGACTATACAAACAATGAAAAGATTAACTTAAAGGTAAAATGTCTTCTAATTCTAAACAAAGGTTTTTTGATAATTTTGTTTGAAACGGAAAAAGGTCGTTTGCCAAACAAATTTCTATTCTTATCTACACTAAATCTTATCTTAAATTACTATATACAATTTGATTATATTGATATCTTGAAATTTTATTTCGATGGATTTTTTATTTATTTTTCTTTGGTTGGTAAAGAAACATAACAATATATATATATATATATATATATATATATATATATATATATATATATATATATATATATATATATATATAAGTTATATATAATAGCTATATATAATAGCTATATACCCCAGCGTGGGGTTAAACAGCGAATGCTTTCTAGATCCTATTTCTTGGGTGGATCAGTCCCTTTTGTTTATGTTATCTTCCTGACAATATCTCTCCATTTTTTCCTGTCTCTAGTTTTTCCTCTCCATTCTCTGTTTCCTGCCCTTTAGAGGTATTGTTCAACTTCTTGTAGCCACTTTGATCTTGGTCTTCCCCTTCTCTTTGTTCCTCGTGGATTCCATTCTATCATTGCGTATATTACTGCCTCATCTGCTCGCCAAATGTAACCATCTAACTCTGCATTGCTTTATTTTAGTCACGATGTCTTCCTTAAATTCTTCCTTAATCTCTGCATTTGTTGTGCTTCTATATTCATTTTGCTCGGTTGTGATTGGTCCTAGTATGGTTCTTTTAGCTATTCTTAAGTCTTCCTCATCTTTTTTAACCATCAGATAATGCTGTCGGGAAATTAACATACCTCTGCAACATTATATATGAACATGGCATAATAACGTATGACTGGCTCACATCCACATATATAGCTCTTCCTAAAAAACAAAAAGCAAGGAAATGTGAAGACCATCGAACTGTATCCCTAATGATTCATGCCGGTAAGATTTTTATGCTAATAATTTATTACCGAATTCACAATAAGTGTGAAGAATACCTGAGTCGTTCTCAATATGGTTTTAGAAAGGGTACAGGCCCTAGAGAAGCAATTATGGGATTGACACTGATGGCATAAAGGTATCTTCAGGTTAAAAAACGCCTGTATATGTGCTTTGTCGATTATAGAAAGGCCTTCGACCGCATTAAACACAGAAAATTGATTGAGGTGCTAAAAGAAGTAGGGTTGGATGGACACGACATAGCTATCATAAGTAATACATAGAACAGAGAACGGAAACACCAAGTACATCAACATACAACAAGAAGTGCGTCAATGGTGCATTTTATTCCCCCTATTATTTAATGTATATAATTAGAGCTTATCTTGAAGATCGCCCTGAAAATGCCAGAGCCAATGGAATCATTATTAACAATATAAGATATGCCGATGACACCTTATTATTAGCACTAACAGAAGACCAACTAAAAATATTGATGAACATATTATCAGAAGAAAGTCACAGGCTGGGCTTGGACATTAACTTTTCCAAAACCAAAATTCTGGTATTCAACAAAAACCCCCATGAACAAGTTACACCTAACATACAAATAAATGGTATCAACTTCGGAGTTCCCAAAGCTTCATATATCTGGGCAGAGAACTAAATAGTCAACTAGCCCACTTAAAAGAAATTAGAAGACGCATTGAAATAGCAAGATCTGGTTTCATGAATATGCGTAAAATGCTCTGTAACCCCAAGCTATCAGTCTCAATAAGATTGAGAACACTAAAGTGTTATGTAGGGCCTCTATTACTATATGGCTGTGAGACCTGGACATTAAAACAGTATGACGTCAACAAATTCATTTGAAATGTGGATGCACCGCCGAATGATAAGAATAAGCTGGACCAGCAAAACTACGAATGAAGAAGTACTGAGAGCAATGAACACACGCCCTTATCTGGTCAATACTATCAAAATTAGAAATGTGTCAAATTTAGGACACATAATGCGCCATAGGGAATTTGAGCAGCCCCAGGTAATATTAGAAGGCAAGATTGAAGGTAAAAGGGACATGGGACGAAAGAAAAAATCTTGGCTCCGAAACATCAGAGATTGGACCCACACAAGAGGAAATGAATTAATTCATCAAACCCAGAACAGAGAAAAATTTACCATATTTATCGCCAACCTCAACAAAGAGGGCACTTAGGAGGAGGAGGATAAGGCATCTTTCATTGGCATTGTTATATCTTTACAAGATTGTGATGGATAGCTCTTGCAGACAACAGACTTAGTAAGACACAGGTTTAATTTAAATAAAAACAAAATAAAATTAGATCCTAGGTAATATGATTTAATGTGCAGCGATAAGGCTACCAAAGAGAATTGAAATACTATTATAAAAATAATACCTTAATCAACCATGGGAGCTTATCGTCTATGCTTCGCCTAGCTCAGTATCTCAAGTGTGAATTCGTCTTGTCTTAAACTATGAATTAAACCATGAACCCCTAGCTGATAGCAAATAAAACAATTACTTAACTAATCATATTTATTAAATATGAAAAAAAAGAATATTTAAGTAGGCAAAAACAACCCTGCCAATGCTTTACATTAAATAAATTCGAATGATACTCATGGCATCATGGCATTGATGGGCCGCTTGCTACTAAATATCTGTGGCCTTCCAATTAAGTGTTTAAATTTCAGAAATTGTTTCATAAAATATTTAGTAAAATCTTCTAGGAATATCCAGTTATTCCATATTCTCCAATAGCGTTTCAATACAACCAATAAAATCTGGAATACGGTCAAAAAAGTATATAATAGTTTATTCGTCTTCCGGGTTTGGACCGTGTCATTTGTGAGTGACCCAAAAGTGGGTTCATCTCGACGTTTCGCTACAATTGTATGTAGCTTCTTCAGGAGAACAAAAAAAGAAAAAGAAACAAAAGACAGGAAGATGGGTAGTTAGCAACGGTAACTCAGTTACTCAACGCAACCAGAGGCGAATACTAACTACCAAGATGGGCATTTGGTCACAGTAACTCAACTACTCAACGCAGCCAGAGGTGAAAACCAAATGCCAGGACAGGGATTCACGTCCAACAGCTCAGAACACTAACGCGTCGAGAGGCAGGGAGTGAATCCGACGATTACTCCGCTACCGCTCTATTTATAGTCGCGGTGACCTGTCGTGTCGGGACGTATCGGCACACTCCGTGGCGCGAACGTCAAGAAGCGCGCGCTGGCCAATCATGTGGCTGCGTCGTGGTAGCGGGACCGGACGGCGGCTCTAGACTGAGATTCCAGATGGGAGACAAGTAGTATCCTTCCTCTCGATTGATATTATGTGGATTTTTTCGGATCTCTAGAGATTCGCGGATTTTCCTGGAATAAAATAAGGGGCTCTTAGAAATAATATGGGTTTTTTCGAACAATATGGAATGACCGGTTTCTTGGCAGTGTTCTGCAACTGCAAAATGGGAGAAAAGACCTGATCGAATGCATCTTTGATGCTCTTGAATTCGAGTTTTGACGGAGCGACCAGTTTCGCCAATATACACTTGTCCACATGAACAAGGAATAGAATAGACACCACAGGAAGATAGGGGCGGTAATGGGTCCTTAGGAGAGGGTAGATATTGTGAGATTTTCTTGGGTGGTCGAAAAGTAGTGCTGATACCTTCTTTGCGAAGAATTTTGCCAATCCTATCAGTGACACTTCGAATATACGGAAGAAAAGCCACAGGAGTATTACCCGAAGATTCTGAATTTGTCGTCCTAGGGTGTGAAGGGGGATGTAGATGTCGGTGTGTAATATTTTGAATTGTGGACTTGGAGTAACCGTTGGCGAAAAGGGTTTTTTGCAGATGGCCAAGTTCTTCTCTAAGGTTGTCAGGTTCAGAAATCGAAATGGCCCGATGGATGAGAGAGTTGATCACAGAATTCTTTTGGGCAGGATGGTGGTGTGATGAAGCATGTAGGTAACGATTCGTGTGGGTCTTTTTTCTATAAACAGAGTGACCCAATCGGCCATTGGGCTTGAAGGTGACTAACACATCGAGAAAGGGAAGGGACCGATTATTTTCTACTTCCATTGTGAATTTTATACTCGGATGTTGTGAGTTAAGATGATCTAGGAAGGGAGAAAGGGTATGTTGACCATGGGGCCAGATGATAAATGTATCATCAACGTAGCGGAACCAGACTTTAGGTTTTAAGGGGTAAGATTCTAGGGCTAAAGACTCAAAGGCTTCCATGAAAATGTCAGCAATGACAGGGGAAAGGGGAGAACCCATTGGTGTTCCAGATATTTGTTTGTAGAAATTGCCTCTAAAAGAAAAATATGTTGAAAGGAGGCATTTTTCCGCAAGATCTGCCAAAACCAAAGACTTGTTATCATTGGTCAAGTGATCTCGCAGAACAACTAGAGAGTCATGTATGGGAATATTGGTAAATAGGGATGATACATCGAAACTGACGAGAATGTCTTGGGGATCGACCGTGAGGGAGGAGATTAAGGTGATGAAATGTGTGGAATTTCGGACATAAGAAGAGGTACGACCAGTATAGGTCTTAAACTGATTCGACAAGTACTTTGCGAGTTTGTAGGTAGGAGAGTTAATCGTAGTCACAATGACTAATCCACTAAAATCCACTAAAAAAATCCACATAATATCAATCGAGAGGAAGGATACTACTTGTCTCCCATCTGGAATCTCAGTCTAGAGCCGCCGTCCGGTCCCGCTACCACGACGCAGCCACATGATTGGCCAGCGCGCGCTTCTTGACGTTCGCGCCACGGAGTGTGCCGATACGTCCCGACACGACAGGTCACCGCGACTATAAATAGAGCGGTAGCGGAGTAATCGTCGGATTCACTCCCTGCCTCTCGACGCGTTAGTGTTCTGAGCTGTTGGACGTGAATCCCTGTCCTGGCATTTGGTTTTCACCTCTGGCTGCGTTGAGTAGTTGAGTTACTGTGACCAAATGCCCATCTTGGTAGTTAGTATTCGCCTCTGGTTGCGTTGAGTAACTGAGTTACCGTTGCTAACTACCCATCTTCCTGTCTTTTGTTTCTTTTTCTTTTTTTGTTCTCCTGAAGAAGCTACATACAATTGTAGCGAAACGTCGAGATGAACCCACTTTTGGGTCACTCACAAATGACACGGTCCAAACCCGGAAGACGAATAAACTATAATTCTGACTCTGGCCGTGGAAGCCTACGATTTCAAGTATATAATATATACAATAAAAAATAAAACATCATTCCTGCGACGACGGCATCGACAGTGCTATGACCCACTGTTTGATACCTGCGAAAAATAAATAAATTCAATTCATTTTATAAAATCTAAACGGTAATTACCATGGCACAATGAATACACAAGGTATGATATATAATGTTCCAAAATCGGTTCGCTTTTGCGCATGACGTAGTCAAGAACGCTTATTCCCGCAACATTTGAATGTAGTTGTAAAGGAAAGACTTAATTTTACGTTTTTGATATAATTTGGCTAATTTAATTATAGTAATTATAAAGAGATGATAAAATTATATTATTATAAAATTTAACCTTTATAAAACATAGATATCCTTTATAAGACAAGTTTTAATTATCTTTTATTACACGTAGGTACAGGTTAATTAACTTATACTCCAGAGTTCGATATTTCAGATGTTTAAAAAGATACAGAAAAGTGGTAATGGAGGTACACAAAATTTGTACGTATATATACCTAGTGAACTAAACACAAAATCAAAATAAATAATGACGAAGTCAACTTTATTTATATCGAATGAGCTAGCTGGCCATCGAATATGAGTGTAGTGAGGGCACACAATGTTGCACAACATTTAAAATGACATCTTTTGTAATATTCACGCATAAAATTATCTTGATATTATGAAATGAAATGAAAAAGACAGAAAAGATTTTATTTCGATTTGAATTTGTTTCGAAACTATCTTACCGATTTATCTTGATATTGTTTATAATAATGATAACATTGTATATTTTAATAATGATAACATGATTTAACAAAGAAAAATATGTTATTTTGGAAGATGCTAAATTGATTTCCTCCGAAACAGTTCTTATTGCAAATTGCATAGCAGGCTGAGGCTAGTTTCTTACTTACCAAATCGATATGAAAAAACCATTAAGTTTTCGTGACTAATAATTAATAAAAAAAAAAGATTTCGACTTACGTCGTTGACCTAGAAGTAGTAAGAAGCTGCTCAACATACTTTTTGTCTCTCTGTGTTCGCCCCCTTGTACGCGTTTCTTTTGGTTGGTTAAAAGGGTAGCGGATGTTGATTTAGGCAAATAAAGACTAGGTACTGCCTCAGGTTTCAGTTTTAGACCCTTTTTAGGAACGTAATTTAAAAGTTCCTGTTGTAGATTTCTTTGGCAATCTTCAGTTTTAAAATGTGTAGAACAAATTCTTGCAGTATTACAATTAAAATTATCCTATCTACAACAAGATATAATCCACAGTTTTCTGGTCAAACTATCTTTAGGAAATGTATGAAACCTAAAGATTTGATCTTCATTGTCACTATTGCAACAAGCAATTGCACAGCATACTTTGAAAAAGGTACAAAACCAGATATACAATGGCAAATAAAAACTTTCCGTTTTACAAAAAAATACTATACAGTATAAATAAATAGTAACTAAACACCATTTGTATAAAGACACCATATGTAAGCATATATCTAAATTATTTTTCTATTATAAAATAGATGACTCAGTCAGTATTGAGTTACTTTAAAATATATTTATTATCTCATAACTTGCAATTTGCAATAGTCACCATTGATAACCGATATTATTGTTGAACTTTTGTTTTTATACAAGCTTTCTGTCTTGTCGGTGTAAAGTCGTCTGAAGTCGATATTTGTTGTGTTTTGCGTTTGAACTAATTTGTGTCTTATTTTCATATTATTATATTGTTTGATATGTAAATTTTGCATATAATAATCGGTAAGTTATAGTAATGTGTATATTTTTTATTTTACTAAATTTCATTATAACTCATCTAAAATACCATATTGAATTGTAAAACAGATTTTTCTCTATTGTACTCTATTTTGTTTTTATTTCAGTAAAACTGCTTGGAAGTGAGTGACAATGAATCAGAATAAGCAAATCTACTACTATTTACCTATTCACAGTATTTCCTCTGCAGAAAATTTTTAAATTTCAAGGGATTTGCATACAAAAAGAGTACTTATATTATTAGTATATGTATGAAAACAAAAATAAATATTTCGCCTGAATCTCTAGGAGAAGTAAAGGTTTTACGCTACTGAAAATATATTTTTTATTCAATTATAACCAAAACAAAACATTTCAAAAAAAAATTAGATCACTTTTTAACCATAATTTCAAAATTAATGTGTACGTTAAGCTGTAATAATGGGTTCGAGGTGGTTCAGGCGATCTTAACTACGTCACACTCAGCTGTCAAATGTCATGCGCAATATCATACCTTGTGTATTCATTGTACCATGGGTAATTACGGTGTTTTAATACACACACGGCGAAGACGGGAAGGAACGGGTCAAAGAAATAGAGATGGAACGGACCAATAACACTCGGTCCGGCAACTTATCTTATCAGTACTTGGTCACAGGAAAGAATAGATCTGTCTCAGATCAATACTACAAGACCCCGTTAGGGAACTGCCACTAGATCAACACTCTATCAGAAACGATTGGCCTTCAGTCAATACCCTAGGGCCAGTGGAATTGTTTTCAGATTAATGCTCTGATGAAATTCTCTTTCTCGTGCGGTGGCTGTTGTTTTATACGGTCGTAGGCCTTTCCCTTTCATCTCCTCTAGCGCACATCGATGGACGAAGAACTTGTGGTGGGAGTGTGGGAATGCGTGTGTACGGAGCGCTGACGAGTCCGAGGCGATGCATATTGCTATAAGATACAGCAGATTACCCAGTTAGAAAAGAAATTTACAATTTATACTATATACTAGTAGCACAAACCTACAGAAATAGCATTTGCAGTATAAAAAACTTACACTGGAGTAGAGATGAAGTCAGATCACAATCTCGTAGTGGTCCAAATGTAGGTTTTATTAAAAAACCTTAAAAGGAACTTTAAAAAGATCTAATGCATCAATTTTGAAACACGAGGCAACGTATCGGATTATTTCCGAGAGTAATAGTAGTACTCTCTGGTAGTTACAGCAGCATGACCGATTTATAATAGACGGCTTCTAAGAAAAAAATTCTGTCCGAGGGAATGCGAAGGCGCTCACTCAACTCAGTCTCAACGACACATTTTGGAACAATGCCGCGTAGTTTAGGAACCCTGTGCTGTATGTCATATTTTAACCCGTATTTATTTAAAATTGTCATTGATCGCATATATAAACAAATAAAGTTAAGTATCTCTGCTTGAAAAATGTTCGAAACGATGTCAGATTAACAGTAACAATTAAAATATCTATTAGATAGAATTTGCAAAATACAAATTGCATTGATGGTCGCCAACATCCGAAACAGATAGGGAATACAGGAAGATTAGATAAAATGAAACTACGATGTCCAGTTAAAAAAAAGAAAATAAAATCTGCAATTTACTTTATGATTTATTTAAAAGTAAAACACCTTTCTAGAATAATAAAATCAAGTTTTTTATGTTGATTTATTATTCAGTATAGTCGTCCGTCAGTACTTTAACTAAATCAAAAAATCTATCTTCCTTTCGGGAACAATCCGTCATTGATCTCACTATTCCATCCGCCTTTTCAACATATAGGCACTTGTTACCACAAACGGTGATCATTTTGGTTTTATTATCATAGGTAAAGGGTCTACCTTTTCCGAATATTTCGCGATAAACTGTCATGTCATAAGCTAAAATTGGTGCGACGTTCTTATCACAGCCTCCATCTCGTTCCCAAATATACCTAAAACAGAGAATGTGTTTCGAGGTAGTATTCTTAGATTTACGCTTTGAAAATAACTTATGGTTTGACTCTAAGTTTGTTTGGAATTGTCTTCAAAATCTGATTAGGATCGAAAAAAGTAACAAAGTAAGTGATGGATTCGATCGTTACTTGATAGAAATTCATTTTATTTAACAATAAAACACTAAAAACTTGGCTTACATAAAATTTATTATAATAGCCTATTACTACAGCTGTTTTCTGGCCACCTAGGCAACGTGATGAGGGCAACAAAATATAAAATTTTGAGACTCATAATACAGGGAAAGATTCAAGGAAGAAGATATGTTGGCAAAAGGCAGAACTCATGGTTAAAGAATCTACGTGATTGGTATCAATGCAGATCGATTGATTTGTTTAGAGCAGCAAGTTCAAAAATAAAAATAGCTATTATGATTACCAACCTCCCTAGGGAGACGGCACTCTAAAAAGAAGACAGCTGTTTCGATAGAGCGCCTTTCCTAAGTGATCAATTTTTGGTATGCTTTTACGCTGTTATACAAGTTAAGAAGGGAAGAGCTATTTGTCTCAAGATGGTTATTCAAAATTATGTCTGTATTTTCTATTTGTTTATTTGTCTATAGATTCTAATAAAGATACATTAAGGCCTTTATTTGGAATGTGGAGAATTTGAAATTCGTCATTAAAAAAATGATTATGGTCTAGAAGATAAAGATAGACATTGTGTGTTCTTCTATACGTTTGGTAAAGGTTATATCCGTTTGAACGATGCAAGTTTTTGGACAATCGTTACATTTTAAGTTTGTATAAACCACTGTGTATAATAAGTTTTCTTTTGTCTCTTGTTGTTCTTGATATATTTGCTTAAGTTGTTATTTGTTGTGAAAGCTGGTGGTATACCTTTCCTTTTCATCTGTTTAACTATTTTTAATGATATCTTAAGTGGGTCAAAGTAAGGTAGGGGAACAAATAGGAAACTATGGACTTCAAAACAGAAATAACAGAGGAGATCGATTGATTCAATTTTGCCAAAGCGGAGACCTCGTAATAACAAACACCTTTTTTAAATTACCTCCTCGACGGTTATATATATGGACATCTCCACAACATACCAAAGAAAAAATAGTGAGAAATCAAATAGACTACATTATGATAGCAAGGAGGTATCGTAATGCTGTTAAATGTACTAAGACGTAGCCAGGAGTTGATATAGGCTGAGATCATAATCCGGTAGTTAATGTGATAGAGGCAAGACCAAAAAAGATTAGAAGACCAAACAGAAAGGCACTAGATTTAAATAAACTTAGAAACAAAAATATACGACAAGAAACAGGAGAAGAAATAAATGGAAACCTCCGTTCAGTGCAGCAACAAATTAACGATACAAATAATGTTAACCAAAAATTAAAGTACATAAATAGAGCTATACAAACAGCAGGAAAGAAACATCTTACAAAAACAACAACAAAGAACAAGGGATGGATGACACAAGATATACTAGACTTGATGGAACAAAGAAGAAAGATGAAGAATTAACTAGATAAATACAAGGAAATAAACAAACACATAAAAAAGAGAATAAAAGAAGCCAAAGAGGCGTGGATTAAAGAACAGTGTGAAAAAATGGAAACCTATGAGAAAAAGTACGATGCGTTCAATATGCAGAAAAAAGTAAAAGAGATAACAGAAAGCATAAAGAAATGCCAAATAGGTAAACTTAAAGACAAAGATGGAAATCTTATTGTAGATCTATAGAATAAAATAAAAAGATGGACAGAATACCTGAATAAATTAATTGAAGACGATAGAACCAACTTAACTCAGATAATCAGTGCAACTGAGCCAGACATATTGAAAGAAGAAATAGAATACGCAATAAGAAACGCTAAAAATGGAAAAGCAAATGAACCTGATGAAATTCCTACAGAACTGTTGAAGCTTATGAATGATAAATCCGTAACCACAATATTACATCTGTTCAATACAATATACAGTCCTGGTATAATACCTCAAGAATGGTTGCTGTCTACGTTTGTCACCATACCGAAGAAAACTAAGGCAATGCAATGTTCAGATCATCGAACAATCTCCTTGATGAGTCATCTGCTTAAAATATTTCTTAGAGTCATCCACAACCGAATCTATCAAAAGTTAGATATCGATATTAACAATACACAGATGGGATTCAGAAAAGCATTAGGTACAAGAGAAGCTCTCTTTGCCTTAAACGCCCTAACACAGAGATGTCTAGATGTTAATTAAGTGGTACACGCCTGCTTTATAGACTTTGAAAAGGACTTTGACAAAGTACACCACAATAAACTCAAAGAAATCCTGGAGTGTAAGGACATCGACACCAGAGACATACAAATAATATTAAATCTGTACTGGAATCAGCGAGCTAATATAAAAATAGAAAACCAAACATCGGACGAAATAGAAATACGTAGAGAAGTACGACAGGGTTGTATATTGTCACCACTCTTGTTAAATATCTACAGCGAACAAATATGCCAAGAAGCTCTCTCACATGCAAACAAGGGATAATAGTCAATGGAGAAGTTATCAATAATATTCGATATGCTGACGATACTGTGATAATAACAAGAACAGCGGAGGACCTACAATATCTAGTTGAAAGTATGAGTGAGATATGAAATATATGACCTTCAGTAAGTATATAATACATGACAGTAGTATCGAAATAGACGGTACACAACTCGAAAAAGTAAGCGAATTCAGTACTTTGCTTTACGGTGTTGAGGCTGGACTCTTAAACAGAGGAATGTTAAAAATCTTGAAAGCTTTGAGATATGGTGCTACCGCCGTATACTAAAAATAAGTTGGGTGGATAAAATTACAAATGAAGAGGTAATACACAAAATAAATAACGATCCAGAAGTTATACTGAATATAAAGAAGGAAAAACTTGAATACTTAGGCCACGTGATAAGAGGACAAAAGTACATATTTCTACAAAATATAATGCAGGGAAAATCCAAGGACGCAGAAATCCAGGTCGTAGAAGAATGTACTTGATGAGAAATTTAAGAGAGTGGTTTAGCTGTACCACTAACGAAATATTCAAAAAGACAGTAAATAAAATTAGAATTGCCCTAATTATATTCAATCTCCGATAGGAGGGGCACACAAAGAAGAAGAATGATATCTTACCTGTATATGTAATCTAGCTTAGGGGATTACCCATTATAAGTCCTGCACTGTTATTTGTTTATATTTGATTATTAAATTCAAAGTAGTTTTGGTTTATACAAATTTCAAGCAGATATAAAATTTCCGAATTAATGATTGGATTTGTAATAATAATTAAACAGTTTTTATGTTGGTAGAGGTATGTAGACGATGTACTGGTATGTTTTACAGGAAGTAACAGGTAACTTAACCAATGTTTACCATATAGTAATTCATTCCATAGTAATATTAAATTTACAAGAGAAATAGAACAGAATCAGTTCATAAATTTTCTAGATTTAAAAATTACCAGACTTAAAAACAAACATGAGTTCTAGGTATTTCATAAACCTACCTACACTTAAACGACTATATACCATTTATCATACAATCCTAGATAAATTGGCGGACTACCATAGCATGTTACCTAGACTAATAGAAATTTCCATGTCAAAAAAACTTATAGATAAAATTGAATATCATTAAGCAAATAAAAGTAATCAATTACAAGATTTCTTTAAACATGACTTTGAACTCTTTTTCTACGAAAAACTTTGTAAGAATAGACTTGGAATCTTGGTTATCTGAAGGAAATGTGCTACACATTTTACATAGCCCAGAGGACAGAAGACGATATTATTATATCGTTTTCGTTCATGGCCGTCAAAGCAGGTGGCTCCTGTACGCTAAGCACTGCAGTGGTAAAGTTTTAGGAGACATTCGTTAGACTTTCCGAGTTTGAATTTGCATCACCCCAAGTGTCTGATGAGGCTGGGAGAGGCCGAAATAATTCATAACACTTTATTGATACCGATTGAAACACGGAAAGTTTAAATATATATATATTTATATATATATATATATATATATATATATATATATATATATTGTTATATTTCTTCTTTCCCAACCAAAGAAAAATAAATAAAAAAATCCATCGAAATAAAATTTCAAGATATCAATATAACAAATTGTATATAGTAATTTAAGGTAAGATTTAGTGTAGATAAGAATACAAATTTGTTTGGCAAACGACCTTTTTCCGTTTTAAACAAAATTATCAAAAAAACCTTTGTTTAGAATTAGAAGACATTTTACCTGTAAGTTAATCTTTTCATTGTTTGTATAGTCGAGTATTAGATGACCATATTCTAATCTTTTGAAATATGTATAAATGATGTATTGACAAAACCAATTTTAAAGTAAGCTATTTAGTTTTTCTCTGAAACCAAAATTAGGCTTTTCCAAAATCATGGTAAACACAATTTGAGATTTTGATTGGACGGTCGTTTTAAAATGGGAATTTGTGAGCCGATCATGAGACGGGAGAAGTTAGTCATATTTTGCTCATCGAAAGGAAACAGTCGTTTGTCTCAAGATAGGGTGTGGTTCGTGAGTTTGGATACCGGCGTAACGAAAAGAAGTGAATAGTTTGAAGAAGGAGATAACAAGTAGATTAAAAGAGGTCCTTGTATCTACCGTGGGCATTTTATAAAGTATATGTAAAAGTATTCTTACGGCATCAAGTTGACAAAAGAAGTTCCTTTTGTCATAAATAAATAGCTGAGTTTGGAGAAGTGAATCAGGTGTTTTTTGTGTAGTCTGCAGGAGGTTTGCAGAGACGTTAAAAAAGAGCCGAGGTGCCAAAGAGGAGAGATCACATAGTTGAGGAGACTGGACTTTTCTGGGTATTTTCCAACACACAACTCAAGAAGAAAATAAGCTGTAAGTGTTTGTACAATTGAATTTTATATCTGTGAAGGATCGTTTCGACATCATGGTCATTAGCATTCAAATTTAAGAACTGAGGTTTTGTTAGGCTAATCAAAATTTTAAAGTTTTGTTGTTTCTTGTTTCAAGTAAAAAAAATTTTAAGTAAAATTGGTTTTTCACGTAATATAAATGTATGTAGCTTTATAATCTTATTATCATAAAAATTTGATTTATTTTCTTGTATGCTGATTGATAAGATAACGACAGAATTTAATAATTGTTTTATTCGTTCATATAAAATAAAGAAACGTAAATCTTTGTAATATAATATATTTGTATTCTTATCTTTTCTTCTCTAGCCCAACAAAAGACAACTAGAAAATCTTTTGAATCCATCGAACACAGGTAGTATAAGGATTATTTTACTTTTGATAACAAATAAGTTATAATTCTTTTTTCTTGGCTCAATAAACTAAGATTAAAGTCAAAATAAACAATCATAACTATATATATATATATATATATATATATATATATATATATATATATATATATATATATATATATATATATATATATATATATATATATATATATATATTGAAAAAGTTGTATTTTATTAATTTTATTTTTATTTATAATAAATGTTGTAATTTTTAAAATCTGTGGTTCGTTGTTTAATTTAATATATACCTCAGCTAGCTCAATTATGTGTTCTAAGCAATCTGTCACTGTGTGACGTCGACTCTGTAGTCTCCTGGTAGAGTTCAAAAAGAAACTAAACCAAAATTTACTTTAGACCTTTGATAAATTAACCCAAATGAAGCACGTTATTTATTAATATTGAACAAATTTAATATAAACAATAAAATTCGTCTGCAACTTGGGTTGCCTTTAAAAATTTACAAAAATAGGAATCGTATAAATCTTAATGTGGTTTAGAGTCGTGACAATAAAAATTTATTACAAAATATGGAGACTCTATACAAGTACCTAAAAACTAAATAAATATTGCAACTTTATAAAGTGTTTAAATGAACTATAAAGAAAAGAAAATGAACACTTTATTCCGCTGACTTTTAACTTGCATTCAAATATAATCAAAATTTCAAATGATCCCCAAAATTATTATCCAACCTTACTTTAAAACAGTTCTGATTTATTTAAAGAAAACTAACTACTCGCAAAATAATTGGTGAAACTGGAATATCAATCCTCTCTTCGGAAGTTAAGGTACGTACTATTCTATTTTTAATTTAATGATCATTAATATTTTCAATTTTTTTAAGGCCTATCGCAATTATGTTAATTCATGAATTTTAATTCTCAATTTAAATGACATTTCTGTACTCGAATAATAATTTATAAGTTAAATTGTTTCTCTTACTCTCTGGAACAAATTCTGGATATCTCTGCTGTGGAAACTGTGGAAAAACTAAAATTCTCTTTAGACGAGTTAAAAAAACACTCCCGACCTATTCCACAATTTTCAGGACTCTCCTTTCAAAATTTCTTGTCGGCCTCCCCAAAATCTATTATTCGTTGCTAACAGCAACCAACGTTCTTTTTTCTTTTCGTCTTCTATTTTTTTTTTTAAACCATAAAACTGTCCTGTTCTGACACATTTGTCAATCCACATTAATTTCTCATAATCACTTTAATCACATCTAATTTGGGAATTTATAAAAAAAAAATGTTCAGATATAAAACTTATTCTATTACAATGCTAATACAATTTATTCTTTTCATCTCCACATCATTGTAATTTCTTATTTAACAAAACCCCTATTAATTTAGCTCCCATAGACTTGCTTGACAGTTTATTTTCTGACGTTTTCAAAATTTCTATGTTTAAATATTTTTTAAGAATTCTTCTTTTTTTGTTCTTTTTAAGGTTTAGACGATTCACCTATACACTAGGCAACTATACTATTCAGAAATTATTAACACTATACCAGGTAAGTCAAAATTAATTTATTTAACAATTTACTAATCTTTTTCTCTCTTTTATTTCAGAGTCGAACCCACATTGTGATGGCTTCATGAAATTCATGAACAACAAACTCATATAAAAATCCATTTAAGTTGTATCCTTTTTAACATATTGAAATCATTTCAACATATATATATATATATATATATATATATATATATATATATATATATATATATATATATATATATATATATATATATATATATGTAGTTGTTGAATTCTGGTCCGTTCAGCGTTGGAAACATTTTACAAAAATTAGTAAATGTAATAATTAGTATTAAAAAAAAAATAAGGACAATTATAAAATAATGTATACTTACAACTTATTAGAAGCCAAAAAAAAAACATAAGAGTCATTTTTTCTGCAATATACCTGCCAAAAATATCTATCTTTTGATGTCCTTTTGTAGTCTTCGGATTTTATTTGTAATTTATTTGCAGAATGATAAAATGTAGTAAAGAGCTCACCAGTTAATCTTGATCTAACAACGAAATCCGTTCCGTAGATAGGACAATTATTCGAGTCGTTTGCTACAATCGTAGTTTATAGTTATTTCTTAAAAAATCCATAAAATACACTTAATTAAATATTCAAAAGAAATATACAAACCATAGCTTGATGCAGTTATTAAAATTAACAATAAAACTATTTTTGAACAAAGCATTTTGTAACATGAAAATAACAGTTGTATTGTTTTCTTTTTAGTTTTATATAGTAAAATTTATACTAATTGGAAGGCATTACAGGTACTGCAATTAATGACAAAAACAGTAATTAAAACCATTTAAAAATGGATAGTGGTTTTAGTAGTAAATAGAGTTATTTTTTTATGTTATTTATTATTATGTATTTATTCTAATGAGCAGCTTATTACTGTCTATCGCTATCGTACTCCAGATAGTGATTTAGACAAATTCTTTACCATTATGGCTAAAGCTCTTAAAACAATGAATGTGCATTTCATTTTAAGACTTTAATATCCTGTAACATTTTTTTAATTAATATATTAAATTAATTTTAATTCCTTTTACCCATGCGGATGATACGCTGATGGTCGTGTTTACGATCAGAAATTTTTATTGGAAAAGTACCGAAATATGACTGAAGAATCTACCTAAGTATTTATTTAGGGACGCCGGTCTGGCGAATCCTTAGTTAATCCTTTTCCGGGTCCTTTGTCATAAATTCGGTAATTGTCGTCGAACGCCCAATATAATGTTTTTCGGGAAAAACCTAATCTAGGAGATTTGATGTTTCATCACGTTTGTAGGTAGAAGTATACCGTTATGTTCAATGTTAATTAGAACTTTTTACCTTCTCAGAAATACATACAGCTGGCCTATCATTTTTGGGGGGAAGATACCCTCACCTCTTCTTGGGTAGCTTGGTAAAATTTTAGAGGAACCAAGTTACTTATCGGTGGGCATCCGTCGAGTGAAGACGCTTAGTTCACAATATCGTATCTGCTACCATACCGTCTCTGTGCATTTTCTTTATAAGTGTGTATACACTTGCTTATTAGAGTCTTACACTATATTAGTTTACGTATAGTTGTAAAGCACCTTTAAGGGTAAATACATTCAGTGTTTAATACCAGTACAGTATTAACTTCAGTGAATTAAAGCAGCAGCCTTCAGGAATAATTACTGTAAGTGACATAATTTTAATATCTCCACCTATCTGGGCAAGTAACATGGTATAGCATCATATCATCTCCCATTATCCGGACGTATCGAACGATCATACATGTCTTCAAATGTAATTGAGAGTAGCTACTGAATTTTGCAGTCAATTAAAGAACATTCTATATTTTTTTTTGTTACGAACCAAATAATCGACTTACCAAGTGCGGTTTGGTTAAATTTTTATGTTTTCACGTCAGTAAACTTTTTTGTATTTTTGTAAATTTAAATTTTATTAATTTTTGTTATCTTTTGTGTTTGTTATAATTTGTATTCAATTTTATTTGCTATAATATCTCGAGATTCGCCAAAACTTTATTTGTGCATGCTTGTGTTATACTTATATCTTTGTAAAGATATTTTCTAATTATATTTCTGCCTATTTTTATATGTATACCACCATTTTATAGTTGTTGGTGTATTTTTATTACTTGTATTGCATTCAGCAGCGTCGTAATTTTGTTGTTGTTTAATATATTGTTATTGTTTCATGTATGTATTTTATTTGTTGACTCCTAACAAAGTTCCCTGATATATTTGCTTTTTACCTTTAAATATAACTATACCTTTGACCAGTAGAAAGATCAGGCTGATTCAAGTGTCGTAGGTTAGTAAGTATAATACCTAATATCTTTATTATTTGTTTATGTAGTGTTGACCAAATTTATTGAGTAATTAACTGTGATATCTTTTCTTGGGTTTGGTCTCAGAACCTAAACATCTTTCCTTATCTCTTTTCTTTTCTAAGGTTTCTTAATTTTCTCCTTAAACCCCAAAAAATTAAGTGGCGCCCTGTTCCCTATCTTGTCTTATCTTTGGTAATTTTACCCATCTATCTTTTTGTTCATTTCTGTGTCTTTTCCAATAGCTCTTATCGTATATTTACTTATTTCGTCCGTTGGACCCATTCCTGGTTTCAAAAGCTAGTTTCGAACCCACGACTCGCTCTCCACCAACCATCTGGCTGCCGTCCGCAGTGTCTCCATTGGTGACCTTTCTAGCACCATCCAAAAAAGGTTTCCGAGGTTACACATATTTTTATGCCGCCCAAAGCGTGGGGCCTATATCCTTTTGTTTTTTTCTTTGTCCGTTGCCTTTGCTCGTCTTTCACATTTATAGAACGCCAAGCTACGAGAACCCCGATCAGCTTCCGTGTTCTATTTCTATTTATTTTTTCTTCTATTTGCTTTATCTCTATCTCAGTATTCCTTATTTTCTTCTTTCGTTCCGTCTGGTAAACACACTACAAAAGTTCTCCAGATTTATGTATAAATTTTATAATTAAACCTGATCTTTCTTTGGTATATTTGACTATTTTTATATTTTTTTATTACCTGTAGACTTAAATTAAAAAATGAATAATTTTGAAGTCAATTTTCTTACTTCAGAGGAAATTAATTATGAGTTAAAAATCAGAGGAACTGTTACGAGTAGAGAAATAAAAGAAAGGAGGAAAATCCTCAAGAGATTGTTAGTTAGGGACAACAGCAATCAATTATCTTTAAATACCTTAGATTATGATAACGAAAAGACTGCTATTAAAAATTCTATCGATAAGATTTCAAAGTTAGTTGAAGAGTTTGAAGGTTCTTCAACAGATTCTTGTTTTCGCCAAGTCAAATCACGACTTATTCATTTGTTAGGTAGAATAGATCGTCTCCCTATTCCCGAGCCCGATTCTGAGGAATCTATTCCTTTTCGAAATGAATCTAATGCTACCTGTTTGTTATTGGAGCAAGAGATGAATGATGAAGTCATTCCTTTAGCTTCTAGTTCTTCTTCTGTCGGGTATGTCTCTCCTGCTGCTCCGCAGATAATACATGTTTCGACTCCCGATTCAAATATCTCCCAATATTCCATATTTAAATGGAATGTTAAATTTAATGGTGATCCCAAGACTGTGTTTGATTTTATTGAACGAGTTAATGAGTTATCTGAGTCCCGTAATGTCCCGAAAGATATTTTATTTAATTCGGCTATTGAATTTTTCTCTGACGATGCCGCGGTGTGGTTTCGCAGTATTAAGTCCTCAATAAATTCTTGGGATGGACTTGTTGAAGTTCTTAAATCCACTTTTTTATCTCCCGATTTCGACGAAGATCTTTGGGATCAAATCAAAGGTCGCAAACAAAAACGTAGCGAGCCTATCGTAATTTTCGCCGCGCAAATGCTATCCCTTTTTAATCGTTTATCTCGCGAAGCATCTGAATCCACAAAGTTAAGGATTATTCGTAAAAATATCTTACCTGAGTATATTCCTCATGTCATTTTAAAAGACATTAATACCGTGAGTGAACTAACTCAAATTGTTAAGAAGTTGGAAGATGCTAACCCTTCATTGTCGGCCAAGTTCTGCCAAAATTCTAAAATCTCTGTTGTCGAGACTGATACTCCTCAGTCGAAGCGTCATTCTCACAACAATGCCTCAAATGCCATATCTTCTCCATCTACCTCTAATCACGTATCTAATTCATCTAATTCAAATGATAAAAACACTTCGAAAGTAGCTACCTGTTGGAATTGTCAAAAAACAGGTCATATCTATCCCGTCTGTAAAAAGGAACGGCAGCACAAGTTCTGTTACAAGTGTGGTAATCCTAACGTGACTGTCCATACCTGTAAAAAATGCCGCATGCCTTCAAAAAACTAAGTCGTCGAGTTTGTTCGGTCGGTGCAATCTCGTTACCTTTCCGTCCTAATAAATCCGACGTTAGAATTCAAAATAAATGGAAACAGTGGTTAAAGACCGTCAAATATTTTTATCGTAATAGTGTTACGAGAATTGCCGCCCCGGTGCTAATTAATAAAATTAGCGATTCTAGGCCGCATATTTCTGTCTCAATTTTCTCGAGAACTTTTACAGTCCTTCTAGATACTGGTTGTTCTATAACTATTTTTGGCGCAAAAGGCATTAAATTCCTTGAATCCAACAACTTATCTGTTGATCCATCTCAACATCAAAATGTTTCATTAGCTGACGGCTCTAATCGCGCTGTTACCGGTGTAGTCGATCTCCCTATCTTAGCTAACGATGTTTGTCATGTCATCAAAGCACTAATCGTACCTACGTTACCTTATACCTTTATCCTCGGTAGCAATTTCGTTAAGACTTTCTCTCTTATAATAGATTTTTCTAAAAATACTTGGCTTACCGGCGATAATGATCCACAAACTTTTACCGATATCGATAATGAGCTCGATGAAATATCTTTATGTACTATCGATCATTTAAACCCCACTCAAAGATATGTCGCGACTAGTACTATCGAATCTTTCTCCCAAGTTAGCAATATAAATGGATTAGGCCACACGGATAAAATCCAAATGAATATTGATACTGGAGACGCGAAACCTTTCAAAAAACGCCCGTTTCCCATGTCTCCCTATATGTCCAAAATTCTCAACGAAGAATTAGACGAAATGCTTAGTTTATGTGTTATTGAACCTTCTAATAGTCCGTGGTGTTCACCGGTGCTATTAGTCAAGAAAAATAACGGCGAGTACCGCTTTTGTTTCGATGGTAGAGCTCTCAATGAGGTAACTAAACGAGACTCTTACCCTTTGCCTAATATTGATAGGATCCTTTCGTTACTGAAAGGTACCAAATTTATAAGTTCCGTTGACTTGAGAAAAGCTTTCTGGCAAATACCTTTAGATCCCTCTTCGGGAGAAAAAACTGCTTTCAGTGTCATCGGTAGAGGTTCCTTTCAATTTACTGTCATGCCTTTTGGATTATGTAATTCGGCTCAAACTCAACAGAGGTTAGTCGATGCAATTTTTGGTCCTAAATATGAACCGAACATATTTTGTTATCTTGACGACATCATCATTTGTTCCGATAATTTCGAAGAACATATTAAATTATTATCTGAGGTTAAAGATAAGTTAAAAGAGGCCAATTTAACTATCAATGTTGATAAGTGTGAATTTTTCAAGTCTGAATTAAAATTTCTGGGTTATATAGTAGGTGATAATCTTTTAAGGACTGATCCGGAAAAAGTCTCTGCCATGATTAATTATCCCCGTCCAAAAACGTTTACGGAAGTTAAAAGATTTGTTGGAATGTGCTCTTGGTACAGGCGATTTATAAATAATTTCTCGACTCTTGTCTCTCCTATAAATGACCTATTAAAAGGTAAAAAGAATAAACAGTCGGTAGACTGGACTGGTTCCGCTGAAAACTCCTTTATTTTAATTAAAGAGGCTCTTATCTCTGCCCCTGTTCTAACTCAACCTGACTTTCTAAAACCTTTTGTTATTCAATGTGACGCTAGCGATACTGGGTTAGGAGGTGTCTTAACACAAACCGTCGATGGCTCGGATGTAGTTATTGCTTATGCTAGTCGTACCTTATCTAGGGCTAAACGAAACTACTCTGTCACCGAGAGAGAATGTTTAGCCGTAATTTTCGCTATTGAAAAATTTCGTCCCTATATCGAAGGAGTCAAATTTCAGGTAATTACCGACCATCATTCCCTATTGTGGTTAAAAAACATTAGTAATCCTTCTGGCAAACTTGCGCGTTGGGCAATGCGTTTACGTCAGCATGATTTTGATCTTATCCATCGGAAAGGAACTTCTCATATCGTCCCAGATGCACTAAGTCGCATGTTTACGAATGAGTCTCTCTCCGAAAAACCACAACTTTCTTATCTGGAAGTCGACAAGGACCGAATTGATCCTTGGTTCGATGATTTTCGCTCTAAAATTTTATCAGAGCCCAATAAATATCCTCAGTGGAAAGTAGAGGATGATTTTGTTTTTAAATTAATTCCTTCCGAATTACCTGTTTCCACTAATAATAAAGAGTGGAAAATTTTAGTACCGAAACCCCAAAGAAATGATATTATCACTTCTTGTCACGATCCCCCTACCTGTGCACATCTTGGCTATTTCAAAACTTTAAATCGTATTCAAGAGTTATATTATTGGCCCAAAATGCGGAAAGATGTACTTCGTTTTGTTAGGTCTTGTAAAATCTGTGGAGCTCAAAAGATGTCGACTTTGGCTCCCATGGGTTTAATGGGACGAGAAAAATCCGCTAGGTTCCCTTGGCAAATAATTGCCGTAGATCTTATTGGTCCGCTTCCTCGCTCAAAAAGAGGATACACTTTTCTTCTTGTTGTTACCGACTGGTTTTCGAAATTTACGTTGATTCATCCTTTGCGGAAAGCTACCACGCAAAATATCATTAATTTTCTTGAAAATGACGTTTTTCTTATGTTCGGAGTCCCTCAATTTCTTATATGTGATAACGCCCGAAATCTTAATAATTCTTCGTTAAAGAATTTATGTAGTAAGTATAAGGTCCAAAAAATATGGTTTAATGCTGTCTATTCGCCTCAGTGCAACTTTGTTGAACGTAGCAATAAAACCATAGGAACTGCTATCAGGTGTTATATTAAAGATCATTCCGATTGGGATAAAGAAATTCCAAAAATCCGTCAAGCTATAAATACCGCTAGACATGAAGTCACTAAATATACCCCATCTTTCCTTAATTTTGCCAGGTATGTCCCTATTGCCGGTAACTATTATTCTTTATCTGCCGATAATTTGATATCTACCGTTACTTCAGAGCAACATGACAAATATGTTTCTGAAATACGAGGGTTAAGTAAAGTATTTGATGAAATACAACTTAATCTGAATAATGCGTACCAACGCAATGCTAAAACGTATAACTTACGGCGACGCGATGTTCAATTTCACGTCGGTGATACAGTTTGGCGACGAAATAAGGTTCTATCAAAAGCCGTCGATAAGTTTATGGCTAAGTTAGCACCCAAATATATCTTATGTACGGTAGTCAAAAAGCTATCTCCCCTTGTATATACGCTGAGAACTCCCGATGGTTCAAATGCTGGAAACTGGCATATTAAAGATTTGAAACCATATCTCAATGATTCTGATAATTCGTCAGGTGATGATGAATCCGATCAGGATTAGAATGTTCTGTTCTGCAACGTATAACATTATCTACCGTCCTATCTATATATTCATATGAATATTATTCTCTTTCATTTTCTCTCGTCTACCTCTTTGATTGCCCACCAGAAGTCACATATCTTTGAGTACGGTTAGGTGAAAAATATCACCATACCGTTATCTATTAGATCGGCTAGTGAGATAATTACTCGCTGGTCTCTAGTATATTACCTATTCAAGTGAGAAATCACTTGAATTATCTTTGAGCCAAAACTCATTACCTTACCGATAAGTGAAAAGTCACTTAAATTACCTTTGAGTAAAGTTTAATTTATCTTTGCTCGCTATCTTATCTTATCTTCTTATCTATCTTATTTAGGTGGAAAACCACTTAAAATTATCTGTGCGAAAGCTCATTACCTGGTCAGTACGCGAAAAATCATTTGCTTACTGTACCGTTAAAGTGTACCAACTTAATTATGTTATTATACTTTTATTATCTATATAGTAGTTATAGTAACTCCTTCATTATCTAGTATAAGTTTTTTTATTTGTATAAAAAACTGATACTCAATCCTTTTTGGATTTATTAACCCCGAATGGCGATAAATTACTTTTGTTCTGTCATACAGCCAGTGATAAATCAAGCTACCATGGTGAATCATGAGAATAAAATTCTCGACGCAAAATCTTTTTTTCTTCTATATTTCGGAATCTGTTTTGACCTTACTAGTTGTCACGAGAGGAACGGCTAGGATGATGATCTGGGATTCGTCCGCTAGGGACCTGTTGAGCTTTTAAGGAAGACAGACACATTCCTCTTAATTCTTCTTACCCTTTCATTCTTTTAGTACTGATGTTGTCTACAGACCCCTTTCCCTGATATGACTTAGAAGTTTTCTTTATGTCAACTTCAACCCGATTGTGACTTTACCGATTGTGACCCTAAATTAAATTTAGGCGTGTGATACGCGAAGCTATCAACTGACAACCGGGTACTTAATTTCTTTCTTTCTTCTTCTACTCTTATTAATGCTAGTTGAGTTTTATTTAATTCTTTTCGACTTTCACTTTGGTATATGCTTTCCATTGTGATTAGGATTTTATCCAGTGTTGTTATTTAAGCCATTTCGATATCTTGTTTTTAATTAGAGATTTCCTAAAAATATCTCGTTCTCTAATTTATCTTAACGAATTACAGATGAGTACTGATCTCGATGTTATCTCTTAAATAGACATTTCTTTTGTATTGAGGGTTAACTTAAATAATTTTATTATCTTGACGTTTGGTTACATCATTTCTTAATGATGTTAACGTCTTTTATACCTTGTACTTCTTTTCGAGGCACGTCCTTCGAATCGTTAGAAGGGTATATAAAAAAAAATGTATCCTTAGCTTTTGATCGTAAACCGTTTTCTTTTTTCTTCTTCACCAGTTTCCTCTCTTGGGAGGGGGCTGTGTAACATTTTTTTAATTAATATATTAAATTAATTTTAATTCCTTTTACCCATGCGGATGATACGCTGATGGTCGTGTTTACGATCAGAAATTTTTATTGGAAAAGTACCGAAATATGACTGAAGAATCTACCTAAGTATTTATTTAGGGACGCCGGTCTGGCGAATCCTTAGTTAATCCTTTTCCGGGTCCTTTGTCATAAATTCGGTAATTGTCGTCGAACGCCCATTATAATGTTTTCGGGAAAAACCTAATCTAGGAGATTTGATGTTTCATCACGTTTGTAGGTAGAAGTATACCGTTATGTTCAATGTTAATTAGAACTTTTTACCTTCTCAGAAATACATACAGCTGGCCTATCATTTTTGGGGGGAAGATACCCTCACCTTTTCTTGGGTAGCTTGGTAAAATTTTAGAGGAACCAAGTTACTAATCGGTGGGCATCCGTCGAGTTAAGACGCTTAGTTCACAATATCGTATCTGCTACCTTACCGTCTCTGTGCATTTTCTTTATAAGTGTGTATACACTTGCTTATTAGAGTCTTTTTATCCTACACTATATTAGTTTAAGTATAGTTGTAAATCACCTTTAAGGGTAAATAAATTCAGTGTTTAATACCAGTACAGTATTAACTTCAGTGAATTAAAGCAGCAGCCTTCAGGAATAATTACTGTAAGTGACATAATTTTAATATCTCCACCTATCTGGGCAAGTAACATGGTATAGCATCATATCATCTCCCATTATCTGGACGTATCGAACGATCATACATGTCTTCAAATGTAATTGAGAGTAGCTACTGAATTTTGCAGTCAATTAAAGAACATTCTATATTTTTTTTTGTTACGAACCAAATAATCGACTTAACCAAGTGCGGTTTGGTTAAATTTTTATGTTTTCACGTCAGTAAACTTTTTTGTATTTTTGTAAATTTAAATTTTATTAATTTTTGTTATCTTTTGTGTTTGTTATAATTTGTATTCAATTTTATTTGCTATAATATCTCGAGATTCGCCAAAACTTTATTTGTGCATGCTTGTGTTATACTTATATCTTTGTAAAGATATTTTCTAATTATATTTCTGCCTATTTTTATATGTATACCACCATTTTATAGTTGTTGGTGTATTTTTATTACTTGTATTGCATTCAGCAGCGTCGTAATTTTGTTGTTGTTTAATATATTGTTATTGTTTCATGTATGTATTTTATTTGTTGACTCCTAACAAAGTTCCCTGATATATTTGCTATTGACCTTTAAATATAACTATACCTTTGACCAGTAGAAAGATCAGGCTGATTCAAGTGTCGTAGGTGAGTAAGTATAATACCTAATATCTTTATTATTTGTTTATGGAGAGTGTTGACCAAATTTATTGAGTAATTAACTGTGATATCTTTTCTTGGGTTTGGTCTCAGAACCTAAACATCTTTCCTTATCTCTTTTCTTTTCTAAGGTTTCTTAATTTTCTCCTTAAACCCCAAAAAATTAAGTGGCGCCCTGTTCCCTATCTTATCTTATCTTTGGTAATTTTACCCATCTATCTTTTTGTTCATTTCTGTGTCTTTTCCAATAGCTCTTATCGTATATTTACTTATTTCGTCCGTTGGACCCATTCCTGGTTTCAAAAGCTAGTTTCGAACCCACGACTCGCTCTCCACCAACCATCTGGCTGCCGTCCGCAGTGTCTCCATTGGTGACCTTTCTAGCACCATCCAAAAAGGGTTTCCGAGGTTACAATCCATTTTAATGAAACGGACATCAGAGCTTTAAAACTCTGAAATTTTTTTAGATCTTACAATATTACAAAAAAAGTTAAATTTAATACTCGAGGTAATAGATGTCTTGATAATGTTTTCGCAAATATTGATGGTACCACAAAACCTGTGGATCTCACTAACACATCTAACAACAGAGGTAATTCCTTTTAGATAGCTTACTCATCCACAAATAGTGCAACCAGAGCTTGTTATAGACCTATCACAGATGAAGTACTCTTCAATTTCAACCAGATTTTGCTAAATTACAACTTTAATTTTGTATACAATGATAATTTGGATATTAATTTAAAATTTAAAATGCTAATTGATGTGTTATTAAATTCCATAAATATCTCTTTTCCAGACAAATCGAAATCGAAATTGCTGAATAAAAATAATCCAGGTAAAAAGTAAACTGGTTCAACAAAACTTGTGAGAAAAATGCGTGAGAGACTTCAATTTATTATAGCAATAAATAAAAACGATCCTATTGCTGCACCTATAAGTACCATTATTAAACTTAGAAAATATTACAGGGAGGCCATCAGTCTTGCAAAAATTAATGCAAATGATCGGTTTATAAAAAACTCTCAACAAGCTATGTGGAAACTTATTAAGGGTGGCAAACATAAAAATGTTGTCACTGATAATTCTAAACTCAAGGCAGGTAGTTTTAATAGCCACCTATGCTCAACTGCTGAGAGAGTAATAAATGAACATGAGACTTTTCAGCTAACTCTTAATGACTATTTGTAGTGTATACCTCAGGAAAATATCCCGTGTTTCAGCCAGTGAACTTTAGTGAAGTTCACTTAGTTATTTCAGAAATAAAAAATATAATTGTTCAACCTCTTAACAACTTTAAGAAACCAATCCATATCTTGTAATACTTATCCTCAGGGTTTTTAATCTGCAAAGGTAGTACCTCTGTTTAAGAATAAAGACTGTATTGATAATTACAATAACTATCGACCCATTTCTTTGTTGCCCTATCTTGTCAAAAGTTTATGAACGAATTTTAAAAAATCAAATTAACCTACATTTTGAACCTAATAAACTGTTTGCCATAAACCAGGAAGGATTCCGTAAAAATAAAACAACAAATTTAGCTATTGATCATTTTACTAGCAATATTTTGGAAGGGTTTAGTTTAGTTGGAAGTTCTTACTAAGGCTTTCGATTGTGTCACACATAGTATTCTGCTTAGAAAACTTCCTTATTATAATTTTTATAGTGATGCTATTAAAATAATTGATTCATATCTATCAAATCGTAATCAGTATGTTCAATTCAACCAGTGTGATTCTCAAAAACAATATCTGTTGTTTGGTGTCCTTCAAGGCTCGGTTTTGGACCCGATATTATTTCTTATTTATATTAATGATCTAGTGTACTCAGATTATACTCAGTTAACACTGTTTTATTTGCTGATGATACTACTTTCTTGTAAGCTATCACCCTTCTGAATTCGACACCCTTGATTACCAAACATCTGAAAAATACTTATTCAATTAGTTTTTAACGAACTAGTCCAGTCGTCATCAAATAATTGACCCCTAAAAATGATACGAATAAGCTAAATTTTGCTTAGAATATTAATTTTGGGACTTCAAAAAAAGATGCAAAAAGTTTACCACTTTTACCGCCGATCTTTCCTCTAAAACCCCTTTGGAGGGGGGTAAAAACGCAAAGAGTTGATTTACTAAGAATCTGTACGCCGTAAAATAATGTTTTGGATGAAAAATATAGCTGAGATAATTTTAAACAAAAATGTTATTTAGCACTTTTTGTGTAGTTCAATGTGTAATGTTGTGTATGTTCAATAAAATTTGTATCATCTCTACGGTAAAAATTCGATATCTTTTGATCCAAGTATCCTATCGACAAAAATCAAGATGCGTTTTAAACTCAGTTTTTATAAAGTTGTTAAATAAAAAAACGTGGCGCGATTTTTGTCATTTTTTATGATTCACGTGAGATCAATAAAATTAATCATTTTTATAATTCACCAGTCGTAGTAAAATTTCCATTTCTAAAGATCAATTTTTAAAACCTATAACTAAAATTTTACTGTTGAGTTGTAGCAACAATTATGAGGCATTTAAAATATATATAAAAAACGCAGAATTTAATATTTTACATTTCAGACAAAAGGACATACATAAATATACGTATGTACAAACAACGAGAAACATCAGATCCATTATCGATTAGATCATTGTCAGCAAAAGTAGTACTATTAAAATAAGAGATACACGAGTAAA
Source organism: Diabrotica undecimpunctata (assembly GCF_040954645.1). Classification (NCBI taxonomy): domain Eukaryota; kingdom Metazoa; phylum Arthropoda; class Insecta; order Coleoptera; family Chrysomelidae; genus Diabrotica; species Diabrotica undecimpunctata. The sequence continues at coordinate 44,023,359 of NC_092810.1, read as the reverse complement.
GAGAGGAGCAGAATGTGGCACTGACCACCGATTAATAATTTCACAAATGAGGTTTCCCTACACGTTGAACGCCCAAACTAGAAGGAAGAAAGAACACGAAGAAGACCAAGTAGAAAATGAACAGAAAGAAGAAGAAATGAAGTTCAACATAAATTTACTTCAAGAGGAATCCATAAGGGACCTATACCAGAGAAGACTGGACTAGAAGTAACAGGATTTCGGTTTCAGAAACGTTAAAGAAACGTACGAGCACGTCAAACACAGCATAAAAAAGGCGGCATTAGAAGCTTTGGGGAAACTTGAGAAAAGAAATACCCAACACAAAGTAAAAATAAACAAAGAAACCAAAAAATGTATTGAGGACAAGAAAATTCTATATATGAAAAGTATGAGCACCCAATTCCCAGAAGACACACAGAAGTACAAAGAGAAAAACAGAGAAGTAAAACGAAGAAGGGCAAAAGGAAAGAATGAAGAATGGGAAGAAACATGTGCACAAATTGAACAATACATAGGGGGAACAAGGAATTCGGAATCCTGGAAAATACTGAAATCTTTAAGGAAGAATAACAACGAAAAGGTCCAAATACAATACATATCAGAAAAAGAGTGGGAAGACTACTATAAAGAACTACTCAAAGAAAACCGCCCAGATTTCATAGAGACAGACACAGAACAGGAACAACAACAAAATCAGAATGAAGAACAGATTGAGATAACATTAATCGAAGTAAAGAATGCCATAAAGACTTTAAAGAACAAAAAATCAGGGGGACCAGGAGGAATCGTTAATGAACTAATTAAGTACGGAACGGACAAACTACACAGAATTATACACGAAATGTTCAGTAACGCTATAAACCTGAACGAAATACCAGAAGAATGGTCAAAAGCATATATAACCTCGATACATAAAAAGGGAGATAAGAAGAAATGCAAGAACTACAGAGGCATCAGTGTGATAGCATGTATGGGCAGGTTATATGGAAAAATAATGAAAGAAAAACTATAAAAATCTATCTCAAATAAAATAGGAGAAAATCAGGCGGGGTTCACGGCAGGAAGATCTTGCCTAGACTACATTTATACACTCTAACAATTAATTGAAAAAAAAATGGCAAAAAATAGACCAGTACACATGGCATTCATAGATTTAAAAAAGACATATGACACGGTCCCCAGAAAACAACTATGGAACACGATGAAGGAAATCGAAATAACTCAGAGGTTAATGGAAACCGTAAAAACCTTTACAACAACAACAAGGTAAGAGTTAAAACCGGCAATAAATACTCCAACGAATTTAAGACCACAAAAAGGCTTATTGCAGGGATGCTCTACATCTCCGACACTGTTCAAGATATTCCTCGAACAAATATTAAAACCATGGAAAAGGAAATGTGAAGGGATGGGAATACCAATCCGGGACAACTTCTTGTATACATTAAGCTTTGCAGATGACCAAGTGGTAACGGCTCAAGATGAAGAAGATGTGCTATATGCTCCGAAAATTAGAAAAGGAATACACAAAAAATGGACTGAAAATAAATCTAGAAAAGACCGAATATTTAACAACAGAGCAAGAACCAGTGAGAAACTTGGAAATGGACGATAATAGGGAAATTACCGGCACTGACAAATTCAAATATGTAGGATTCATACTCGCAAAAAATGGAACCACGGAGCAAGAGATAACCAGCAGATTAGCACAGACAAGAACATGTATTAAACAAATGAACGGGGTACTGTGGGATAGACATATTACCAGAAATACAAAGAAGAGAATTTAAAACACCTTGGTACGCAGTATAATGACCTATGGAGCAGAGAATTGGGTAATAAATAAACGAAACAGGTCCAAAATCACAGCAACTAAAATGGAGTTCATGAGAAGAAGCTGCAGAGTGACAAAAATGAATCGCATCAGAAATGAGGAGATAAAACGAAGAATGGCAGTAGAACAAGACATACTCAGCTACATCGAAGAAAAACGTTTAATTTGGTATGGACATGTCAGAAGAACAGATCATACAAGATGGATAGCAAAGATTTCGGATTGGAGTCCAATAGGAAGGAGGAAAAGAGGTAGACCTCGAAGATCATGGAGGGATGAAGTGGACGAGGCCATGTAAAGACGAGACCTTAGAGATGGAGAATGGCAGAACAGAAAGGACTGGAGACGTTGGCTGAAAGAAGGAAGGCGGCGACAGCTGTAAAAATACTTAAATAGATAGAAGTAACGATGATTGAGGGAGTTTAGTTTCGTGCTTTAGTGATTGAGTAAGATAGTTTCGTGCTGTAAACTTATAAATAAATATACTTATATAAATTCAAACCGCTCGTTTTAGTCTTCTTGGTCTATATACCTTAGACAATTTGAAGCTATTGCGACAGCCAATCATTGGACAGAACAAGAAAAAATTGTTTCCTTGACTGCTGCTTTACGAGGTGATGCTGCAGATATCCTAAGATCGATTCCTAAGGGTCAGGAAAAATGTTACCAGATCTTGTTTACTCGACTAGATAAACGTTACGGAGATGCCCATCTACAACAAGTCTAGCATTTAAGCAATATTATAGAGTGCTTTTTATGGAGTAATTTTTACTACAAATTTGTTAAATTTCATGATTTTTTCTGGATTTTACAGCGCTCGATCTTGAATACACGCCATCTTGGAATAAGGGGTTCAAAGAGTTTCCGCGTTGTATCTCGTAAACTAGCAACCCTACAGAAAATTGTATTAACATTATTTGTAGCGAAATTAAATTATCTACAACTTAATTTGTATTATTTTTGATCGTAAAATGGAAAATAAAAAAGGAATTAACAAAGACAACTAAAAATTTTTGAACAAATTTTATTTTCGACCTTATAACTTTTTTCTGGCAATTTTACAATAAAAAGACATCAGAGCAAAATTATAGAGGGTTTTCAACAAATAATTTTCACTATACTTAAATGTGTTAATTTCATTAATTTCGTTGGGTTTTGCAGCACTCCAGGATGTTGACCCGGTTCTTGAATACTCATATAATTACGATAAAAACGAACCATTAGGCTTTGTTTTTTATTATATACTGTTTATTCATATAATTTATTATTTGCTAACATTCCTAAGGTAACATTAGTTTATTATCGACCTCTTTCCCAACCATCTATGGGGTGAAGCCTGGAGACGCGTTTTTTAATTGGTATCCGCATTAGGCCTAATTCACTGACAATTTCCAAGCGAGATAATATTAACCATACTTATATATTTAAAAAGTGTCTTTACAGCTATTGCTTTTATATTTTCTTTGATGGTCTAGGCTGCTGTTCAGGATCTAATTCAGTATCAAAGGTGAATATTTGCGAAAGAACGTAAGTTAGAATTGTCGTCATTGTGGATAACATTTTCGAATTTTGCAAATAATTTTAATATTTGCATAATCTGCAGGTTTCACCTGAACAATTAAGGTACACTGCAAAGTATTTGAGGCCTACTTGGTGGCAAAAACACATACTTTCACAGTTTCACTTGCATCTGCAGGAAATTAATTTCAGAAGGTGAAGTGTGCTGGAGTTTTAAAAGTTTTGTTTGGTATCCAAATTTTTCTATGCTTTTTCCAGCCCCTCCCTCCTTGGACTGCTCCCTTCCTAATGCCGTGAGCAAGACAAGAATGTCAATGTTTGCTACTACGGCTGTCACAGAATCATAGGCATGGAATATAGCAAGAGCAGAACGGATGATAATTGTATCTGCATCAGATTCAGCCTGGTCGACACTAAAATCCACTTCTGATAGAACAGTTTTGAAAAGGTCTGTTAAGTTTGTTGTGCATGTTTTATTACAAAGAAGAAGGAAGATGGAAGATGAATTTTGTGATATGGAACCGAAGAACAAGTCGGCTTTAGAGCAGGTAGATCAACTATTGACCATCTGTTAACTGTTACCCAGCTAATCGAAAATAAAGTAGCAGCCAATACATCTCTACGTGAATCTTAAAAAAGCTTATGATAGTGTGCCGCAACAAAAACTCTGGGAAGCTCTCGAGAAAACAAATATTAGTGTAACCTTAATCAAGGCTGTTGAAGACCTCTACAAAAAAAAACAGAAGTAAAATAAAGAAAGGTCAGAAGTTATCCAAGGGTTCTACTATTACCAAAGGACTTAAACAAGGATGCTGCTTATCTTCTACTTTGTTTAAGATCTACTCGGAGCAAGTGATGAAGACGTGGAAAAGAAAATGCAGAAACATGGGAATTCCTCTAAATGACGCAATATTGTACACATTAAGCCTAAGAATAAGAAGACCTCGAATATATGATCCGTAAACTTATCGAAGAATACGAACTATGGGGGCTAGAAGTAAATATCAAAACAACTAAATACATGTGTATTGGAGGAATTCAGCAAAATCTAATCTTGGAAGAAATACAGCGAGAAATAAATCACTGTCAAAAATACAAATATTTAGGCGTACACATAACCAACAATGGAAATTTAGACAAAGAAATTAAACACAGAAATAACCAGGGAACACAAGCCATTAGGCAATTAAACAGTGTATTGTGGGACAAAAAAATCTCCAAAGAAAACAAACACAAAATCTATAACGGCATTATAAAAAGCATTGTTACATATGGAAATAAGATTATGGCTACTGAAAGGAAAAAACAAAGCATTAGAAGCAACAGAAATGGACTTCTGGAAAAGAGCGGCTGGAAAATCAAGATTAAACAGATTTAGAAACGAAAGAATACGAGAAATTATGGGTGTTAATCACAATATAACAGAGGACATCAGAATAAATCAACTAAGATGGTATGGACACGTCCAAAGAATAGATGAACACGGAATACCAAATAAAGTATTAAAATGGACACCACATGGAAAAAGAAAGCAAGGTAGATCGAGATTAAGTCGGAGAGAAGAAATTGATAAAGACTTAAGGGAGAGTGAAATTTAAGCAAACCTTTGAAACGACCGCGATAAATGGAAACTGGAATCAATAGACGGCGTAGAACAATATAAATTGATTTATTGATTTGATATTACCAAGCAATTTATCTTGGAATAATATTGGTACGTCGCTGGTAAACTTTTTGGTCCGTTGGTGCTTTTTTTGCGACGCAAGCGTACGAGGTGTGGTAAGTTTTGTGGTAGCGGAATGGGTCGATATGATATTAATAATAACATAGAAAGATGGCACCATTTATTCCAAGATGGCAAGTATTCAAGAACCTGGTCAAGTTCGGAGCGCTGTGAAATCCAAAGAAAGTAATGAAATTAAACAAATTTGTAGTGAAAATTGTGCAAATTATTTTATAAAAAAACCTCTGTAATATAGTCTCTATTGTCATCTTATTCTTAAATTACAAGAAAAAAAGTTATAAGGCCAAAAATAAAATTCGTTCCAAAATTTTTAGTTATTTTTATTTATAACTTTTTTCAATTTCCCATTTTCCATTTAAATAAAAAGAAATAAAAACAAAGTAATGGACAATTTAATTTCCTACATATAATGTTTAATAAAATTTTTTGTAGGGCTGCTAGTTTACGAGATACAGCTCGGAAACCCTTTCCCCGGTTGAGTTTACCGAAAGTACAAGGTGAGTATAGCCGAAATGTCAAAAATATTTCGGTTTGGCAGTGTTGGCATGTTTTTATAATGCATATGTTGTATGCTTCAAATATAAAGAGATAATTCTGCAATTTTTCATTTATATAAAGCAATAACGAGTAAATATTTGTCTCTTTCGAGATTAATTGTAAACATCTGTTGTAATCTGGCAACTGCTGCAATTAATCTACAAAGAAACAAATATTTACTCAATGTTGTTTTATACAAATCAAAAATTGCAGAATTCATAACATAATATAAACAAAATGTACTTTTCAAAAGCTTTATCTTTTTATATTTGAAGTATACAGCATCTACATTATAAAAACATGCCAACACTGCTATACCGAAATTTTTTGTTCCTTGTTTGACATTTGCGGCTATATTCAGCTTGTACTTTCGGTAAACTCAACCCTTTTCCCTTATGTTTTCATATGTTACTATACTTAAGATTATACCTACCGTCCCGCTAAGCATAAAAAATGGAACATTGCAATGGACTATAAATATTAATTACTAACTTATTACTAAAGAAACTAAAAAATAAATACTAAATAAACTTAAGTATAATTTAATCAGTTTTATTTATTAATATTTCAGGTGATGTTTGCGTTTAAATAACGTTTTACATAAGATGTCGATTGACCATTTACCAACTTACTTTGTAATTCCCACTAAGATATTTAATAATACCAGATCATTTAATTTTTAACCATCAACAAAAATGTAATAGGTATATGACAAGTATAAATTGGGTGGTAATACGATCCGCACAGATATCAGCGACGTAGTGAATATTTCTTTGTCGGTAACAGTTTTTAGATAACATGAATTATTTTTCAATATTTATTTCATATTTTTTTATTAATAATATGTTCTTGTAATGGCATAATTATTTGGTAAACCTACAATACACATCACAATTAATTAAACAAAAATTTTTTAAATTAATCTTGTTGAGCAGTGCTGATTGACATAATAAAGCAGTAAAATGTTATACATAGAGATGTAATAGATATCTTCGCTTACTTGTTCCGCTATTAATAAAGTTATCAGTTCCACTATTAATAAAATAAATGGTAATCCGGTCTTCATACATGGTCTTTACTTTAGTAGCAATTCCCTATATTCTTGAATTGAATTGAATTAGAATCTACCCCTCCGGACCAGTAACCCAGGTCAAGGGCTTACGTTGCCATGAAATTATTCTCTTTCAAATTTTAACATCCTATATAATACCTATCAACAATCAAGTAATATAATACCAATTAAAAAACATTTAATAGATTTTACCCACATATTTAGTGACTTTAAACATATATACCTAGTAGCAGCACTGAAGATATACTATTTAGTCCAAAAACGTTCTGTGATTTAGACCGATAGGATTTTTTTCTTAAATAAACATACCTTTTATAAAGGATTTTTTTAATAAACATTGTGTGATATATGGTATATAGCTGACTACAGAAAATTAACTTTTCCTTATGAATTTTGACTCTTAAGTGGTCGCTAAGGCGTAAAAAGTACGCCATTCTTATTTAAAACGTCATAACTTTACATCCAGATGTTAAATAGGCAATGCCGCTGCTATATTCTCCTACCACACATTCTTCTACGTTAGAGTTTAGTGTAAATCTTTCTCACTACAAATTTAGTACTAGAATTGACGTCATTGTTAATGCGTGTTACTAAGTGGTGCACAGAGCACAGAGTGGTGCCAAGTGACTATGTATATTGTAGCATTTTTGAATTCCTTGGTATATATTGAAATCCCCTCGTATATGTATTAAAACACCGAAGAATAAATTCGTATTTGTAAAACACAGAAATATTCTTTCAATTCCTCTTTGCGCCGCCGAGTTAATATAAACACATTTTTAGAGTTTGTTTTTATACCACGAACGCATATTTCTTTAAATTAATATTCCCATTTATATGTTTTGTTTATACCAAGTTAGGCGTATGATTTTTAAGAATTTACTTACTTTTGCTGAGGCCGTTATCAGGGGCAGTTGCTTCAGCGTTTGTCCAAATTTTAAGTGAAATTTGTAATGTTTTCTTGTTTTTCGTCCCTTTTCATGGAAAATATGTAGTGTATTGGGGCAGTTAATAGTTCAGTTACAGTAGAAGTGAGATTTGAATATTTGGTCAAGGAGAAGAGATGTCGTTTAGTTTGGTCGGAGGGAACCGACAAATTTGTGAAGAAAAGCGATTTTTACTCAATGTGATGTATCAGTTCTGAACGAGTAATCACTATTTTTTTGTTTGTAAGCCGTCTCTCATATCAGATGTTTGTAGATCGGCGTTTGCAACAAATTTGAAAAGTATACATATGTTCCAGTTTTTTTAAGAGGCGGAGCTTCAAATTGTGAGTCCAGTGTCCCAATTTTAACCTCAAATAGTCAGTCCTAAGAAGCGTTTCAGAACATAATTCGAAATGTGAGATGCAATTTTTTGTTCGAGTAGCAGCGAGTTTAAATTCCAGTTCCTAACCCCAGAAAATTTAAAATAACTTTAGTGCAATCTAGGTAACTTTTTTTATTTGAACTTTTAAAGGAAGAATAAACACTTTTAATAATAATTGCTTTCACAACAATTTAAAAAATAGTAATAATTAAAATTGTAGATCTAGGGCGTGGCTTAGCTGTCATTTTATTTGTTCTCGGTTTAAGGTTTAGTTTTGACAAATGACAGCTAGCTTTATTATTTTGACATCCGGTAAATACCTAATCATATTTGAGACTTTGTTTTGTTTTTAGAAAAAGGTTAACCTCTATGAATAATTTACCTTAAAGGTATCTTTTTATTTGTAATTATTTATACTATTTGTTTCTGCTACAATTTATAGCTCAGTAACAATTGTAAGTTTTGTTGTACCTCCAACTTCTAATAGTTTGTAAACGGATAGGACATAGTAAGTGTTTCTCTTTGTTATTTTTGTATTTAAGTAATTTTTTTCCCTAAACCGTTTTATTTATTTATTTTAGAAAAGTCTCCTAACCTCTCTCTTGTATTTTTTAGGAAGGAAGAACCTTTTCTTTCATCCAGCAGAAAGTTTCTCAAAGCGGCGTCCTAATTTCAAATAGCTAGAGGACCCTCTTGTATTTTGTTTGCCAATTTGTCAAGGAGATTCATGTAAGTACCCCTTTGTTTCATTTTTTTGTAGTTGTCCCAATCCAATCCCATTGTTTCATTTACTGATTCACCACCCAGTTTTCCAAATAAACCCTGAGCGCCGTTCGCATAAGTTTTGTTTATTTTGCTTGCCCCATCTTTTCCCCCAGTAACTTCTGTCCCCAATTTTCAACCCCCCATAGTAATACCCTATGTGGTAGGCAAATTATTCGTTACAATATAACAATAATTTTTTGGTTATCGGAGCAAATAATTAAGTAAAAGTATAGTTTATTATACTGTAATTATTTATTTTAGGTCTAACGTATCATTCAATTATAGGAAAAAACTTACTAGCGACAAGTTAGAGGAGATAGCCAGAAAAATAATGGAAGAATCTGATGATGAAGACATGGGGGTATTGATTCCGATGAGTCCGATGAATGTATTGAATATAGTGACCATGATTTAACTTCAAAGCAGAAAGATGATAAAGAAGTATTTTAAAGAGTTTGTGATGTGAAATATAACTATGTGGAATAAACATGCTATTGTAAGTAAATTTGCTAAAACTCCCTCAAAAAATTTTTGTGAAAATTTGTAAAATTTTGTGAATTTTTGAAATGATAGAAAGTGTAACATCTCACACAAATATTTTTATAACATCAATTCAAGGAAGGTACACAAGAAACAGAGATGCAAAATTAACGACGCCAGAGCAAACCCTTGATGGTACAGGAATCCAAACTTTTCCACCTTTCCGACATGTATGTAATATAAACGTTTCCACTTTCTCCTTGGAGCACTTAGGTTCGACGACAAATAAGTATTGAAGAACGGAAGCAGACAAATAAATTAGCGGCAGTACGATAAATTACAGAAAAATTCACAAACAACTATCAGAAAAATTTTTGCGCAGGTAAACGTACTACAATTGACGGAATGTTAGTTCCATACCGTGGTCGTTCTGGTTTTGTACAATATTGGCCTAACAATCCCAACAAATATGGGATAAAAATATATGCATTATGTGATTCAAAGATGTTTTATATCTCAAATTTAGAAATTTACTGTGGCAAGCAGCCCGAAGGAAGATATGATCTACCAAACACTGCAACAGATATTGTACTCAGATTGGTGGAGCCCTTCAAAAATTTTAAAATAAACTTGACCACAGGTAATTGGTACACCAGTATACACTCAAGTTTTGCATTTCAGAAAGAAACCACCCTTGCATCCTACAGTGGAAAAAGGAATAACCTGTCATATTAATGTCAACTTAGCACGCTGATGATTCTGTAGATGAGAAGCTAAGCAAACCAGACATAGTACTATTTTATAATGAAACTAAAGGGGGAATCGACGTAGTCGACCAAATATGCAGCAATTACACTGTCCAAAAACGAACTGGACGATGGCCATTGGTCGTATTTTACCACCTTCTGGGTACTGCAGGCATAAATTCCAACAGAGGACAAATATCACCAACCTATCTGTTGGCATCAAAACTTACTTAGTTCCATATAAGAGTTCCGAGACTAAGCCTCCCAAACTACCCGAAAACACAAAAGGTGTACACAGTGTGGTCGAAAAAAAAATACAGCAACCACAATAAAGTACCAAAGATGCAGTAAACCAGCATATAAAGAGCATGTGATCACCACTTACATTTGCTTAGAATGCCAGCATCATGAAAATCAAACAGAAAGTCCTTAAAATGAGTTTTCTTTTTATATCTTTATATGTTCATCTAAGAATTCTTTCTCTTTTTTATTTTTGTATTTATGCTTTATTATATCTTTTACATAAAATATCTGTTTATTTATTCCAATGTTGCATTTAAGAAATGTAGCGTGTTAACTTAAATTACCTCCTTATTTTTGTCTGGCGTACAAAGTACGCCAAGCGACCACTTGTGTAGAAAATATTCTATCGACCACTTTAAGCGTTAAAGCTATTTTGTCATACTTAGTGTATATATATATATATATATATATATATATATATATATATATGCATTTTTAGATGAGAAAGATAGAAATCTTTTAGAGAGAGATGGAAACGGTTGAGCGAGGGAAGGCAGTGAATACTGTAGAATCCCTAAATATATATATGCATTTTTAAGCTATTTTTATTTTTAAGTACATATTTACCGATCTTTTACTTATACGATTACATTCGTGGTCGTCGTTCGTATATTTTTTACACGTCATTATCAGAACTTCTCATAGTCACGCCACTATTCCTACTGTCTCTATCCATCACAGACGAACAGACAAACATAATTGAAAGAAAATATATTACACGAACGAACTCTTATCGACTTGGACTTGGGGTAAAAAATTTAGCAATAGGGCAAAAACCCTGATTGCATGTTAATCCTGCTAAGGGTGTGTGAAGAAGAAATGTCTATTAAGTTAGAATTAGTGCTAATGGATCATCGAGATTATTAAGAATATGGACAGGTGCGGACTGTGGCTTTTCTTAACTTTTTTTAATTTTTTGACAGATCTGTTTTTAATTCCGGAATTGAGTAAATTCTTATAAATTAGATTAAAAAAGTTTTTGGAGTTTCTAAAATGTATGCTCAAAACGTTTTTAATTAATGAAAAAGTTAAAAAGTTTTCGACAAATTTGATCAAGCACAACAAAAATTGTAACGTCGATACGTCGGATGATAAAATCAACGCATAATCTGAAAGCAATATAGGTACTGTTGTTTTAGATGGCGCTAATTTGCATATTATGGCACCAGCGCAGAAATAGACAGTTGAACGTTTATTGACGTTTCAATTTCCACTTCGTAAATCGTTCTTAAAATACAAAGCATTAATAAATTAAACAATTTTTTTTTTGGTTACTTGTGAAAAATTCTTCTAATAATTTAATTTTATCTGGTTCATTCACATCGACAATTCATACATATATTAAACATTGTAAAGTAGACGACCTTAAAATGATATTGCCAATGTTGCTAAGTTGCGTTCCTGGGACGACTTTATTGTAAGATAGTTCGTTCGATTATACGAAATTAACTTAAAGGGGTATGTTCGCGCCGCAGTTAAAATGAGTGGCATTTAAATAAAATAACATTTATCAATTCTTTGAGTAGATGACAGCACGTACAACATATTTTTATATTTAAATTTTCCCGAAGTTTAATTCTCTGAACAGCGACATTGTTGCCAGCGATGCCAAGTACTGGAACTTACGATCGGTACAGTTCGCTCTCAATCGGCAGTATTCTTTAATGTAAGTTGATATTATTTATTAGTTGAAATTTCAAAAATTCTAATCTTTGGGACTGGATCATTCGATATAATTTTTGTATCGTGTTGTTTACTTTCCTTTGAGGTTAAATTGCTGTTTTAATTTTGAGTGTTGTATTTTAGTTTTATAAACATTTTAAATAGTGTATACCAGTCTTGTTTCCTAAAATTGCTTGAGTGAATATTTTTTAACAATTCTAAGTATTGAAAATAGATGTAAACTCTAAAAAGTGTATTAATACTACTATATGCATTTTTAATTAATGTCAAACATTTACTGATTTTTAAAATCAAAATTTAATAAAAATAATCATATTTTTCTTCTTCTTTTTTGTGTAAAAAATTATGAAAATAGGATAGGCTAATGTAATACAAACACCATGGTACTTCAACAAAAGAAGCTTTTTAATAATGTACATAAGGGTAAATTTTCACTAATAGATACAAAACGGTCATTTATTTGGAAATTTTTTATTACGTATTTTATTTAGACAGCATGCAGACGGTAATTCTTAATCCTTGATCTGCTCAAAAATATTTGCAAAAATTGATAAAGAAATTTGCAAAAAGTATTTCTAAGAAATCTAAAATTGTAACGAAATATTTTGCTTACCACATATATAGGGGTTTGAAAATTGGAGACAGAAACTACTGGAGGTGGAGATAGGGCGAGCAAAATAAACAAAACTGTGCGAACGGCACTTAGGGTTTGTTTGGAGAGTTGGGTCGTGGATAAGTTGAATGGCAAGGCGGTTGGATTGGGGCAACTACAAAAAATAAAACAAAGGGGTACTGACATAAATCTTCTGGACAAAAGGGCAAATAAAAACAACAAGAAAGACCTCTAGCTATTTGAAATAAGGACGCCGCTTCGAAGAATCCTAATCTTGCTGGATAAAGGAAAAAAGGCTCTTCTTTTCTAAAATAAAGAACACAAACAGGGGTTAGGAGACTTTTCTAAAATAAACAAAATGGTTCAGAGAGACAAATTAAACATTTATTACTGTCTCAACACAAACACTTACAAATACAGATAATACGTAAAGACTATAACAATAGTCACAAAAGTAAATATAACAATAACAAAGAAAAACTTACATGTGCCCTATTCGTTTACAAGTGGAAATTGCTACATAACTTACAAATGCTACTGAGCTATAAACTGCGGCAAATAAAAAATCATTACAAGTAAAGAATTATCTTTTTAAATAAAACTATTCATAAAGATTAACCTTCTCCAAAAACAAAACAAGCTAATGTCACAAAAATGTCAACATTGAATTTAACAGAGAACAATTAAAATGACAGCATAGCCACACCCTAAGATTTACAATATTAATGATTAAAACCTTTATTTTTATTATTTAAATTATGAAAGCAATTATTATTTTAATGTTTATTCATTTTTTTTTTGAAAGTTTAAAACAAAAAAGTTACCTTGGTTTCACAAAAAACAATGCACAAGCACTTCTGGGGTTAAACTGGAATCACGCTGGAACTACACTGGAACTTCTGCTATGCATGAATAAAAAGGACTGCTTCAACTGGTCTGATGATGACCAAAGACAAATAAAAGTGAGGTTGCAACAAAATTACCGGCACACTGGACACACCCTATAAGCGATTTTTCATTTACAATACTGGAACCAACGTCAATACTCCGGCACACGGCACAAACCTCTTAGATACTTAACAAAACAGTGATTACTCCTTTCAAATCTGCCATATTACAGAGAGTAAATTTCCACCAATTTCAACAAATTGACAAACAAATCCGCTCAACACCGACTTAGTTGCCAACCTCCCTTGTAACTACACATACTGCACAATTAACTGCAACCACACACTCGATTTCCATAAAAAAAGGAAGAAAACCAAGAACAATACAAATTTGATGAATAATTTGGACCCACACTATAGACCACTGCCTCTGACAGCGACCTACGCCAGAGTGATCTAATAATCTTTTAAATTCATTCGCTTAACTTAGCATAAACAAAACATAAACTGGAATATTTATTTGAAACGCAGGATATCCTAAAAGCGGTTTCGATTAAAGAAAATACCAAGGAAAAACGCATCTGTAAAATATAAACAAACTCTAAAAATGTGTTTATATCTACTCAGCAACGCTAAGAGGAAAGATTTCAGTTTTAATACGTACGATAGGAACAGAGAAACATGGAAAACATTCTTCATTATTTTAATACATATATAAGGGGATTTTAATTTAATACTACTTATACGAGGGGACTTCAAAATATATATCAAGGAAAATGCAAATGCTACAAAATATGAAATTTCTTTAGAAATTTTAACTAAATATATATACAAAATTAGAGTTTGGTGTCTATTGAGAATAAACTAAATGTAAGACCAAATACTGAATGTAAGACAAAAAGACTTATGGAGACACGAAGAGAACTTAAGAACAAAAACGATACGAATGCACGCGTACTACAACAACTTAATAAAGATATTAATAAAGCAGTAAGAAAAGACGTACGACAGTATAACACAAAAAAGATTACAACGGTTGTCGAGGAAAATAAAAGTTTAAAGGTACTGAAGAGATGTCAAGCTCTAGGTAAGAAGAATATTGTTAAGCTTGCGATCGAAATGGAAAAGTAATAACAGATAAAGATAAGATAATTAAGGTAGTTGAAGAATTTTACACAGAATTATATAGAGAAAGGGGTAAGAAAGACGGCACCAAGTTGAGAAAAGTCCAGAATGTGGGTTCAGAGGATATCCCAGAAATAACAATCGAAGAAGTCTCAAAGTCATTAAATCGAATAAAAAACAGTAAAGCAGCTGGTGATGACCAAATCGTTATTGAGGCAGTTAAAGCAGGAGGAAAGACAGTATTGAAAGCATTGACACAATTATATAACTTATGCCTTTCAAAAGAGGTTACACCATCTCAGTGGAATAAAGCTGTTATAGTAGTCACGCGCAAAAAGGGAGATATAACAGAGCTAAAGAACTATAGACCTATTAGCTTGTTATCTCACGTTTATGAAGATAATAAGTTGTTTATGAAGATAATAACTAATAGGTTGACATCAAAACTAGACTTCTATCAACCTTGCGAGCAAGCGGGATTTAGAGCTGGATACGGAACAAATGATCATTTGCAACCCATTAAGTCGTTAATTGAAAAAACCATTGAATATAATAGACCCCTGATACTTGTCTTTGTCGACTTTGAAAAAGCATTTGATACAGTCAATCAAAGTTAAATGCTACAAGCTCTAACACAATGTAGAATAGATCACCGATACATATCCCTCATCAGATACATCTATCAGCATGCTACAGCCTGGGTAAGACTTAATGAAGATACTGGGACCTTTCCTATTGAAAGAGGCGTTCGACAAGGAGACAACATGTCTCCTAAATTATTTACAAATTTGCTAGAAAACGCTTGTAAAACAATGGATTGGAACGAAAAGGGCATCAATGTAGATGGAAAATTTTTAAATAACCTTAAATTTGCAGATGTTATCGTTCTTATTGCAAACAGCTTTGATCAGGAACAGATAATGCTCCAAGAACTCCATACTGCCACAAAAAGAGTTGGTCTTGAAATAAATTTTTCAAAAACACAATTTATGACAAATTAAGTCCACAACAAAAACATCTCAGTAGAAAACAAAGATATTGAGCCAGTTGACTCCTATAAATACTTGGGCCATGAGATCAGAATAAGTCGAGACAACCAAACAATCGAGCTGAAAAGAAGAATAAACCTCGCTTGGGCTGCATTTGGAAAGATGAACGATATTTTTAGGTCTAAGATTCCAATGTGTCTGAAAAGAAAAGTATTTATTCAGTGTATTTTGCCAGTGATGACCTACGGCGCAGAAACTCTAACACTCCCAAAACAACAGTGAGTAACCTACAAGTTGCGGAAAGGGCAATGGAAAAAATAATATTAGGGATTTCTCTACGTGATAGAATACCCAATGCTACTATACGCAAAAGATCAGGAGTAGTAGACGTTATTGACAGCGGAACAACACTAAAGTGGAACTGCACAGGTCATGTAGCAAGATCAGTTGATGACCGGTGGACAAAAAGAATTTTGAAATGGAGACCCCCAATACAAGCTAACAGAAATAGAGGTCGACCCCCAACGAGATAGACAGATGACATAAAACGAGTTACTACAAATTGGATTCAGATGGCGCAAATTCGGACTAACTGGAAAAGCATGCGAAAGCCTATGTTCAGCAGTAGACTTTAGAGGCTAGTTGATGATGATGATGAAGACCAAATACTTACGATATCGGAATAGTATTATGAGGTTTTTTTCTTATGATTTACTATGGAAATACGAACAGGAGAATTTTACTGTATCATGGCGTGTTGTTGTCTTTTTAAAGACGAATTACAGGCTATGATTTTTCTGACGGATTAAGTTTAAGTTTATTTCATGTAATCAAATGAACTATTTTACAATAAAGTCGTCCCAGAAATGCAATATTGGCAATTTCATTTTAAAGCCGTTTATGTACTTTAAAATGTATAATATATGTCTGAATTGTCAATGTGAATGAGTGAAATAAAATTAAATTATTAGAAGAATTTTTCACCAAGTAACAAAGTTTGTTTAATTTATTAATATTTTGTATTTTGAAAACGATTTCCGAGGTAGAAATTGAAACGTCAATAAACTTATTTTAAACTTAAATTGTGGCTTATTCCCAATAAAAATAGTAAATTGTATGAAGATGTCACAAGAAAATAACTTCAAAACAATATGAATAATTTAATGTTTAAAGAATTTTGCTGAAAATAGACAAAAAACGTAATGTTATTAAAGGGCGGGGTTGCCAAATAATATTAAACATGTATAATTATATTAAAAATAGAAAAAGTAAAATGGAAAATGTTAATGGTAAAAATAAATCTGATGAAGCAACAGGTATGGAGGTTTATTGAATTTAATAATAATTTTTTTTATATTTAAACCTCTAAATCAATAACAATTTATTATTTATAAAGCTCAACAGGCCCAGCGCTAAAAAATATTTGTTTTAATTATTTTTATTCAATTATCCAATACTTTTATTTTCAGTTCTCTATGTAACTTCTTTGTTAATCTGTCCATACCCAGTTCTTCTACCTCTTTTTTGTTTACTTTTGCTTATACTTTGTATTGGCTTTCTCAAGAATACTATTTTTGACATACTTTTTTTTCCAATTTGTGGCGAAAAAGCTGACAAAAATAGATAATAAAAAGCTTCTCGTTCACCAATTCTTAACGAAGACCACGTTGCTTAAGTCAGGAGCTGTATTGGGGGTGGGTAAGAATATAAATGATAGAAAAGTACAGATTAAAGATAGATAGATAAACGATAGATAATAATTGGATAACAAAATATAACAGTTTAATAAAGAAAAATAAAGAAACAGTGAATACAGCTAAACTGCAGAACGAAATGGGCGTCAATGAGTTTTAACCTGAAACTCATGAAAGAAAATGATAGAAAAGTACAGATTAAAGATAGATAGATAATAATTGGATAACAAAATGTAACAGTTTAATAGAGAAAAGCAAGAAACAGTGAATACAGCTAAACTGCAGAACGAAATGGGCGCCAATGAGTTTTAACCTGAAACTCATGAAAGAACTTAAGATTAAATAAACTAAATAATCGTTTCTCTTAGACAAACTAAAGACATTATAAAAACATACGTAAGGGAACCTGTTGGAGAATTATTACGAAAAACTATAAAAATTGACATATTTACCCAAAATATGTAAGAGATTACATATTCAATAAAGGGCTTCAAAAAAAAAAATTATATCTTCACTACAAAAATAAAATACTCAAAAAAATTATATACAAATACGTGTGAATACCAGAAATTAGCTAATATGTATATACTCAAAAATAACAATTAACATTGTTGCCAATAATCTTATAATTAAAATAGATTAGGTACAGCTCTTGAAATAAGAAAAAATTCAACTGAACATGAGTTGATTTGTCCATTTCTAAAAATGTTTAAAAAAATAATCAATTAAAATATATAGCATATAATTGAGCTATAATCTCGTAAAAACCGTAAAGCTTTTCGTTTCTTCCTAAAATGTGGTACATAAAAGAGAGACACATAACATTTTTTTTTATCGTAGAAAAATACATTACTTTTAATAATGAAACTAAATATAGATTAATCAAAAAAAAATTTGACATAAATGGTCAAAATAAATTAGTCAACACGAGTTTTTAAATGGACCGAAAGGTTTTTTTTTTTTTTTTTTTTTTTTTTTCTTGGCTTGGACAATTGTCATTCAGCCAGTCACAATCAGCATGAGCTTTATTTTCGAATTTAAATATGCATATAAATATTTAAAGAATTAGTGAAACATGATTAATATAATAATAATAATAATATAATTATTCCGTACTTAGCTAATGTACATACTATGTTGATAAATACTATATTATACCTTAATTATAATTCAGTTATTGACAGACGTGAAATACATAGTGTATACATCTTACAAATAAAAATATCTACCTACTATGTTAATAAATACAACTATGGTAATATATATTTTTTTTTAATCACTACGTTAGGACATAAACCCGATTCAACACCTCGGAGGTTTAGATCCTCTTAGTGATTGTTTTACTATATTTTTATTTTTTTTTTATTTTTTCTTTTTTTTTAATTTTTTTTTTTTTAATATTTTTTTTATAGTCTTTTTTTTATTTATTTTTTTTTTATTTATTTTTTTTTAATTTATTTTTTTAATCTATTTTTTTAAGTATTTTTTTATATTCCTTTTTTTTAATCTTTTATTTTTTTATTTTTTCCAAACATAGGTTACAAATCTAATTACAGGCATACTTTACTATCAGACAAAAAGTTTATCAAGCAGTCAAACATTTTCTTTTCATTAAGTGATAGTAGAAAGAGAATATTAACAGGAAGTGGGATGTTCTTGTCCATCATTCTTTTAATAAGGTTGTTGGTGTGCTGTTTATACTTTTGACATTCAAAAAATATGTGGTTTAAGTCACTTTTAATCTGACATTTTTGACAAATATCGGAATCTAATATATTTATTTTAAATAAATGTGCAGGATAACATGCATGACCAAATCTAAGTCTACTGATGGTAGTTATATATTTGCGAGGGAGGATGAAATTGTTATACCAAGGTTTTTTTGGAATATTTGGTTGTATCAAACTATATTGTGTTGTTGAAATACTACAGTACTTTTCCCAGTGTGCTTTCCAGTTGTTCATTTGTTCAGTTCTTGAACAAGCAAAAGCATCTATAATGCAAGGATGATAGTTGGTTAGTGTTCCATGAATGATGGAATTTTTAGCTAACTGGTCTACGTGTTCATTATATGTAAGTCCTGAATGTGCTTTGATCCACATCAATTGTATTTTTTGGGTGTATTTATTAATTTCAAATAAGCATTTTTTAATTAAAAAAATGTATGGATTAGAAGTACTACATGGTAGTTGCGGTTTTTGAATAGCTGTAAGTACAGATAATGAATCAGATAAAATTACTGCTGAACTATAGGATGCAAATTTAAAATAAATTAAAGCTTCATATATGGCCGCAGCCTCGGCACTAAAAATAGAGAAATTTGTGGGCAGCTTAAACATTTTTTCTATAAATTTATCTGGAATATAAAAGGCACAACCAGTACCCTTTGAACTTTTAGATGCGTCTGTATAAATACAAACAGATTTTGGCCAATTTGTTAGATAGTTGTTTAAAACAATACGACTTATTAAAGGGTTCTCATGATAAATAGGTTGTATTATATGTACTTGATCCAGTAACTCAAAGAAATCTTTAAAATTTACCACTTTATTTGCAACTGTAAGTTCAGTATCTTTATTTGCAATATTTCGAAATGCTTCGCATAAGGGTGGAGAATTCTTGTGAGTCCAATATTTATTTGTTAAGTCGAAATAGTTTAAACTACTAATATCTTTATATAAACAAGTGTTGTAACCACGAACTTTAAGGAGAAATTTTTGACTGAGATATTCTCTTCTAAATTTACTTGGCGGTTCCATTGTCTCAACATAAAGTGGTTCAATAGGGGTAGATCTCATAGCACCCATGCAACACCGCAAAGCTGTGTTTATAAAAACATCTATACGGCCTAAAATATTGTTACTAGCGGATCCGTAAAGTACAGAGCCATAATCTATAATGGACCTGATATAAGAACGATAAAATAGAAGACATGTTTCAACATCAGCACCCCACCAAGTTTTTGTAATTGATTTGAGAAAGTTTAGTGCTTTATTACACCTATCAAGCATAAAATCAACATGCAGTTTCCAGGTCAGTTTTGTATCCAAAATCATACCCAAATATTTTATCGACTTACAGAGGGGAAAATAATTATCATTTAATATTATTTGTTCTCTTTGAGGCAAGTTATGTCTAGTGAATATACAAATGTTAGACTTGTTGTTTGCCAACTCAAAACCATTTTTTCTAAACCACCTACAGCAATGTTCATGAACACATTCCAATGTGTTTAAGCCGTCATTGTATTTTTTAGATTCAGTATAGATACAGAAGTCATCTGCATATTGTATTGTATTAAATGAAATTTTTTCGATACTAATATTATGAAAATCGGCTGTGTAAAGATTAAATAGAAGTGGACTTAAAACTGAGCCCTGTGGAAGACCCGAACTATTAAAACGTGGTCCAATGAGTTGATTGTTTTCCATCCTAATATATATTTTCCTGTTTAAGTAGAAATTGACAATATTTTGGGCAAGAAGAAAAGGTATTTGGAATTTTTGAATCATTTTTTCTTTTAGCATATCTAAATTAACACTGTCATATGCACCTTCAATATCCAAACATAATAGTGGAACATACGTATTGCGAGAATATGCATTTTGAATGTGAGTTACTACGGTAGCGAGTGCATCCAAAGTACCACATCCTTGTCTGTAACCGAACTGAGAATTTGGAAGTAGTTTTTTCTCACTTAACCACCATTCAAGCCTTACTTTTAGTATCCTTTCTAATACTTTGAGAACACAAGACATAAGTGAAATTGGTCTGTATGATTTTGCCAGATTCGGATCCTTCATTGGCTTTAAAATTGGGATTACAATAACTTCTTTAAATTCATCCGTACCTGCAGACATAAATTCGTTAAATATTTCCAATAAAAGATCTTTAGCGATTGGAGGAAGCAGATCAAGCATAGGATACTTAATGTGGTCATAACCAGGACTTGTGCTAGAACGATTATTTAAAACATAGCTTAGTTCTGTCTGTCTAATCGGTTGAAGTAAAAAGTGGTTTTTGTCGGTTACTATTTTCTTAGGTTTATTAGGCATAGATATCACTGTTGGAGGAGCAATTATATCAAAAAACTCTTCTATCCAAATATTTTCAAAAGATTTTTTTTTTGTTGGTGATTTTCTGTATAACTTTCTAGCTTGAGTCCAAAGTACTGATGATGGTATTGATTTATTAAGAGAAGAAACCCAATTGACCCAGCTTTGTTTCGCAATACTTTTTAGTTGTTTTTTTGTACTTGCCATGTTTGATTGGCATTTTATATAGTTCTCAAAATTACGTTCTTTTTTATAATTCATGAGTGAATCTTGCCGGTTTTTAATAATAGTGTCACATTCAGAATTCCACCAAGGTGGCGGGTTTCGAGTTTTTGGCTTAAAAGGTTTATATTGTGGTATTGCAATGTGAGCAGCAAAATTTATACTATTAATTAAATGTTCATATTTGCTTGATGTGTTATTTGGAATTTCAGTATTTTGGTTAAAAAAGTTTTGTACTAAAGAAGTATATAAAGGCCAATTAGCTTTTTTGATGTTCCATTTATTTTTTGGTAATATTTTTTCTGTTTCGGCTTTAATGCAAATTTCCAACTGTATAACAAAATGATTTGATCCTAGCGTGTCTGAAGAGATAGACCATTCAGTCTTACTAACAAGATCCGGACTGCAGAAAGTTACATCAATCATTGAGTAATTTTGGTTAGGTTGAGTTAGTATTGTTGGTTGTCCATTATTTAAAACTGTAAATTCAAGATCATCTGCCATTTTAATCAGCTGTATTCCGATTCCATCATTTGTACTTGAACCCCAAATAGTATGATGGGCATTAAAATCACCTCCTATTATAATTGGTTTTTGTAACTGGGAAAATATATTAATCCAATCATTTATCGTGCATCTTATTTTCGGGGCTCTATATAGTGACATAAAACTAATTTGACTATTTCCATATTTAATTTTTATAGCACATAACTGTATTTCGTTATTGTAATTATTATTTTCAATTTTTAGTTCAGTAAAACAAATTGATTTATTTATCAGTATAGCAACTCCACCATAACCATCCAACCTATCATTACGAACAAGATTATACCCATTAAAATCATATAATACATTTTTTTTAAACCATGTTTCACTAATAAGAGCTATGTCTATTTTGTTAGTTACTAAATAATGCATCATACTATTTTTATTTGAGACAGCAGAACGAGCATTCCACTGCATTATTTTTAACTTAGGTTGACAAGACATTTTTTTATTTAGTATTAATCAGAGTACCCTCCAATACCTGTTCAATATTATTGACTATTAATTGTTTATCTATAGATCGTATATCATCAAAAGTTTGTATACTTTGTAAAAGCTGATATATAAAAGTAGAAAGACTTTCAGTTACATTTCTTTTAATTTCAACGTTTTCATAATTTGGTACAATTCGATTAACAGGTAAAGGTTTATCAGGTCCAAAAACAAAAGGAAACATTGGTTTCTCAGTAGACGACTGTGTAGTTGGTGAATTGACTTTTCTTTTTTTATTTGTTTGAGATTTCGTAATATTTAAATCAGTGTGAGTAAAAACAGAATTTGGCTTGTGTGAAACTTGTTTAGATACCGGAATAATTTTACTAGTTGTAGGCAAACTAGGAAAATCTTTTTCATATTCTGCTAAACATTCAAAGGAGTTGTTACTTACAAAATTTGAAAAGGACTTTTCACAGTAATTACGTGCTTCTACAAAAGATATGTTATGTTCAGCCATTATATTTTTTATTTTTTTCTGTTTTTCATATTGTGGACATTTATTAGATATCGACAGATGGTTCCTACTTTTACAATGAATACAAAATACAACTTCTCTATTACAATTATGATCTTTTTCTTTAATTTCACTACATTGAATACACCGTTCTTGTGTACTTTTACACTGTTTGGATACATGTCCAAATCTAAGACATTTATAACACTGAACGACTTTCCCAATATACTGTTCAACAGGACAAAATACCTTATTAAAAGAAACATAATTTGGCAGAACGTTGCCTTCAAATGTGATAATTATTGTCTTTTTATCTATAAATTCAACTTTATTATCATTAACAACTTTACGTTTAGTTCTATATATATTAATAACTTTAGAAGATGACTCTATAGTATTTATTAAATAATCTACGTCATACTGAGTATCTACGTCCCGTACTAAACCCTTGATTTCCAACAAATGATTAGGTATGTACGCCTTAAGATTTTCCAATTTTAATGCTTGATTATTTACTAAATTATTTGCTTCCAGTAAAGACTTTAACAAAACCTTGATGCGATTTCTACCTATGCTTTTAATTTCTAAAATATTTGTAAGCTTTAATTTTTTGAATAATATGTGACCAACAGTCATCGGATGTAATCTACCTAAATTTTCAACATTTACTTTTTCAATATAAACCCAAATATTTTTAATATTATACTTATCTGAGCGTAAATTAAAGGTTTTCTTTTCCGGTTCCATGACAGCACCTACACTGTTGACATTTTTTATGATCATGCTTTGATTATTAGTTGTTTTTAAATGGTCCTCACTATTATCTACTAACATTTGCGTCAACGAGGACGTCCCTGCACTAGAGTCCCCCATTGGGGGAACAAAATATAAGTTTACAACCGTAAAACACTTGTCGTTTAACTATATGGTCAAAATTAAAATCCTAATTATACATAAAAAGTAAATCACAATACTAATTAGAAAACCGACTGGTTTATTATGGTTTTTGCACTTAAATTTTAAATCAATACTGTTTAAAATTATTAAAAACTATAATTTTTCTCGGAGAACTTTTAAATTCAAATTTTCACTTTGACAGTTATTTGACGTATATGGACCGAAAGGTTGGTGCTCTAAAAAATTCCTTTTCTAGTAAATCGCTAGTGGGACTCTATAAATATGCAAAAAAAGAATTTCTTAATGGCGCAATTAATTAAAAACGAAGAATTATTAACTAACCACATTATTAATGTTTTCTCGATCCTAACTTAACGACAAATATACACGGCTGAATGCATATTAATATACAAATAGCAAGTGGTGACTGGCTGAAATCGAGTCCTACGACTGTTCTTATAACTTTTTTATAAGAAATATATTTCTTAGGTCCTGAGATTTGATGTAAAGTTGATCTCTCATAATCAGAACTAATTTATTAAGAAAAGGGAGCTTTTAAGTACTCACACTTGACGTATTCGAAGTGATAAAATTATAAATGTTTAGACAGAGTTAACTGAAATTACAGTCTCGTCAAAAGTTTTAAACTCAAGAAATTTAAAAGAAATTTAACATGCTACAATTTTTTTCGATGTGTCCCAAATATCGTATTCTCTGTAATTTACAATTCATTCTTTACAATTCATAAAACTTTTCTTTTCCTTTTTTTTTCAAGTTCTGTCGGTGCATACACATTTATTATTGTCAGTGCATATTTGCTTATTTTTACTCTTATCTTTGTTAGTATTTTATTTGTTGTGTTATCGTGTTAAAATTCATTATATTTTTTCTCATATTTCATATAAGACATATAAGCCTACGCAATTTTCCCACTATTATTTTTGTCAGTATATGAAAATGTGTATTTCCGTTGATTATCTCTCCGTTGATTCCCCATCTCCTTGCTTATGCAACTATCTGAATTATATAAAATTAATTACATAAAATTGGAACAAACTTAAAGTTTTTAGTATATTCAAAGCTTTACATTTTTTTTGCATGTTTACAATCTTTCATTTTCAAAGTCTTCCCTCTAGATGTAATCTAAAGATTTCTGTTTTTAAAACAATGTGATCAAAAGTCGCGACTTTTAAAAAGTTGTTAATTTAAAATAGAAATAAAAGTTATAACTTTATTTGAAAACTTTTTCGTCGTCAAACTTTAATTATAAAAACGTTTTAAGTTATATAAAAGAAGATACAAAATGTTCCTTTTCTTACTGAATCTTTTATTGATACTGATTTATATCGGCTATTTTAGCAGCTGGAATTTTAAATGAATTCAAGATCTAAGCGAATGAAAATGCCATAAACCAATATGTATATATAATATATATATATATATATATATATATATATATATATATATATAAGAGTATGAAAACAGATTATAAATTTATTAATCAATTTTATTGTATATCTTTTAATTTCTGTAAGTATTGTAAATCTAAGTGTACGTCAGTGTTTTGAAATGTTTGTTTTTTACAGTTACTCCCGATGAAGCTATTAAATAAATGGCGAAATATTGAGCTTTAGAAAAAACAAAGATTTTTATTTAATATAGACCACATACCCAATATTTCCAACATACTTACCGAAACTATATGTAAATATGTAAATAGAAACTTTTTTAATTCCTGAGGTTATCGGTCTGTTGTGAATAAAATACTTAATTATTGCTTAAACGTTTCAACTATTTGCCATTACCAATAAGCACTTTAATTACATAATAAACATCACATAATATACTAAATTATGAGACATATTGGAAATATCTTTGATATCAGTTTTATTATTAATAGAATTTTGATCTTTTTTAATTTGAATTATCTCCAACATGCATCTTTTGTTCTGCCTTTGACTAAGGCTGTAGTGTCTAATTTGTTGGTTTCTACATTATGTTTGTGTGCAACAATCCTTCTATGTAGATATTGGTGTGTTTGCCCTATATATATATATATATATATATATATATATATATATATATATATATATATATATATATATATATATATATATATATATATATATATATGTTTAAATACAGTCTTTACAATTCATTTTATAAATAACATTCGGCTGATGATTTTTATTTACATTGGGTTTAAATTTTGAAAAATATTTTACGAATATCCATAAATTCATGGTAAGGATATGACGTAATGTTGGTTTGATTTAGTGGGATTACTATTATTATTGCTAGGTATGGTTTGGGTTTGTGTTGGATTGGTATCGGAATTAGATTAATTTCTAATAATTTCTGTAAATAGTAAAACGATTCAGTGATTTATAGAATTACGAATTAAAAGTGCAAGAAGAGGAAATATAATAAGGTAAAGAATCAGAAAAATCAAAGATAGAAATACTATTAAAACAAAGAAAGAAAAAAGTAGCTAACAGAGGCAAAGAATCATATTTAGTGAATTGATTCGTTGAATCATAAAATTGGTAAAAACGTACCATTTTATTTTGTTTTAGTCCCTGCTATTCTAGAAAATATTAAATTATGTGGTTAATAAATAGAAACTAAAATTTTAAAAAATATAGATATAGATCTGGACAAATAACACATCTCCGGAGATTATTTGAAGTAAAAACAAAAGGTGCAGCTCACTAACCGTTTTACAATTCACTCCTTATCGTAAGGAGCATCTTGATAATTTTTCTAAACAACTTGATTATTAACTTTTAACTTTTACATATTTACAGATATCTCATAATAGCAAATTTCTCTCTCTCGTCATTTTTTCCTTAATCCATTTCTGAACCTGGGAGCGCTTGTTGTACTTGGAGTTATCGATGCCGCCGGAAAATGTACTTCAGTTTTATATTCAGAATCACGATAATTAATACATATAGCTGTTTTGTCCCACTTTTCCTTAATTTATTAGGGATCTATTACAGGAAAAATGTGTTTTTGTCAGGCAGTCACATTCACACCTAGGTATCTATTTATCGTGAGATATAAATCACGACATGAGGTATCAATGCTTCAAGTTAGGGTTGGGTTGTCCGTAATTAAAGCGATTCAGTAATTGGAAATAATGTAGGTATTTCGTTTATAAATGTGTAAAAAATGGTATTTTTATTAGAGTAACTTTACATATGTACCATATAACAAAAAATAAAATAAAATAAAAATAAAAAATAAAAACGTTTATTGCCTTAATATAATTTATATTTCACGCTTAAGATATTTCAGAGATATCGATGGTCTTATTCCAAAAGTGGCTAACTACAAAATCGTAGTTTTCGATTAAACGAAATTGTAAGTTTAACCCTGTTGATCAAATCAGGTCTTTCAAATCAAATTATTGTTTCTCTATAAAATATTAAGTAGTAATACTGACAAATAGTTTAGATATAAGAATAATATAATAAATGCCTATGGATAAGAAGCTTGAGGTAACAAGAGAGCTCTTTCCGGACGGCAGATGTCATGGTGTATGGAGGGATGAAGGAGCTGAGCGAGCTGTACCCTTTACCATGGATGAACTTATCGAGGCATTGGGTTCACTGAAGACTCGTAGGTCCCCAGGACTAGATCAGATACCACCTGAGGCGGTAAAGGGTCTAGGACGGGTGGAACCTGCATGGCTTCTGGAACACATGAATGCACTGCTGGAAGCACAAACCTGTCCTGAGCCTTGGAAGACATCGAGGTTAATACTGCTTCCCAAAGCTAGGGAAAAGTATCGCCCCATCTGTCTGCTTCCATGCATCAGTAAGCTGTATGAAAGGATGCTGCGAGTACGCATAGACGACATGATTGAAAGGTCAGGTGGTTTATCAAGGAGGCAATTTGGTTTTTGTAAAGGGAAAAGAACGATTGATGCAATCATGAGTGTACTCGAAGCATTGCGCAACAGAGGGGATGAACATCGCTGGGCGGCTCTGCCGTTGTTTGATGTTAAGAATGCATTCAATACGTTGCAGTGGAACGAGGTAATGAAGGCGATGGAGGATAGAGAATGTCCTGGTTATCTGATGAATGTGGTGGCGGAGTATCTGTCCGAGAGAAGAATTATGGTGGAAAAGGGCACGATCGTGGACGTGACGGCCAGGGTACCCCAGGGATCTGTTTTGGGCCCGACGCTATGGAATCTGGCATATGACGGGGTTATGCACTGTGAATACGGAGAGGGTACAACCCCCTTCGCATTCGAGGATGACCTCGCTGTACTGGTAGTGGCCCGGGATGAGCCAGATCTCAAATACCGGGTTCGAAACGCTGGCGGCGTCGTAAAGAAATCGATGACGCAGCACGGACTGAAACTTGCGACAGAGAAAACCGAAGCCATCATTCTGAAGGGGACAAGGAACAGGCAAAATATTGAATTAAAATGTGCGGGAGCATGTCTAACACCTAAGAAACAAGTAAAGTATCTAGGAGTGACACTGCACCAGAATGGAAAATGGGGAGAGCACGTGCAGGAGGTGGTCCGGAAGGCTGCGAATAGTACGGCTGCGTTGGGGAGGGTGATGCCGAACATTGGAGGACCCAAATCCGAAAGAAGGAGGGTCTTACACGGTGTTGTACAGTCGATCGTCCTCTACGCGGCACCAGTCTGGAGCGAGGCGGTAGAGATAACTGCCTATAGGAGTCTCATAACACGAGTAGACAGAACAAGTCTGTTGCGAGTGGCATGCGCCTACAGGACTGTGTCTGCGACAGCCTTATGGACCATCACAGGATGTGTTCCGTTGCATGTTTTGGCGGTGGAAAGAAAAGAGCTTTATGAGAGAAGAGGTCCAAACCTTACTGTGGCCGAGAAAAGACAGGAAAGAGAAAGGTCAGTTGAAAGATGGCAAGAAGAATGGAACAACACGGAAGATGTGGCACAGTGGACGAAAATGCTGATCCCGAACATAAGAGATTGGGTGGACTGTGGCCAGAGGCGACTGGATTATTTCCTGACGCAGGTGCTCACAGGACACGGGTGTTTTAGGGCCTACCTCTATAGAATCAGAAAGGCTGATACAGATGAATGCCTATACAATACTCGGACACTGTGACACATACGATGTTAAATTGCAGCAGATGGATAGTGGAAAGGAACAGAATGGAGAGAGAGACAGGTGTAAATTTTGTTACAGTGAGAGAAATGATTGAGAGAATGATTGAAAATAAATTAGTTTGGACTAACATACACGGCTATATCCATGCAGTGATCAAGAAAAAGGAAGCGGAAGAAAGACTGCTAAACCAACGCTAAAAGTAAGTGTGAATGATGCTGAAAGGTGAAGCTAGATAAGTGGGTCACACTGTATGAGTTGGAATGCGTGAGTCAGACTGTGGAGAAGGAGTAAATGCCCATCTGTAAATAATGCCGAACTAGGAGTGATGAGTGTTTTCTACGCGCTACCTGGAATGAGACAGGGAACCTCCTTGCTGATAAATAGAGTGTGGATGTGTATAAAACATTTACCAGTATTATTTCCAGTATTGAAAATCATGAAATTATAAGTAGCAAGTTTCGTTTTATAAAATGATGATGAGGATGTTGGAACGTACAGGGCCGTTTGTAGGTCAAAATTACAGGCATGTGTGGTTGTCATTTAACGCAGCGGCAATTTTTTCAGAATTTTTTTTATCTCTTGACCTGTTCTTTAATTGTATGTTGCAATCGTAGTTCTGCTGTAGCGTGTGCTTGTCTGCAGGATTTGCTTTTTTATAATACGTGTCACACACTCATCTTTCTTTGGTGTATTAAAGGATAAAGTGAAATGATTATTAAATACTTTTTGGTAGTACTATTCTTTGAGACAAGTTTTATTATTTGCCATACACTCTGACTAATAAAGTTTAAACATGGTAGAAATATTCAATTTTGGATCTAAGCAAAATCTTTGTGTGTATTTGCGGCAATAATGTGATTCCATAGTGGGAAACTTCATGATATATTCTTTCAAAAATTTCAAAAATATTAGTGATTCATCGGATATTTTTGATGTTACATAGCCGCCTCTTTTATCATGTTCAGTAGTAGTACTATTGGGGAAACGTTTTTTATTTGCAAAATTTAGTACTATTTTTTTATGCCTATAGTTTGTAAAAACATCGTCGTACATACTCTTTGACGGATATTTTCAATAATAAAATGAAAGTTTAAACTTCTTGATAGTCTTGAATTTTCCTCTGTTACGATTCTTCTTTTGCAATCTCCAACTTCTACTAAACTATTTATAAAATCTCGTTGTCTATCAATGTTTCCAAGTTTCCACTAAGATTTAAAAATAAGAAGTCGCTGTTCCTTGTCTATTTGTGCATTGCATTTGAACCTACAATTGCAAAATGTGAAGATCAAATTTGCAAAAAGAGTAATATATATAGACTACCTACAACTATCATTGCAAGGTTTACCCATTGATTTTCCTGTTACGTAGTTACCCTTGCTAATAACATACGGGTTTCAACAGTTTTTTTTGCATTTTGCGAATGTTTTTTTTTTAAGGTTGTCTTCGTTTTGGGGTTTTTCGTTCACTGTAAATATTGGTCTTAATCGCTTGGGAATTAGAAGTAATTTCGTTGATATTCTTAGGATTACTATTTTCATCATTCAGGATGTCGTCACTTCCTAAAATATTGGCAGGTATTTTAGTTTCATTTCTTAACTAAACAATATTACCTAACCGAAAATGAGTTCTGCGTATTCTCATTGTTAGTTATATAATCCTTATCACGTTCAGAATCAGTTACCTCCGTCCTAGCTTGTCCTTTACGTTGTTCTAGAACAACAACAACTACTGTAGCGTGGTAAATTATTTAAAATGTTGATGTTGGTATTCAGTTCATTGTTTCCTAAGCATTTCTTTAATTTAATTTGCTAAGAGAACATATAAATAGGAACCATAAAAGGTACACCGCTGTAGAAATGTGTCATAAAATAAAATGGTTTCTACTTATTTTGAAAAAATTTTCATTCTAAATACGTATGCTATTACTAATGAAAATTTTAAAGTATAGTATGCTAATATCAATAACTTACCTTCAGCATAATGGACAATTGCATCGATGTAAATTGACCGATTCGGAACAAAAGTTTCATTATTACTTAAATCCGCTTTTAGTCCTAAATTTCATTTTTTCCGCTCTGGAACTCCTTTTACAATAACACTAACAAACATTAAAATATAGCTGAAATCAGTAGATATAAATATGCTTGTAATTCCAAAAAACACTGATAATAATAATTAAATTTAATTATAGGTTATAATCATGGTACACTGAACATAAGCCCAATAGCACACGTACGTCCAGTGGACGTCCATCATAGTACGTCCCTCGCGGACCTTAAGGACGTCCCTCGAACGTCCGCTTTGGTCCCAAGGACGTCCTTCTAACGTTCTATATTGGTCCGAATGTCGCTGCACCAAACGTCCTGTGGACGTCCATTTTACGTCCCGAGCGGGACGTAATGGACCTTAATAGGACGTTTATAATACATCCGGAGGACTTACTTGACGGACTTTTGTGATGTTCTCGGACGTCTATTTTAGCGCTGAGGATGTAAATTAGACGTCAATGCCATTGTATAAAGTACTAAAAGTGGTGTCATCCTGTGCATATTAAGAATATATTTTGGGAAATAAGACGTGAACGTTTAAAGGAACTTACATTTATTTATATATATTTATTATTAACAAACAGGACAAATCCACTGTCAAAATTATACAAAATATAACATTATAGAAATATAAAATAATTTTGAGTAATAAAACATAAATGTTTAAAGGAATGAACATTTATTATTAAATATTTATTTATTAATAACAAATGGAACAAATTCACTGTCAAAATTATACAAAAATGCAACAATATAGAAATATACACAAAATTACAGATAAAAATAAAATATACATGAATAAACTAAATAAGTACACATTTATAAAAAGTATCATTTTGCATTTTAGTGCTTTAAATAGTACCTAAAGCTATTGATACAAAAATTTCAGACCATACCTATATGTGAACCATAATTAGTTCTGCAGTGTGGAACATGGAAATGTAAATTCTGACGCAGTGAATGGGGAGGAATATGAAAACAAACTAGCTGAAGCAATTCAGGAGATTGTTTATTTTATGAACAAGCTTAAAAGTATAGACTGTAAGGTAACACTTTGGATAAGAGAATCCAGATTCAAGAAATTGATCATACCAGAATAAGAATATTGTCTACACAATTAACAAGAACAGTAGATGCTTGTAGACAAGTCAGTATAAATATATTCGATATAAAAAATGTTTTTTAATGCAGTTATAACATAATCAGTGTAAATAAGTAGAAGTTGAACAACTAGACAGTAAACCATGCTGACCAGTATGAAGCTGATTCTTCAGATTTTCTGTCAAAAAATCAGTCAGTAAAGCCTTTAAATTCTTGAAATAGCAGAAAGAATTAGAATGGAAGGATAATTAGGAATCAATGAGTTAAGGATAAAACCAATAAATAAATTGTGATGGAATGTCAGCCTCAGTCAGAGATTTATTAAAAATTAGCCATAGAGGCCTACATAAAAAGAATGCACAAATCCTTAAAAATAAGTTAAGATATTCCATCTGGACTAAGACCTCTATTGGTATTAAGACACTGTAGGGATGCTAGAATGTCACAAATTTTAATAGTTAAAGAGTGAATATGGCTGTGACTGATATGGGATCTTTGACTACACTTGTCTAGACAGGAGAAAGAAGGATTGTGAATATTGCAAAAGAAATTGGCCAAATCGTTGAAAATTACTGTGGCTCACTTAAAACAGAACCATTCAACTTCCCTTATCCCTTCCCATACTAATTTTCCTTACAATTATGTGGTCGGCAATTAAAAGCAGATAAGTCTATTTGTGAGTTTTAAAGTTGAAATCATAAGTATGAAAAAGATCAATACTTAATATAGAAATTTTACTGTCTCTTTCTTTCTACCAACCAAACAATTTAACCATTACAAAATTAATCATATTTGCTAATGCAAGATGCAAATTAAATTTTATTTATATTTTTATTTCAGCATCTGCCCTCTCAAGTTTCAATTTGCTTCCCCATGACAATGCTGGTTTTGGAGTTTTTCCAAGCAGCATCTGAAAACAAAATTAATGTACATTCATAAATTAAATAAACTAATTTCAGATTTAGTTTATTATACTTTACTTATTGTAAATAAATTATCATTCAAAGGCGTAAACTTAAACACGTGAATTTCAAGTGCTGTAGTTTTAATGAATCTCACCTGAACTAGAAGAATACCAACAAAACCATTGGTATTTATTTATAATGACCAAATGAGCAGTAATTACACTTTAATACTTAAAACAACAAAAGTAACAGTGTATAAATAAAATATACGGCCAACAACAAACCTTCCTCTCATATCTCTAGCTGCAGTTCTTAAAGCAATCTCATAGCCAGACGTGAACATTTGACATCTAAATTACATATAAGACACAGTTAACGATATGCTTCATCGGCTGTATGTGGCCACTTAAGCAATACTGTAAATTCCTAAATGTACCTTAAATTTATATATGTTTACAAGTTACAAACCTTTTAAAATCAGAGCTATATGTGTGTCTTCAAAAGCTTTAAATTGCTTTTTCCCCAGCCAACTATATTTTCTAACTCTAGTTGAATTTTATTGCAGATCAGCTTCTTAAGGCTTCTCCTAACAAATTCTTTTATGGTCTCCTCACAAATTTTGGAAAGCTCATTATTCTAAAATATAAATAAACATGTAACAATAATCTAACTACCCCACAAACTTGATCATTTATGCTTAATTATTTTAGCTTAAATTATCTAATAAAAAACAGCCTCTGTTACAATATCAATCAAACATTCATTTCTAAATTTCGGTTTCTCATAACCATGGTAAATGCCTATTAAATCTACAATTTTTGGATATATAAACAAATTACACAAACTAGGATAAAACTGACTACTAAAACTCTTTTTTAGTGGGATTCCATCAAATTTTACACAAATTTCTATAACATTGTTTTTTGGAAAGATAAAAATACCTTTGAAATTTGAATCATATGGATCAGAATTTTTGTTCTCTGGGTGAAGCAAGAAGGGTTCTAGCATTTGAACGCAAATGAGAAAGATCAGGAACTTCTTATGAATTTTTTAATAAATCACCTAGTATTAAAGGACAAAGTCCAGTTGCATAACTTATTAGAAAAATCAAAAACATCTCGATAACGTTCTCCTGAATCCTCGTTACAACCATGTTTAGACCCTTCTTCAGTTTCATTGAAAGAAGAACTTTGTAAAAGATCAGCAGAATGGTCGTTCACGTGGGCAAGTGGTCCTTTTGGATTATTTTAGGTACTTAACATGATGTTAAAAAAAGTTTAAATCGGAAGAATTGTAACCCGAACTATTCGAACTGAAACTCTCATCAAATATCAAAATGATCAGTTAGGGATTCCAAAGAAAGGTTTGAAGATGGAATATAGGGGATATTAATATTTTTCAACAATATTCTCTACGTTTTCGTAACCATCTTCTGTTGATGACGCTCCTTTATTTTATACATAACTAATTTTAGGAAAAATTACACTTACTTTTTGTAATAAAATAAAAATCAAACTCGGAAGTAACCTAACAATTTTACCAAATCTTTAACAATATAGAATTAGAACTTAACTTAAATAGAATTCTTTTATTTCTTTTAAGCAATAATGATAGGAATTAAACTGTGCCATTTGTTTAAACAGGTATGACATGACAATGACAATTGATATATCATTTTGCCAGTTGCCATACTTGTTCATCTTCGAAGAGCCTTCATCTTGTTAAAAATTATATTTTTACTTTTAGCAAACTTATATCATCGTGGTAACTAGAATAATAAAACAATTGTAATGAATTATCTAGAAATAAAAGATTTTTACACTTTTCCTAAAAATAAAAACATGTTTTGGATATATGAAACTATACAATTTTTAATTAATCATGATTTAACCTTTTCGTTTTTAATTATTTTATTAACGTAAATAATTTTTTATTCTATTAAAATATTTGCTATTTGATCCCATAATTAGTAAATGTCGGACGTCGAGAAAACGTCCGAGTTCGGACGTCCAGGGAACGTCCGAGTACTGACGTCCGAAGAACGTCCATATTTAGTCCACCCAAAGTACGTCCCACTTCGTACGTCCTAAGTACGACCATTTTACATCCAGGGACGTCCGGACCAAAACTGGACGTATATTGGACGTCCATAGGACGGCGTGTGTTACTAGGGAAGGTATGATACATAATGTTGCAAAATCAGTTCGCTTGGCGCATAACGTAGTTAAGAACGCTTCTTCACGCAATATTTGAATGTAGATGTATAGAAAAGACTTTAAACTTTAAGTTTTTTATATAATTTGGCTTATTTAATTAAAGTATTAATAAAGAGATGATAAAATTATGTGATTATAATATTTATTCATAAATAACATTTTGAAGTTAATTTAATTTTACTGATTTTTGGTACATTTATTTTATGAACATAGATATCCTTTATAAAACAAGTTTTCGTCAAACATAAAAAATACAATACAATACATGAGACAGGTACTCATCAATAGAATAGAAATTGTGGTCAGTCAAGAGTTTAACACTATGTTTTAAAGACCTAGAAGATAACTGATTATATCGTATGGGTATAGAATAGAATAAACTAGAAATATGCTTTATTGTCACAGAAAATTGTACAATTTTACTAACAAAGCTTACAAAAAGTCAGAAAATAACAATAATTAAAATTTACTGAAATTACAAAAATTGCCAGTATCACAAAATAAAAGATAATTAAATAAACAATTAGTTGCACAATTTAAATAAATGGCAAATTGCATACTAAAACATTACTAACTAATAAGTTGAAGTTGCTGCGTATGATACCCAAATATATACAAAAATACTTAAGTTACTTGTACATAAAGGTACTGTAATTTCTTAGTTATTCATTAAGAAACTCTTCTACTGAATATGATCTTTCAGATGATAGCATCATTTTTAGAATGATCACGTGTATATGACGAATTCTTACTACCAAGCAAAGAATATGATTTATTTGCAATTGGGACAAAGCTCACCTTCTCGCCTAACTTTAAAATATTATCACAGGCTTTTTTAGGAGTTAGATTTGAATCTGTTAACATCTTTTGTATCATAGAAATACTCAAACTCTGTTTATGCATATCACAAGAATCATCTTCTACAATATTATCTTCAGAAGATTCAATTAACGGAACCGGTTCTCTTGTTGTATTCAATGTGTATATTGTACCATGGGTTCGAGCGTTTTTGACTACGTCACACGCCTGGGTCAGCTATCAAATGGCATTCGCAATATCATACATTGTGTTCATTGTACCATGGGTTATGTTATAATAAAACAAATGGCGCTAACTTTATCTACATCGAAAGATGTCCATTTCAATGGTGGCTATGTGTTGCTAGCTACATGTGGAATTGCGAACTACGTTCATTGTGTACATAGATACATATAATGGTTCTATATATTATGGCGCCAGTTTTTAAATTAATGCAATTCACCACATTTGGAACAAAACTTAAAATAATTATGCGGATTACTGTGTAAATAGCTTATAAATGGAAAAATTGTAGTGAGCCACATTTGGAAACAAGCCATCAATATATTAGCCTTCTTTCTTGACGTACTGCTTCTGCATCGCCTACTGGTTAAAATGCTTTCTTTTGGACCTTGGATTGATCCATCCATGATCCATGCCTTGATGTTGATCCATCGATGATCCTGTAGCATGATGTGTCTCTAGCTTCTAGCTTTTTCCAGTTGGTTTCCGAGGTGGAGCTTCATACTGGGACAGAGTACAATATTAACGATCTAACGTAACCCTCGTATAACTGGATCTTGTTGGCATTCGTTAGTGGACTGGACCTAAAATTACAAAAAAGTATTAGTTTCTTTGAAATATTTGCTTTTACCTTGATTTGTCTCGTTTTCTTCGTGAAGTTGAGTTTCCTGTCGAGATGGACTGCTAGGTACTTGACTGAATCTTCTGATTGGATCCTGTTTCCTTCCATTGTGATTTCTACTACTGGTAGAGTTTTTTTCCTGATGAATTTTCCATTTTTTCGTGTATTCTGTAAATCTTTCGTGGTGATTTTCTGTTTTAAACTATTCTTCTATCATCTTTTCCTATTGCATAGATTGCCGTGTCATCTGCTTAGAGGGCTGTACTTGTTCTTGGATCTGTTGGTAGGTCTGAAACAAAAATTTTGTATAAAATGGGCGAGAGTATACGGCTCTGAGGTGTCCCTTCTTGAATTTCTTGAATTCTGGACATCTTTTGGTTGGCTGAAACTTAAAAAGATCTATTAGTTAAATATATGTCACATATGTTAACTTAGTAATGAGGTAATCTAGCTCTGTCCATTTTGTAGATTATTGCTTCCTTCCAGACCGTTTCATATGCTTTCTCTATGTCTAGGATGGCCATTCTTGTCTTCTGTTTCCTGTTGAATCTGATCTTTGTGTCGCTGATAATTTGCTAGTTGAAGTTCGCAGTTTTTTCCTCTTCTGAATCCAAACTGGTCCTCCTGAATGATTCCTCTTCTTATATATAATATATAAATATATATATATATATATATATATAAATATTTATATATATATATATATATATATATGTGTATATATATATATATATATATATATAAATAATCTGAAGATTCATACTGTTAATTTTTTGACATGTGAGTCAAAGTAGCAAAATCTAACGCAAAAATTACTAGTTTACAAAAATCATATCAAGAAATGATAGAAAAAAGACTTTAGAAAAAGGATTAAAAACGAAAAATCTGTTGGACCAGCTAATGTCCCTGGGAAAGTGTAGACGGCGGTAATATAAACAGGAACAACTAGGTTTGAAAGTTTTTTTACTAGTCTGTGAAAGTGGAATAAATACCAGACTAATACCAGAAGAAAACTACTTAATCACATTATAAAAACATTGAAGAAAGTAATTCATAAATGGCCCGATGAAGCAATTGAAATATCCGAAATATGCTACTTATGTATTTTGGGGGTGCATAACTCACAAATCAATAGTTTAATAATTTGTAAAAGTGCTCCATAAGTGAAAGTGTAATATCTACCCTGTGGGTAAGTGTTTGCAAATTTTAATTTAACAGAATTTCATTAAATCGTTACATAAAAAAATCAATTCACAGCTGATTAAAAATAAGATAAATAAAACAGTTTAGTCGTTAATGTTTTTATGGGAGGGAACCAACTTTAGACACGACAGGTATAAATTCTTTCATCTTATTATAGAAGGGAAAATAGAAGGCAGACGCGGCCCGGGTAAACGACAAACGACCCGGCTGCGCAACATCAAAGATTGGACACAATTAGACTTCAAAGTTTAATTGCGAATAGTTCAAACTTGCGAAAAAAGGCCACCATGTTAGAAACATAATCAATGTTAAACATACTCTAACACAAGAACCTCTTATACTATTTTTTATCGATCTTGAACCCAACACAAATAATAAAAAAAGCATACGAAATAAAATTTCTATTAATCTAAAATAATTAACGTAGAGGCTCCAAGACAAAAGGACAGTATAATCCAGTGCACCAGATGCCAGGTCTATGGGCACTCCAAATCCTATTGCTTAAAAGCATATAATTACGTAAAATGAGGGGGTCTTACTGATACAAAAACATGTACTAAACCTAAACATACTCCTGCAACTTGAGCTTCATGTAATGGTAGCCATCCAGCTAATTATAGAGGTTGCACTGTATGTAGATACTTAATAAAACATAGAAACAGAAATAATGTAAATAAATCACATAAAAAATACCCAGACTACAATACAGCGTACAACCCAGAAAACACAGTGGAGCAGACAATCACATATAACGTTAGTTATTTTCAAGTCGCTTCAGGAAATCCCCAAAGACAAAATGAAAACAGTAATAATAAGGATATGCGAAAGATATGCAATAATAAGGTACGCTAATGTTAGACTTCCTAAATTAATTTAAAATGTTATTTAATCAGTTGCTTAATCAGAACAGAATTATCCACATCATGCTAACAACAGTCATAAGTAGACTTCGGCAAATATGCATATTGCATATTTTGCATATTGTGCATATTTTATACAAATATTTCATATTTTGGCATATTTGTATAAAAGTTTGCATAAAGTGCATAAAAGTTCAGATTTTTATACTGTATTTGACAATTTTTAAACATACCAATTTATTTCAATTCTTGTATAAAATTTTGTAGTCATTTTAATCAAGAAATGATCTAAGTACGTAATCTCTACAGGTACAAAACATTTACAATTTCAAAGAAGATCAATTTAAGTAGCCCTCAACATTCTTAGAAAGTCTCGGTCACTGAGGCATTCAGTTATTGGATAATCGCTAAGGCTTCGCTCATTTGCATTTTATGATCTAATCCCCAAATCTATCTACAATTTATTGTATCTTAACAGCAGGTAAACGGCTAATAGTTTTGTTCCTAATTTAGGGATTTTCCAAAATCTCCCAGTTTATTGAATTAGGTACCTAAACATTTCTAATTTGATACTCAGATTTGTAAATCATTTTTGTTTTGATATTCAAAGCGTAAACACTCGTTGTGCGTAACAAAAAGGAAGATTGTGATTTTATAATGCCTAAAACAACCAGTGCTTCAACTTGGAGTAAACCTTATAAAGAGCTGTCTATGGATATGGGAAAAATCTACTGTTCAGTCTGTGTCAAAATTGTAAGTATCTAATATTTTTTATTAAATATCTAATATTTCATACATACAGGCTGTTTCCAAATGACACTTACAACGTTTGACTGTAGATACTTCTCGAAAAATTGAACAAAACGATATAGTTAATGAGGGGTCAAACTTATTTACTTTTCGAGATACAGGGTGTTAAAATTAAAAAAAATTAAATTCTTTTAGTTAATAACAACAATAACTTTAAAACCAATAAACGTATTTACTTGAAATTTAGTACTCGTTGGTTGTTTTTAAATGAAAAATAGCTTCCTTTAGTGAGAAAAAAAATTGTCCATGGTACAATACAATGGTGTGTATTTAGAAAAATTTTTCACCTTTACTTTTTTTTATGAAGTCAGCTATTCTAAAACACAATTATTTTTATTGTAATTGAATTAACAAAAAAAAAACTTTTGTTGAATTTTAAAATAAGTTATATGATGTATTAATGGTTAGTAACAAAAACTAATTTGTGGATTAATACTGCATTTAAAACACTTAGCGAGTGTTTTTTTTTCAAACCAGTTATTTGATTAACCAAAAACACCTTGTATAAAAGGGAAAAATAGGAGGAAAACATCAAACTTCAATGGCTAAATGTTTCCAATCTACTTCAAAAAAATTAGATGAGCAAGAAACTTTTAATGAAGACTTGTGTCGCGCATTAGTGTCTGCAAACATACCGCTTTCAAAATTAGCAAATGTAAATTTTAGTTCGTTTCTAAAAAAATATTGCAAACTTAATGTTCCAAGTGATCGGTCTCTAAGAAGAAATAATGTGAACGGGCTATACTCGTCGGTGTTAATTAATATTAAGGAAGAAATTGCAGATAATTATTTTTACATATCTGTAGACGAAACCACTGATTCCTCAGGAAAGTATATTGCTCATTTATTGATTGGTGTTCTTAAAGAAGATACCTTACCAAAATCTCATCTTATTTCATGCCAGCAACTTGAGAAAACAAATGCTTTAACAATTTCGCGTTTTATACAAGAAACATTAGCAACTTTTTTTCTTCCGACAACTATTCCTTCTAATAAATTACTGCTTATTTTATCGGATGCTGCTCCTTATATGGTGAAAGCAGGACAAAATTTAAAAATATTTTTCCCAGATTTAATACATGTTACTTGTGTAGCGCATGGATTAAACAGAGTTGCAGAGGAAATACGAAAAAAGTTTCCTCTTGTAAATACCATGATATCCAGTGTCAAAAAAGTATTTCTTAAATCTCCTATAAGAATTCAACTTAATAAAGAAATGCTACCTAACATTCCTCTTCCACCACATCCTATTTTAACGCGATGGGGAACATGGTTAGAAGCAGCTAATTTTTATGCAGATCATTTTGTTAAAATAAAGAACATAATTGATACGTTAACAGATGAAAGTTCCCAATCTCTTTTGGATTCTAAACAAACTTTTCAGAGTAACTTGCTTCAACAAGAACTTTTATTTATAAAATCAAATTTTAGTTTTGTTCAAAAAACAATTACTCAGTTAGAATCACCAAAACTGTCATTGTTCGAAAGTACAGCATTAATAAAAGAATTTGCGTCATGTTGTCGGAACGTTAGAGGTAATATTGGAAAAGATATTTTAAAAAAATTTGAAGCTACTATGGAAAAAAATAAAGGTTACCATATTCTTTCTGAAGTAGTCAGTGTTCTAGCTGGAAATATTTCGGAAACAATTAATTTAGAACCAAATGTTTTGGTTAGTTTGAAAAATGCTCCCGTTACATCAGTTGATGTTGAACGAAGTTTTTCCATATATAAATATATGTACTCAGACAGAAGCCACAAGTTTTTGTTAGAAAATTTTGAACACCACTTAGTCATTTATTGTTACCATAATTCTAAATAAGTTTATTCATACTTAAAAATGATGTAGTTACTTAAAATAAATGTAAATCTTAATGAATAGTAGGAAATATTTAGTTATGTACACTTTTTTTTAAATAAAATTGTTACTATTTTACGATTTTTTTATTTATTTGTATGCATATTTTGTAAAATATTTGCATATTTTCGGGTAAACACGTGCATATTTATGCGCATATTTTCTACATTTTTATTTGCATATTTGCCGAAGTCTAGTCATAAGCAAAATAACCAAATTAATGGCTAAGTAAATAATAATAGCGTCCTGGAATGCTGATGGTCTAACAAATCATGTCCAAAAAATTACGTTATCTTTAAAACTTAACAAAAAAGGTATATTATTAGTTTTAGAGAGTTATTTAACTGGAAGAACAGTTGTCAAAATTCCATTTTACACAACATATTTTACCCACCATCCCGACGGAACAGCCCATGCAGGATCGGCAATCATAGTCAGATCAACTGTTAAACATAACGTTTTACAAAGTTCTTACACACCTAAAATTTAGAGCACTTTAATTAGAATAGAAACGTTCTCGTGGCCATTGATTGTCGCAGCTATTTATTTACCTCCCAGACATAATATCCTAGTTGAAGAATACATCAGTTTCTTTCAAACCCTTGGCTCACACTTTCTGTCAGTAGGCGACTGGAATGCCAAAAATACTCTATGGGGATCACAACTAACTTCTACGAGAAGTAGAAGCCTACATCGATCATTACAGAAAAACAATTTGTTCTTCTTATCCACAGGACAGCCAAGGAATTTTTTTGATATTGCAATATTTAAAGGTTTACCTAACACGTATTCAAAAATAGAGCTTAGTTTTGACCTAGGTTTGGACCATAGCACCATAATAATAACATTAAGTACAATATATAATCAACAGCCATTAAGACTATCTAACAAAAGAACAAACTAAACTGGGAACAATTTGAAAACACCATTAACCAGAATATAACGATGCCGAATAAAAGA
Organism: Diabrotica undecimpunctata; assembly: GCF_040954645.1. Lineage (NCBI taxonomy): Eukaryota > Metazoa > Arthropoda > Insecta > Coleoptera > Chrysomelidae > Diabrotica > Diabrotica undecimpunctata. Next base: position 43,980,651 of record NC_092810.1, on the reverse strand, counting down.
ATCTGATGAGCTGAAATTTGCAATAAAAAGCTTACGACTGTAGTAAAAAACGCTGCTTGGGAATCTACTTCTATAAGTAATAAGGGTAATGCTGAAGACAACAATGTACTATTACATATTAAACAAATTCTAAGCGAAAAAAAAAGAGCGTGTGCAAAATGGCAAAGGTCCCGAAATCCACTTGATAAATTACAACTAAATAGACAACACACCAGCTAACGTCAGTGTTTTTTATTAACAATCTCTCTATACGGAGAGCAGCTGAAAAAATTCAAGAAAATGACACTACCAATTCCTCCAATAAGAAAACCTTATATAATTTGGACACCCTGCCAACTATCACCTCCAATAAAAACATTCTCCCCATTCGAGGTTCGCATAATATTAATGAGTACCAACTTTCACAAAGCTCCAGGATACGGTTTAATTTATGGAAGAATCCTGAAACATCTACCCAGAAAAGCAGTTTTTATGCTTAGTGTTATCTACAATAATAGTAAGCATTTGTTTCCATCAGTTTGGTTTCCGGCAATAATATTCAACAATTCAACAGTGTCATCTTCTTTTAAATATGCCTATCTTCTAGAGATGCTGGCGACCATATTAACCTATCGTGTTGTATTCAGTGGCATAGAATAGTAAATAAAATTAATTAAAATTGAAAGAAAAGATTATGTGTGCCTATATAGACAACCAAAGAGAAAACCAAATACATGTGCATCAACAGACAAAAGGGACGAGATAAAATAGGGCAAAATGTTAGAATAGACTCGTATAACTTTGAAAGAGTGGAGAGTTTTAAATATCTCAGAGCAACATCATGAAAGCTACATGATAGCTACATCATGAAAGAGATTAAAGGAAGAATTCTGGCAGCAAACAGATATATGTACAGCCTCCACAATACTATTAAATCTAAAAGCCTATCACAAACATTAAAAATTAGAATATATTAAACGGTGATTAGACCGGTGCTTATGTATGGGTGTGAGACGTGGACCCTGACCAAAGAAACTGAAAGAAACTTAGATGTTTTGAGAGGAAAATCCTCAGAAGAATCTTTGGGCCTTATCAAGACAATAATAGCAACCAATACCGAATGAGAACAAATGCTGAGGTCAAGCAGATGTATAGAGCGAGCGACATAGTCCAAGAGATTAAATTCCAACGTCTAAGATAGGCTGGCCATGTCCATAGACTCCCTAATAACCGCCTTGCCAAGCTAATATGGGAGGAAGCCCCCACAGAAAAAAAGGGGACTAAGGACGTCCACGAATGCGATGGAAAGACAATATATAGCCAGATCTAAGAACAAGGGGGCTACCCACTGACCCAACTATTATGGACGATCGTTCAAGATGGAAGCAAGTTGTGCAGTCAGCCAAAAACCCACCCCGGGTTGTAGTGCACGAGAAGAAGAAGAAGAAGGATAAATTTGTTAATGTGTTGGTTTTTTTTGCCTGTTGTATGTGTTTGTGTATACTTACGATATCTGTGAGAGGTGTTATTCTATTGAAAAATTGTATTTTTTTTATCAACTCAAATAGCTTCACTATTAGTCTACAATATCGAGGCTAAGTAAGTCATCTGTCCGTTTTGAAAAACATAATTGCTAAATAACTCTTGTTTATATTTTTTGGTACATTTTTAAAATAACCTTTTTAGAAAACTACTTCCGAAGGAGAAATCGAAACTTCTAAACAACAATAATTATATAATGTAATTTTCGTTACAATAAATTGTGGTTTAAAATCATATAAACATGATACTTAACATAGACAGACCACAAGAAAAGAGCGGTCTGAATGGCCATGTCAGTTGCGTGCAGGAGATCGTGTTCAGTGCAAGGACTATAACACTGGACAACTAAGTAAATGTGTTGAATCATGTACCGCCCCACATTCACACAGGGTATCGGTGTCAGTAGGCAACAGTCTCCATTTCCATTTTCGATGTATCGGTTTGATTTTGCTACAGGCACTAATTTGCTACATTCTGCAGATAATTCTGATTCTATATTACGTTGTAGATATAGAGGCATTTCAAAACTAATGAATATTTTACATAATTATTGGATCATTATGCAAATATATTAATACACTTTTTAAAATCAGTTTCTATAATTGAAATAAACAATACAATTTTAGTACAAAATAAAAGAATAGATTTTTAAATAAACTGACGTAAAGAAAATTTAAAGAATCTGGAATATTTACCAAATCTAAGACAAAATTGAATCGGTAGGGCAAACAAATTCCGGTGATTTGTCGTACAATCTATTCCCATCGTCGTGTCTCCGCCATCCAGCAGCCATTGGTAACTCTTTAGCAGTTCCACTTCCTTGAATTTTATTCGAGAATAATGCATGAAGCGGCGTATAATTTTCTCATCAAAAAGCACAAGAGGGTTAAGTGGTGAAACGGCCGATAAAAACATTTTTGAAGCGAAAATCTCTCGACGTTACTAATTTGCCTTCCGAACATTATTTTTGTTGAGACTGCCCTCGGTGGCTCCCCCATCCCTTAATGTCGCCCTACATTAAGGACTTGCTTCCTCAATTTGCCAAACAACCATTTCGTTTCCAGAGATATGTCCGCAACTTTTTATTTTATACATTTGATGACCCTAATTGCCCACCACCGAAATTGCTGCTTCGGAATAAAAGAAATCGTTCGGTTTGTTTAAAGAAAAATTGCCGCTAGACAACAAGACTCAATTAATTAATTAAACTTATATTCTCTTTTAAGTGAATAATATATACATATATATATATATATATATATATATATATATATATATATATATATATATATATATATATATATATATATATATCCCTTAACTGGAGACGTGCCGTCTGAAAGACTACAGCATAAAGAATTTTTAACACCTTGTACAAATAACTCCGCCTATCGGCACATCACTTCAACTATTCTTTATTATTCGTTGACTATTAGTGACCCGACTTAGGTAAAGAAATACGCACATCTGGAAAAGTTATAACCGAAAATCACTTTTAGACGGCACGGCTCGGTTCAGGTTACATTTTGTTTCATTGAAAACGTCGCGTATTTGTTACAATCATGGCCGGTCCATCAAAAAAAATCCGTTTTACCGATGCTGATTTTGAAGATACAGCTTTGAAGTGGTTTGACGAATTAGATAGTGACGCTAGTGATGTTGATCGAGTACAAGATGATGTTTATTTGGAATCTGATAGCCAGACGGATTCAGAAATTTCTACGGAAAGTGATGAAGAAAATATTTCGGAAGAAAATATAGTTGAGGCTAATAATCAAACATATTTCTACGGAAAAAACCGATTGAGGTGGTGTAAATCTAAAGTTCGAACAGTACCTCGTACAAGGAAACATAATTTAGTAACAAAAATTCCCGTCCTAAAAACAAAAGCACGAGGTCTTGGAGAGGAAGCTGATCCTCTAAAGGTATGGCAGTTATTGTTTGACGAAAATATGTTATTATGTGGTATTCAGTGAGCCAATCATAAATAGAATTTAATCAAAATAAAGTATAATGATTCAAATAAAGATAACCTCAAGGATATTGACATAACGGAGATGAAAGCTTTCATAGGACTCCCCGTATATTCTGCGGTATTCAAATCGAACCATGAGAATATAAAAACGCTTTTTGCAACAGATGGAACTGGCAGGGAAATTTTCAGAAGCGTCATGAATCAAAAGCGTTTTGCAGTCATTTTATCAGTTCTTCATTTTGATAATCCAGATGATCGAGAAGAAAGAAAAAAATATGATCCAGTAGCAGCAGTTTCTTATATATTCAATTCTTTTATTGAAAATTGTCAAAACGCATATGGCCTAGGTCAATCGGCAACTGTTGATGAAATGCTTGTCAGTTTTAGGGGAAGGTGCCGTTTTAAAATATATATGCTTAATAGGCCATGTAAGTATGGCATCAAAATAATGGCTCTTACTGATGCAATAACCAGTTATTTCTATAACGGGTATATACTATACTGTGGCAAAAACTCTGACGGCTTAAGTCTTTTACCCGAAGAAAAAAATACTCAAAACCAACACAAGCAGTCTTGCGGTTAACTAAATCTTTAATTGGCAGCAACAGAAACAACTGCGGACAACTGGTTTTCGTCATTAGAGCTAATAGATGTTTTGCAGAAAAATAATCTTATGTGTGTAGGAACTTTGAAAAAGAACAAACGTGAAATACCTCTGTCATTTTTGACCAATAAAACCAGAGAACCTGGTTCTAGTGTTTATGGATATAGAGAAGAGTGTACAATGGTATCTTATGTGTCCAGAAAAAACAAAGCTACAATTCTAATATCATCAATGCATGAGAGAGCCTATAATGATACTTCAATAGAAAAACCAGAAATAATTTCATATTATAATGCCAACAAAGGAGGTGTAGACTGCATCGACGAAAAATGTGCTAAAAGTTCGTGTAGTCGAAGAACTCGCAGATGGACTCTTGCTGTTTTCTTTCGTATAATAGATATTGCTATTGTAAATGCATACATACTGCACCAAAGTTACAAAAACAATTCTAAAATTCAAGAAAAATCTACTTTTGCTAAAATATTAGCAAAACAATTAGTAGAAGATCATATGAAGCGAAGAATGGGCAATTTTCATGTACTGCGACTAATTCGTTCTAGTATAGCGAGTATTCTTGGAATTCCTGAGAATAACCAAGTAGATGATAACGAGCCATTAGTACTAGAAAAGCGAAAAATATGTTATTTGTGCCCTCGCAAGAAGAACCGTATGACAAAATACCTTTGTGGCCGATGTAGAAAACCTGTGTGTCTTCAGTGTACGAAGCCAATTTGTACCAATTGTATGTAATTTTTACAGTTGCTGGACATTTTTTCAACATCAAAATAATTTCGCGAGTTAATTTTTACGTAATTCAGTATTTGTTAGTGCCTTTCATATTGTTACGATAAATATACTGGCCTAACTTTTATGACTAATTATTCTGTTTTATTGTAGAAATTTCGGTGGAAGTCTAGAACCAAAATTATGGTGAATGAGCCGGCTAAGCTTCTCGATCTTTCGATGCAAGACAATGCGATCTTTCGATGCTGTTCTAGTATATCAGGATTTCGTATATAAATACAACATTTTTATATGGAGGGCCAGTTAATTCTCAAGAGCCGCGCTCGCGAATTTGTTACGTACGAATATAATAAATTATTGTCAGATAAGTTAATATAAATAAAGAAATAAATTAAATCCGTAAGTGTTATAAATATTGAACCTTTTAATAAATTCACAACAAATGGTGTCAGAAGTGGGATCGAACATAAATTAGACTTATAATAATAATACAAGTGAATATAAAATAAATTGTGAAAATGGCTACGATTTATGAGCTGACAGTGACTAATTTAAGAAGACATCTTGAAGACAGAGAATTAGCTTCTACCGGAAAAAAGGCTGAGTTAGTCCAACGACTAAAGAACGCTTTGCTAGAAGAAGGACTAGATCCAGAAACTTATATATTTGAAGACAAGCATGATGCTGTCCTCTCGTCGATTTCGAAAATTTCCGGCGACATCGCTTCGTTGGAAGACAAAGTTTCTAACGAGATTTCTTCGCTGGAAAGCAAAGTCTCTGCTAACATCTCTTCGGAAATCTCTAAAGTCACTTCTGAGATGTCTGCCCTGGACGATAGAATATCTTCGTTAAAAAATCAAGTTGCTGCCGATATGTTGGCCTTCGAAGAAAAGATATGGAAAGAGATGGAAAAGAAGATGGAGGAAACAGGGACAGCAGAGAGAGGTAACAATCCGATTACAGTGGAGATAAAAGAAGACGAGACGAAATTTAAGTTGGAGACACGGCCGAAATTTGAAGGAAGTGGAGGTTCTATTCATGTTAAAGTCCCAACTTTCGACGGAAAATCATCATGGAACAACTACATGAAACAGTTCGAATCAGCCGCAAGAGCAAATGGATGGTCTGAAAAAGAAAAGGCGGTAAACCTGACTATCGCTCTTCGAGGAGATGCCTTAGATGTGCTTCAGACCATAGCCGTAGAGGAGACCGATGATTTCGAACAACTGAAGAAGAGGTTAAATATGCGATATGGCCACGAACATTTGGAACATGTATATCAGTCGCAGCTTAAAAATCGTAGACAGAAGAAAGATGAGGCTCTTCAAGAATATGAGGTAGATATTGCCAGATTAGTACGATATGCTTATCCAACAGCTCCCGAAGACATGATGGAAAAATTGGCCGTTCAAACGTTTATTGATGGTCTTCGTGATCATGAAATGCAGAGAACACTACGATTAGCTCGTCACAAGACGCTGGTTGATGTTTTATCCGCCGCCCTCGAATACGAGTCAGCTACGCAGGCCTCTGGCGGTTACAGTAAAGTTAGGACTGTAAAAGAGGAAGGAGATGAAGATAAACTTGACCAGCTCTTTAATTTGATGAAAAGCATGACATGCAAGAAAAAGAAGACCATAAAATCAAGAAACTCACCATCAGGAAAACCAGAACGAGTCAACCTTAGGGGGGCAGCTTCGACCCGGAACTCTTCCAAAGACCCTCTTATACTAATAGCTTCTTTGAAATGTCGTGAAGATAGTGTATATGTAGATGGAGACATAAATGGTAAAAAGCATACGTTGTTGGTGGATACCGGAGCGACCAGAACCATTATACGCCCGACAGTTATAAACAGCCGAAAGAAACTGTTACCAACGAGGTTGCGACTTCGGACCGCTACAGGTGAAAATGCCAACATTCATGGAGAAATCCAGGTACAATTGGGGATTGGAGCAGAAAAGTTTGTCCATACTGTTATAGTTGCTGACATCGAAGAGGATGTTATATTAGGAATGGACGTAATGAATATGCATGGATTCCAATTGGATTTTAAGAATAAGGTAATCAAAGTTGGCAACGAGGAAGTATTTCTCCATCCACATAATGACAACACTGTGCAAGCAGCCATTACAGAAGATACAGTCGTGCCTGCGAGAAGCGAAACGATCATAGTAGCGCGACTACAGGGAATTGTAGACGAAGGGAGACCTGTTATGATGGAGCCTTGGAACCACGACGATGAGGTTGGCCGTGGAATCCTAATTGGAAAGGAATTGGTGACTTCGGCTAAAGAAATTCCTGTGAGACTTATCAATGTCAACGACTACCCAGTGACCATAAAGAAAGAGACAAAAGTAGGAACTTGTGTACCTGTGACATCCATAATTCGTCAGGCGACAACATCTGATAATTCCAACGACAAATTCGACCAAATGGTTGCAGTTGCAGGACAGTCTCTAAACCAGATGGAGAAAAGGAAATTAAGGGAATTTCTTCGGCAGTATCGTGATATTTTCGTACCGAAAGGAGGAAAGACGGGAAGAACTACCGTTGTTAAGCATAAAATTGATACTGGTAATGCTAAGCCAATTCGTCAAACAGCTCGACGATTACCACAGGCGAAAAGAGAGGAAGCTGAAACGATTGTTCAGGAAATGAAGAAAGACGGGGTGATAGAACCTTCTACGAGCCCATGGGTCTCTCCGGTGGTCCTGGTTAAGAAGAAAGACGGAACGACGAGGTTCTGTGTGGATTACCGTTTGCTGAACAACGTTACCAAGAAAGATAGTTATCCTCTGCCTCGGATCGATGACACATTGGACACATTGGCTGGAAGTAAATTGTTTTCCACTTTGGATTTGAAGTCTGGATACTGGCAGGTAGAAATGGACCCAGTAGATAAAGAAAAGACAGCCTTCACCACAGGATCTGGATTGTGGCAATTCAACGTTATGCCATTTGGACTTTGTAATGCTCCTGCGACATTTGAGAGGCTTATGGAAAATGTGTTGAGAGGGTTATCTTGGAAAACATGCCTGGTTTATTTAGATGACATAATCGTCTTGGGGGAGACATTCGAAGATCATTTGAGGAATTTAGAAAACGTTTTTAATCGACTTAAAGCTGCCCAATTGATGCTAAACCCCAAGAAGTGCCAGCTATTTCAAGGTAAAGTCAATTATCTGGGTCATATAGTCAGTAAAGAAGGAGTGGCCGTGGATAAGGGAAAAATCGATTCCATTAAGGAATGGCCAAAACCAACTGACAAACATCAAGTGAGAAGTTTTCTTGGATTATGTACTTACTACCGGAGGTTTATTAAGAAGTTTGCAGATATCGCTAAGCCATTAACGCGACTTACAGAGGAAGCAAGAGAATACCGCTGGGATATAGACTGCCAAAATGCCTTTGAGACCTTGAAAAAGCATTTAATAACAGCACCAATTTTAGGGTATCCACTGCCAGAAGGAGAGTTCATCTTAGATACAGATGCAAGTAATGTGGGAATTGGAGGAGTGCTGTCTCAGATTCAAGGAGGACAGGAACGAGTCCTCGGATATTTTAGTAAAGTTCTTTCAAAACCTGAGCGGAATTATTGCGTCACGAGAAGAGAACTTCTGGCAGTAGTGAAATCAGTAGAGCACTTCTATCAATACCTCTATGGAAGAAAGTTTCTAATCCGAACCGACCATGCCGCCCTTAAGTGGTTGATGCAGTTTAAGAATCCAGAGGGTCAGATAGCCAGGTGGATCGAACGACTCCAAGAATACGATTTTAAGATTGAGCACCGGGCCGGAGTTAGCCACAGAAACGCTGATTCTCTTTCCAGAAGGCCATGCTCAGCAGAGTGTTCCCACTGCAACAAAACGGAATCCAAGGAAGCAGCAGTGCTAAGAACGACGATTGTCAACGACGACTGGACGCCTACTAAGATCAGGGAAGAACAAGAGAGAGATCCAGTTATACAGAAAATCCGAAAATGGAAAGAGGAAAACCGTCGACCACCTTGGCAGGAAATATCAAACCTATGCTCAGTAGTTAAGACGTATTGGGCCCAGTGGGACTCATTTATCATCGAAGATGGCTTGCTCAAACGAGTCCTGGAAAATGATGGCGGTTCAGAGAAAAGAAGACAGTTGGTGATCCCAAAGAGCAGAATAGCCGAAGTACTTCGTCAGTTACACGACAGTCCATCGGGAGGGCATTTTGGTGTAAGGAAAACCCTTCAGCGAATTCGGGAACGGTTTTATTGGATGAACAGTTCCGACGACGTAAAAGACTGGTGTAAGAAATGTACTATTTGTGCTACGAGTAACGGGCCTCACCGGAAAAGGAGAGCTCCTATGAGACAATATAATGTTGGAAGCCCGTTTGAAAGAATAGCTTTGGACATTGCAGGGCCATTTCCAGAAAGTGAAAATGGGGGCAAGTACATGTTGGTAGTAATGGATTACTTCACTAAGTGGGTCGAGATTTATGCACTTCCAGACCAGAAGGCCGCCACCGTTGCAGATAAGTTGATCCAAGAATATATCAGCCGATTTGGAGTGCCTTTGGAGATCCATAGTGACCAAGGCAGGAACTTTGAAAGTGATCTATTCCAAGGAATATGTGATAGACTAGGCATGAAGAAAACAAGAACTACCGCGTATCATCCGCAATCGGATGGTATGGTAGAACGAATGAATAGGACAGTTGGCAAGTATTTGACAAAGATGGTGTCCGATCATCAGCGAGACTGGGACCAATACCTTCCGTTCTTCACAATGGCCTACAGATCTGCTGTTAACGAATCAACAGGCCAGACACCAGCGAAAGTCCTATTCGGACGCGAAATGCGACTACCTTGTGATCTAGAGTTTGGGTGTCGACCTGGAGAAGATGTAGCAGGTGAAGATTATGTGATCGAATTACGAAGAAGAATGGACGATGTACATGAGTTGGTCCGTTCCCACCTTCAGATCGCTAGCGACCGAATGAAGAAACGGTACGATACACAAGCCGAAAAGGGTTGCTTTAAGAAGAACGACAAAGTATGGCTGTATAATCCCAAGAAGCGAAAAGGTTGTTCTCCCAAATTGCAGCAGTTTTGGGAAGGTCCATACCTCATCATGGAGAAGATCAACGATGTCATCTACCGAATAAGCAAGATTCCGAGGGGAAAGCCGATGATAGTACACCATAACCGGTTGGCATCTTTCGAAGGTGACCACGACGTAGATGAAGAAGTGGAAGTAAACCAAGTCCAAGATGTGTCTGACCTCACGTTTGAGGAATTCATGGGTGCCTATGGAGGTACCGGTAAAGCGAGACATGGTGTTACCACTGAAGAAAAGCAAGATCTACTCGCGCTCCCCGATGACTACTCGCTGGCCCTTACCATCCCGGCCAGTATCAAAGACGCACCAGGGTTGGCATCCGTCTTTCGAAGGAAGTTTGGTCGAGTTGCAGAACTTCAATGCCAAGTGCCAGCTCCCGGTAAAACCTTGAAACTCCAAGATGCATCACGTTACCTTTTCTACCTGGTAACAAAAGACACTGCCCGTGACCAACCTACCTACCGAGATGTATGGGAAGCCTTACTTCAATTGAGAGGGCACGTACTAGAGTCCGACGTGCAAAAGTTAGCCATGCCAAAGTTGGAGTGCCGCCAATTAGATTGGAGGGTTATCCGAAATATGGTGGAGGAGATCTTTAAAGACACCGAAGTCCAGGTGTTAGTCTGTTGCAATCCGCATAGTTACTGGTGTGGAGAGAAAACCGTCCCTTGTCATTTTTATACAACTGGAAGTTGTAAAAGAGGGTCCAGTTGCCGATACCAGCATACAGTTCCGGTTCCAGTCCCGACAAGGTTCCAGGAGGAACCATCTTTTAAGAGGGGGGCAATGTTACGATAAATATACTGGCCTAACTTTTATGACTAATTATTCTGTTTTATTGTAGAAATTTCGGTGGAAGTCTAGAACCAAAATTATGGTGAATGAGCCGGCTAAGCTTCTCGATCTTTCGATGCAAGACAATGCGATCTTTCGATGCTGTTCTAGTATATCAGGATTTCGTATATAAATACAACATTTTTATATGGAGGGCCAGTTAATTCTCAAGAGCCGCGCTCGCGAATTTGTTACGTACGAATATAATAAATTATTGTCAGATAAGTTAATATAAATAAAGAAATAAATTAAATCCGTAAGTGTTATAAATATTGAACCTTTTAATAAATTCACAACAATATAAAAAAACTTACTTGGTGTATATTTATTTTTTCACTGTAAAACATGTATAAGTCTGTAAAGTCTGTCACTGTAAAACATGTATAAGTCTGTAATTTCACTGTAAAACATGTAAAACATGTATAAGTAAAACATGTGACTGTCACGAACTGTAAATGATTAGCTGCTAGAAAGTCGTAGTTATTTTTTTATTCTCTGATAATATTTTGAGTTTCTTTACTGTGTTCAATAGCAAATACAAACAGCTTTTAGAGTACTATTAAATATATTAAAAGAGTTTGTAAGTTTAGTTCTTATCCCCTCTCCTACATTGTAGTCTGTCAGACGGCATGTCTCTCTGTGTGTATTAAAATAGGGTCTCTCCAGTTAAGGGATATATATATATATATATATATATATATATATATATATATATATATATATATATATATATATAATATTAGATAGACTTTGGTCAATTTACGAAACTTAAGCAAAGAAGTTGTAGATTTAAATTGAAAGGTAGATGGTGGTATAATTTTTTACCGAATATAATATAGATTTCTATACTAACTGTGTGGACAGGATCGGTAAATCATCAAAGTCGTTCGTAAGGTTTTATTATGCAATTTGCAATTTAGTTTTTTGTAGTGGATTGTATATTTTATTATCTTTTATTTTGTGATATTGGCGATTTATGTAATTTTAGTAAATTTTGATTGTTATGGTTATTCTTTTGACTATTTGTAATCTTTGTTCATAAAAATGTACAATTTTCTGTGACAATAAGGCATATTTCTATGTGTTCTGTCTGATCCATGCTATTATTGTTTGATCTCTCTTTGTTATACCTAGCATGCATCTCTTTATTGACCTTTGAATGAGTTTGAGTTTCACTAGTATGTCTTTCTTTATTGTCGAAGTTTCGCAGCGGTATGTCATGATTAATAGTATACACTGATCGAATGCTTTTTTCTTTGTGTCGAGTGGTATCGTCGATTTGAATATAACTGCATTTCTATCAAAAAACGCCCAAGTCAGTGTCATTCTTCTGTTGATTTCTGAGATTAAGGAGCCAGATTTAGGTATGTAATAAGAATTGTCTCAGATATACATATTCGTCTATTGTCTCAAGTGTACTGTTATTTATTATTACATCTGGACTTTCTCTAACTCGTTTTTTATAGTTTTTGGTGATGTGAGTTATGTCTCCTTGTCAGACAGCACTGGTAGTGGGAAGTTCTGGACTGTAAAAATTTTTACCTTAGATTTTGCTTATATATATATTTATATATATATATATATATATATATATATATATATATATATATATATATATATATATATATATATATATATATATATATATGTATATAATGAACCAGAAGTATTTGCTGACAACGTAAGGAAGTAAACGTTAAATAGTGGGTTTGCAGCAATAAAAAATGAAACGTGTACTCTTTTAAATTTTTATTCCAAGCTTTCGGACATTGGTTATGTCCTTAATCAGGGAGCTACAAATGTAATTAATAAATTGTTGGCGTTGGTATAATTAATTAAAAATTGTTTCTACTTACAAACTTAATGAGGTTGTATCAAAGAAGATGTATTATGTTGATAAAATTTATCATAGTCTCTCATCTTATTTAATATATAAAAACTATTTTTATGTTTAAAAATTTTAAAAAAATTACTGTAAATCCAAAAACACTTAATTATTCTAATAATTAAGTGTTTAATAATGTACCTCATTAAGTTTGTACCTCATACATTTGTAGCTCCCTGATGAAGGACATAACCAATGTCCGAAAGCTTGGAATAAAAATTTAAAAGAGTACACGTTTCATTTTTTATTGCTGCAAACCCACTATTTAACGTTTACTTCTATATTTATATATATATATATATATATATATATATATATATATATATATATACATATATATATATATATATATATATATACATATATATATATATATATATATATATATATATATATATATATATATATATATTCTAAAGTCACTTTGTATGGTTTGTCAATGCTTTGGTTGGTCAAAGCTTCTGTTACTACCTTTGAGTATATAGAATCGAAAGCCTTCTTAAAATCTATGAAGGTTAATCCTAGTTATTTTATATTCTTTGGCTCTACTCATTAGTTCTCGAAGCGTATGGATATGATCCTTGTTACTGAATCCACTTCTAAAGCCAGCTTGCTCTCTTGGCTTTGCAGCATCTAATGGTAATATTTGTTAATCTGTTGTAGCTGATCTTTGTGAATATTTTGTATATGATTGGTAGTAGACTTATAGGTCTGTAGTTTTTGATATCCTCTTTGCTACTTTTCTTATTAATGAAAATTGCGTTTGCTTTATTTCAGTGGTCTGGTATGCATCTTGATCTTACGCAGTTCGTAAATATGCCTGCTAAGATTTTCCAGGTTTATTTGCCAGCGTATTTAAGCAGTTAAACTGTTATGCCATCTAATCCAGCTGCTTTACTGCTTTTTGTTTTTTTTTTTGTAATTTACTGCATTTTTGTAATTATCGTTTCTACTTTTTCCGGAAGGACTAACTGGTACATCTTCTTGGTTACTAATTGCTTCTTCAAATGTTGCAGCGACTTTATATAGTTCACTGTAGAATTAAGTTACGAGTTGTTTTATTTAATTTATGTCTCTAATTCTGGTGTTTTCGTTTGTTAGAGCTTTCTCATGTCTCTTTTTTATGTCTTTCTAAGTACTTTTCCTTATTGTCTTACAAAGTTCTGTGTATTGTATTCTCTGTAGGTATGTTTCTACTTACTTTTATTTCCCTTCTTTATTTTAGCAATATTTTAGTTGTATTAGACAGTTGGCAATATTCATTTTGTTATTGCGGACCTTCGATTCCTTTGCCAGCATCAGGGGTGATTTCCATTAATTGAAAATTGTTGATTTGGTCACGTAATCTTTTATCAATTATTCTTTGGTAACGATTTGAGTTTTCTTTTGGATTATTAATATTTATACTGGTTATTGTTGTTTTTTATGTTTAGTTTTATTCTTATATTGGTATCATTATTCTTATAATAATACATATATATATACATATATATATACATATATATATATATATATATATATATATATATATATATATATATATATATAAATATATATATATATATATATATAATATATATATATATATATATATATATATATATATATATATATATATATATATATATATATTGTAGATAATAATGTTATCCAAAAATTTGTTTTTTATTCAATTTAAACCGTGACTTACATTCGAACATATCTATTATGCATCAGCTAAAAGATTCTAACATTTAGATCTTTACGCCGACGGTTTCATGATTCCTTCGTTTCCTTGAGAGCAGAGTTAAAAGATTTAGAAATAAATGGAATTTAAATGTACGCCTTATTTCAAACTGTGTTGTAATAGAAGATAACCTGGATTCGACTTCTTTTTCCAACTAAACTGATTTTGTTTTTACTTTTATTTGCCGGAGAAAATTGTTTATCTTGTGAATTTCTACGGAGAGCTTTTTCGATTATTAAAAGCTGTCTTAACATCCTGTTTAGTACATCAGACGTTCGAAAAAAAATTTCTACCGTTTCTCTTATTTTTTTTTTTCAGAAATGAATTCTATTAATTTTTGTTTAAAATTTTATTGATCTACAGTTGGTCTAAAGGCAACATTTACCCCCAACAAAAACTTTCATGTTTTGTCCGACCAAGCAAGGACAACATTTCAAATAAACAACACAGAATTTGCTATTTTTATTGCAAATAAGCCCCAGTTTTACTTTAAAATAAGTTTATTTTGACTTTTTGATTTCCACTTTGGAAATCGTTATCAAAATACAAAACAATAATAAATTAAACAGAATTAATATTTTGGATTTTAGGAATGTTTTTTTAACCAAGAAACCTGTGTTTTTTTTTATATACCTTTACTGCCTTTTATTTTGCCTTTAAGGATCAGTTGTAGTTTTCAATAATGAGTCCTTACGATATGTCCCAGATAAGAAATTTTTCAGTGTTAAACAATCTTTAGCAATTCTCTACCTTTGTTGCCCTCCTTAGTACTTCCTCATTAGTTTTTCTTGCTGTCCAAGGTATCTTCAGCATCTATATATGAATCCACATTTCCAGTTCTTCAATTCTATTCATGCTTGATACTTTTAGTGTCCACACTTTTGCTTCATACAAGATTACGGACCACAGAAAACACCTAACTTTTAGATGAAAAAAAAGACACTGATTTTAGACTATGATGCTGTCATTAAAAATAACGAAATTTCGAATAGGTACAGTCACAAATCTCTTTGACAATGATCGTAGATCGTAGATTCGTAGATTTGACAGCAGCCTATGACACAGTAAGGCACAAAACATTGCTCCACAAATTATACGACACTCTAAATGACCACTATCTGGGTAAGGTCGTATATTCCTTACTGCAAAACAGACGTTTTTTCGTTATGCTGGAGGGTAAAGTAAGTAGGTGGAGAGTTCAAAAAAATGGCCTTCCACAGGGAAGTGTTTTAGCACCATTGCTCTTCAATATATACAAAAACGACTAACCTACGCTGACCGAAACCAAGCACTTCCTCTATGCTGACGATCTTGCAATATGTGCTCAAGGAAATAGTTTTGAAGAAGTGGAGAAGAAACTCGAAACTGCATTAAAAACAATGACAGCGTACTACCTGCAGAATTCCCTGAGACCCAATCCCTCTAAAACCCAAGTCTGCGCTTTCCACCTTCGCGCAAAGGAAGCCAAGCGAAAACTCCAAATTGTGTGGAATAATAATACATTAGAACACACAAACTAACCTATATATCTTGGAGTAACTCTGGACCGGTCCCTCACCTACAGACAACATTGCATAAAAACGAAAGGGAAAGTAACAACTAGGAACAGCATACTCAGAAAGCTCACGGGAAGTAACTGGGGCGCACGTCCTGGCTTTTTAAGAACAACGGCATAGGCACTGTGTTTCTCAATTGCTGAATATGCTTGCTCCGTTTGGGGAAGATCTGCCCACACCAACCAAGTTGATACTGCGCTAAATGAGACATACAGGATAGTAACGGGGTGCATGAAACCAACGCCACTCTCAAATCTATATAAAGCAGCGGGTTTTGCAGAACCTTCAACACGCAGAGGCGTTGTAGAGCACATAGAAAAAATTAAACAGATCGCGGACGAGCGGCATGCCCTATACAAAGCTCGAACACCACGAAAGCGAATAAAATCTAGGAAAAGCTTCCTTGGAACAGTGCAAGATGAACCGCCTGAGTATTTTCCTCTTCCCCAGGTTCAATGGACCGGCCAGTCCCTAGACTTTAAAACGTGGAAAACTATGAATCGAATAAGGACGGGGGTCGCTCCAGTAAAATCAAACATGGCAAAATGGGGAAAAATCGACCAAGATGATGTGAACTGTGACTGTGAAGAAACACAGAATATGGAACATCTTCTTACTGAAGAAGCTGTCCTCATCGATGTACCCTCGAAGATTTGTGGCTCGCCCACAAAGATGGAACCGACGTAGCCCGATACTGGGCCGAAATTATATGTCCGGACACGAAAAAGTAAAGTAAGTTTGACAATGATTTCAACTTAGTTATATTTGGGCCCCTTAACCTTTTCCTATAGATATACTTCTTAGTGCGCCGTCTCCTTCCGAATATTGGCGATCCAAATGGCAATTGTAGCTTTGGAAACTGCTGCATGAAAGATTTCTGTGGATGAGCGGTCAAACCATCTCCTCATACCTTTCAGCCACGAGTTCTGGCATCTTTCAACTGATCGTTTCCTCTGCACTTTACCTTCCAGTATGATTTGGAGTAATTTATATCTTACACCTCTCAACACATAACCCAAGTGTTTTATTTTGTTTTCTTCTATTATTCTGAGTAATTCTTTTTTTTTA
This sequence comes from Diabrotica undecimpunctata, assembly GCF_040954645.1. Classification (NCBI taxonomy): domain Eukaryota; kingdom Metazoa; phylum Arthropoda; class Insecta; order Coleoptera; family Chrysomelidae; genus Diabrotica; species Diabrotica undecimpunctata. The sequence goes on along the minus strand of NC_092810.1, from coordinate 43,963,636 downwards.
CTCATGCGCCGAAGTACCTCACTATTGGTAGCTTTTTGAATCCATGAAATTTTCAGCATCCGTCCGTATATATACATTTCAAAGGCATCTATTCTTTTTTTTTTGTTTCAGAGTCCATTGTCTAACTTTCACAGCCATACAGCAAAACAGAATCATCATCAATCATACATCATTCGAATTTTGAGCTTTAGACTAAGGTCTGATCTTGAAAAAAATGTTTGCATGTTTATGAGTGTTTTCTTTGCTTGTTTGATTCTTGACAGCATTTCTTTTTTTGGGTTATACTAGCTGTTGTTATTTGCTCCCAAATATTTTATGGAAGTTACTTGTTCTATTATTTGTCCCTTGGCGTACAAATTTACGTTTGTTGGTATCTTTAAAAATACTTGAATTTTACTTTTGGAAACATTTCGATATAAATGAAACATATTACGACGATTTGACGTACTAGCGCATTTATTAAATTTTGTAGTTATTGTACATTGCTTGCTATTAGGACGGTATCATCAGGGTACCTGATATTGTCTATGCTGGTTTAATGCTTAAACCTCGTCTAATGCTTTCTTAAATATAGATTCTGAATACAGATTAAATAAATGTGGTGATCAGACGCAACCATGTCGCACTCCTCGTCGGATTCGTATATCTTCGGATGTTGTGTGCTCCATTTTAATTGTTGCCGTTTGATGCCAATATAGTTTTGAGATAATTCACAAGTCACGTTCATCAATTAGAGTAGTTCTCAGAATTTTGATCATCTTTTGATAGTTAGTTTGAGTAGTCAAATGCTTTCCGATAATCAATAAAACATGCATATACATCTACATTTATGTCTTTGCATCGTTGTGTTAACACATTTAATGCAATAAGAGCTTCTCGTGTTCGCAATTCATTTCGAAATCCGAATTGAGTGTCCCTCATCTGAAACTCACACTTGTAAATTCGTACCTGAATGATTCTGAGAAAAGTTTTAAGGATATGAGACATCATGATTAATATTCGATAGTCATCGCAGTGCAAGGCATTGCATTTTTTTGGCAATGTTACGAATGTTGATTTAAGAGATATACAATGTATCCTTATTGTCAAATATGTTTGACTCTGGCCCTTTCGTTTCGCATACCTAGGATGCCAAAATGTTTTGTCTGACCATTTCAAGCTAAATATTTTAAAATTTCGCAGCTTTAAACGTAGTTGTTACGTTTCACGTAGCTATCTTGTGAACTTCCACGACACAGTCGAAGGTTTTCGTGGGTTGACGACCTGGGAGGCCTCGTGGTCTAATTGCCATCTTCCTGCCTATCGGATCCTGGATTCCGGAGTCCATGATCATTGAATGTATGTATAGTTTCCTTGTCTGTCATGGAAAGCTGTACTAGCCATATTCAGAAGGATCTTTAATGTTGTAATTTTTCCCAGCCTTCTACATTCTGATGTCATTGACTATTTCTTAATTCCTTCGCTTTTGAAATAGATTTCGAAGTCTCAGGACAAAAGAGTGCCCTACCACTCATACACTTATCTGCCCAAAGCCGTTGTTTAATAAGTGAGAATTACTTATTCTGGCAATTATTCGAAGTAGTAGAGAAGTAGTTGTAGAAGCAGTAGTTGTAGAACAAGCCCAATAGAATACAAGCGAATCAACAAAATCATTAGAAAAAAGTGCAGGGACAAACTAGAGAAATGGAAAGAATACATACAAATTCTTTTTGATGACGATAGACCCTGTTCTCCACCATCCACAGATAATCAAATAAATGAAAAAGGCCCAGAAATAACCAAAGAAGAAGTGATCCACGCAGTAAAATCTCCGAAAGATGGAAAACCCACCGGTCCAGACAATATCAATGTCGAAATACTAAAACTAATTGCAGATAACGAAAGTGAAAGCCTAGACTTAATAACAGCACAATTCAATAAGATATATGACAGAGGTAAAATACCAACAGACTGGCTAAAATCAACATTCGTAGCATTACCAAAAAAATCAAATTCCTCACAATGCGATGTTTATAAACTTTTCTCAGAATTATCCATACACTAATTTACAAGAAGTGCGAGTTCCAGATAAATGACACTCAATTCGGATTTCGAAACGGATTGAGAACATGACAGGCTCTTTTTGCTTTAAATATGTTAACGCAACAATGCATAGACATAAATGTAAATGTATATGCATGTTTTATTGACTATCGAAAAGCATTTGACTGCGTTAACCATCAAAAGATGATCGAAATTTTGAGAATAACTGGAGTTGACGAACAAGACTTGCGAATTAATTTAAGAACTATACTGGCACCAAACGGCAACAATTGAAATAGAGCGCACAACATCCGAAGATATACAAATCAGACAAGGAGTGAGACAGTGTTGGGTCTTATCACCGCTACTGTTTAATTTGTATTCGGAGTCTATATTCAGAGAAGTATTATACGAGGTCCAAGTTACGCACAAGAACTACAAAATATAATAAATACGGTAGTTCACCACATCGGTTCGGTTTACATCTAAACGTTTCCAAAACTAAAACTTTAGTATTTTCAAAGACACCAATAAAAATACATGTGTATGCCAAGGGTCAAATAATAGAACAGGTAAATTCCATAAAATATTTGGGAGCGAATATCAATAGTCAGTGTAATTCAAAAAAAGAAATCCTATCAAGAATTGAACAAGCAAGGAAAGCATTCATGAGCATGTAAACATTTTTTACAAGATCAGACCTTAATCTGCAGCTTAGAATCCGAATGATCAGATATTATGTTTTTTCTGTCTTACTGTATGGCTGTGAAAGTTGGACAATGGACTCTAAAATAGAAAAAATAATAGATGCCGTTGAGATGTATATATACAGACGAATGTTTAGAATTCCATGGGTACAAAGACTTACTAATGTTGAGGTACTTCATCGCATGTGTAAAAAAAATGCTAAGAATAAGCAAAGAGAGAAAAATGCAATACGTGGGTCATGTGTTGAGAGGCGAAAGATACGAATTACTTCAACTTATACTGGAAGGAAAAGTACAGGACAAAAGACCAGTAGGTAGACGCCAGAACTCGTGGTTAAAAGACCTGAGGAGATGGTTCGACTACTCATCCGCAGAAATCTTGGCGCAGCAATCTTTAAAACTAAAACTGCCATTTGGATCGCCAACCTTTGAAGGGAGACGGCGTCACCAGAATAAGAATACATACTTTACATCTAATACTATCCTAAATTTTACATTTTACCCCTATAATTCCATATAAGTCCATATCACTTTTAACACATACAAAAAAACCATATATGTAAACTTACACTTGTCTATTTACAATATACATGGGAAAGACCCCAACAATTATAGAGGTAACAATCAACTGAACACCGCGCTTAAGCTTACCACAAAAGTCCAAATCAACAAAAGCAATATACCAACAACTTTATCAGATGAACAACACGGATTCAGATCCAGATTATTCTGCGTAGACGCCGTATTTGTACTAAGACAAATCGCAGAAAAGGTCATCGAGTACAATAAACCAGCATATCTATGTTTTATAGACCTGACAAAGACTTTCAATCGCATCCAAGTCAAAGACGTCTTACTCCTACTGTATAAAAGAACCAATCAATATTATACAAACCATCAAAAACATCTACTTCCATAATCGAATATAGGAAAAAATAAAAGGAAAACTAACACAGTGTATACCAGTACAAAGCGGAGTCAGATAGGGTGACTTGTTAAGCCTACTTCTCTTTAATAGAATAATGAACGAAATAATACAAGCAGTACGTATAGGTCATGGTTCCAGAATGAGAAACAAATAAATTCAAATATTATGTTATGCAGACGACGCCGCATTAATCGCAGAGACAGAAGACGAACTCCAAAGATTAACACATATCTAAAAACCAAGTGTATTACAACCCACTACGATGTAAAATCGACATTGATGGGAAAAGAATAAAGATATAATAAAGATATATTAGATATCTGGGAATAGATATAACTAGTTACAAAGATGTTGAAAAAGAAGTATTACAACAAAGCTTAAAAGCAAGTAAAGCGGCGGGATCTCTTAAGGACATATTTTGGAAAAACAAACATCTAAGACGAGACACAAAAACAAGAGTCTATAAAGCAACACTTAGACCTACATTAACATACACGGCGGAGACGAGACCTGACACATCTAAAACGAGACGAGTACTAGAAACAAAAGAGATGAAAATACTCTGACGAGTATCAGGGAAAAGTCTGTTGGATAGGGAGAGAAGCGAAAACATAAGAAGAGCATGTAATATAGAAAACATAAATGGATGGATGACAAAACGGAAACAGGAGTGGAACGAACAGATTAGTAGAATGGCAAAGGATATGATAGTATAAATAGCAGAAGATAAGTCACCAAATGAACGAAGAAGTATCAGCAGACCAAGAAAAAGATGGTGCTATAATTTAAACAATTTAGTCGGCTAATATTGAAGAAGATACAAGCTTTAAAGCCTACACACAAGAAGGAAGAAGAAGAAGAAGAAGATGTGGAAATAACAGGTTGTTATAATTTTTGATTATTCTTTGTTTTCTCTGTGTCTATTTTAATTTTATTACATTTGCGGATCATATAAAACATATAAAAATATATATATTTACAATGATTTTTCAACACTGTCCTCTTTATCTTTTTTATATACTAGTTTTGGTATATATGCAGAAAATTTCCAGCAAATTAGAGAAAATAATAAAAAGAATCAACGATAAAACTTTATAAGGAAATGGCTACAACTACTCTGCTGTATGGATGAACAAGCTGGATATAACAGAAATAGATAACTAATATCCCAGTTACCGAAATGAGAGTTCTTCTAAGAGTGAAGAACATTAAAAGACTTGACATATGGAGAAATAAAGATAACTAAAAATTTATGAGATTAAATTGAAATGAAATTGGTAACATTCGACTACATTTTTAAAATAATGACTCCTCAAATTTTAGCTCGTTGTGAAGTGTAGTAGTATCATTGCATAACAGTGACGTACATCACAGACCTTTCTAACCTTAGATAAAAGTAATAGTGCGAAGTGTTTTATTTTAATGGGCCTTTCGCAGTTGACATGCATACACGTATTTGTATCATAAATCAAGTAAAAATCCAATTTCAGCTACACACGTTAAGATTCTCGTGACAGCGATGTCTTACTGTAATATCCTGCTCATTTAAATTCATAGCGAAAGAAAGAGACGCCCTCTGGTGGTGCTTTGCTTCTCGACGGGCTCCCCTGGTGCTGGGCCGTCCGTGGAATATAATTCCCATGTAGATTTAGACTTACCTAAAAAATTAACTCTCTACTCAGGGTTTTGTCAGTTTTCCTTGAACGCCGAAAGGATTTTGCGTTTCTTTCGCATGCAATGTTGTCGGGTTTTAGAAGAAAAAATAACAAGAAAAATAATGGATATTTTATGTTTACTATAACTTGAATGTTAGCGTTCTTTTTTTTTTGAAAAAATCTGTTTTATTTTTTATTAGCTGTGATGTTTAAGTTAAAGTTTAATATTGTTCTGAATATTTTCTTGCCTTATCTTAATATAATTTACTATTTTTATTAGGAATACACAAGTTTAATTTAAAATAATAAATACAAGATAATGTAAATCAATACCAAAGACCTGAAATTGTACATGTGTATACTACCGGTAAAATATTTCAGGAATGGCTAAACAATGTGATTGTAACACTCTAAACAGTGGACAAAAAGAAGCGACAAATACAGACTAATTTTTCTAGTACTAGTAATTCTTCTAGTAGACATTTTTTTTGCACAGTACATGAAGAATAAGAAGTTGATGCAATTGGGTCCTAGAAAAAGCTCACTTTTAAGCTTGGCACCCGTGAGGCAATTTTGCCTTAAATATGCTTCTCAAAAAGTGCCGCTAGCATCGTAAAGATATTTCTGTAGCCACTATCGATTTTTTTTTGTAGAGAAGAAATACAGTTACTAACACCTGATTTCCCTGAAGACCATCATTTACAAGATACTCTCAGTTCTCCGTTCATATCGTAAAGTCAAACCACGATTTCATTCCTGATACTGGCTTCAAAGTTCTTTAGAAATGTCAGAAAGGCCTAAAATTAAATAACTCAGAACATATTTACATCACAACATTAATGAAAAATAGTAGCAGAACAACATTAAATCCACAATTAAACTGAGAGTTCTCCCCTGCATACTCAGTTTTATGTTAACACCCCATACACCCATACTCACCATCATACGATACATGTTAGCAACTTAAATTCTTTCCATGTTAGTTTATTTTATTTCAAATTTAATTTACTATATATGGGATATCCCACCTTCTCACTTCACATCTAAAAATATCAGAAAAGTAGAACTAAAAATTATACATAGTAATACGTACCGCAACAACATAATACTTTAATACTTTGTTGGACTGCTAACATAATTGCAAATAAATTCTTTAGGAAAAAATTAAGCACCAAATAGAATCACTAAGAACGAAATTGACTTTATTCTAACCAACAAGATTGCGACAATAAAAGATGTCAGTTTAATAAATAAATTTCGAATAGGCAGCGACCATAGACTAACCAGAGCAAAAGTTGTTCTGGATCTAAAACTTCAAAGAATAAAATTAATCACAAAACCAAGAGTAACCGGTATAAATATTAACAATGAAAAAAACTCAGATCACTACCAAAAGACAATTGATGAAAGAATACATGACCAGATCGACAGCTCTCAACTAATGGAAATCAACCTTAATATTGCCAAAGGAATCGGAGGCCCGCAATAACAAAATAACATAGTAAACTGTCTGATAAAACTAAAATAATGCTAAAACAAAGAAGGAAAATGATAGTAAGCAGCAACATACAGAGAATACAATACATAGAACTTTGTAAGACAATAAGGAAAAGTATTAAGATATAAGAAAATACAACGAAAGACTACTAGAAAATGCAATAGAAAACAGGAAAAACTAAAAGAAAACAACAAAAGCAATAATCATTGGGAAGAAGAAAATCGTTGCTCTAACAAATGAAAACACCAGAATTACTGACAGAAATGAAATAATACAACTCGTAACTAAATTATACAGCGAATTATACAAAGCCTCCGCTACACTTTAAGAAGAAATCAGTAACCAAGAAAATGTACCAGAAGTCCTTCCGGAAGAAGCAGAATCAACAATTGCAAAAATGAAAAGCGGTAAAGCAGCTGAAATAGATGGTATAACAGTGGAACTGCTTAATTACGCTCACATAAAAACCTAGAAAATCTTAGGGGGCATATTTAGGAACTGATTAAGATCTAATACAGCAAACATAATTCTCATTCATAAGAAAGGTAGCCAAGAGGATATCAGAAACTACAGACCTACAAGTCTACTACCAATCGTATACAAGATATTTACAAATATCATCAACAACAGATTAAAAAGCGCATTAGATGCTGCACAGCCAAGAAAACAAGCTGGCTTCAGAAGTGAATTTAGTACCATAGATCATATTTATAAACTTCGAGAACTAATGAGAAAAGCTAAAGAATATAAACTACCGCTAGCATTATCCTTCATAGATTTGGAGAACGCTTTAGATTCTATATATCCCAAGACAGTAATAGAAGCTTTGACCAACCAAGGCATTGACAGACCGTACATAGAAACTTAAGCAAATATATACAGACAAGCAAATGCTAAGGTAAAAATTTATGAAAACACTCCAGAATTTCCCACTACCAGAGGCTTCCGACTAGAAGATACAATATCACCAAAGCTCTTCACTGCAACTCTAGAAAATATATTCAGCAAAATGAACTGGCGGAACAAAGGAATATCCATTGATGGAGAATACCTCAGCTATCTCAGATTTACAAACGACATCGTTCTGATTGCTAATAATCCTGCAGAACTACAAGAACTTATAAGCGACCTAAATTCAGCTAGCAATGAAGTTGGCCTAAAAATGAACTTGACAAAAACAAAAACCATTTACAACGAGCTAGTAGATGTCCAAGATGTAATAATAAACAACACAGCACTTGAAACAGTAAACAAGTATGTATACCTGAGACAATTAAGATATAAATATGGCTCCTTACTTAGACATATCTAGGCTTAGACTAGATTAGACATATTTTGGTAGAAATGCAGTTATATTCAAATCGAAGACATCAATCCACCTGAAGAAAAAATCATTCGATCAGTGTATGTATACTACCAACCATAACATACAGCTGCAAAACTTGGTCATTAAAGAAAGAGATAATATCGAAACTCAAAGTCACTTAAAGATCAATGGAGCGATGCGTGCTAGGTATAACAAAGAGAAATCAAAAAAGAATAGAATGGATCAGACAGAAAACCAAGGTTATTGATGTAATCTATAGAAATAAATCGTTAAAATGGCAGTGAACGGGACATTTAGCGAGAAGAACTGACAATAGGTGGTCCACTAGAATTACAATGTGGTATCCAAGAGGCGAAAGACGAAAATCTGAAGAAGAGTTATGCAAATCAAATTAATGAAAGAATGCGAATAATAGAACAAAATGATGATATCGAAGAGATGGTCAATGATATTAAAGGAACGATTTTGGCAGTAAACAGGGAAGTTAAAACACAGATCAGAAAGAGAAAGCATAACGAATGGATGACGGACGAAATTATGGATCTAATGGAAAAGCGAAGGCAACATAAACTACAACGTAATCAAGACAAATACAAACAGATACACAAAGAAATTCGCCAGAAAATTAAGAAAGCAAAAGAACGTTGGATGGTGGAGAGGTGCAACGAAATAGAACAATTGCAGGAAAAAGGAGATAGTTTTGGACTACATAAGAAGATCAAAGAAATATCAAATATACACAAAAGCCACCACAGAACAAGAATACGCAACGACAGAAACAAATACATAGAGTCAGAAGAGGAGATAGCAATGGCGTGAAAAGAATACGCAAAAAGACTTTTAATGACGAAAGACCAACACAACCAAAGCGCAAACTTCCTTCCGAAAACTTATCAGGGCCATCAATAATGCCAAGTAAAATAGAATATGCAGTTAGAACCACAAAGATGCATAAAGCAACAGGTCCAGATAAAATTAATATAGAAGCAATAAAACTACTAGACCAGGAGAATATCGAAATCTTGGTAAAGCTGTTCAATAGAATTTATGATACTGGTTACATTCCGCGAGAATGGCTGCAGTCATCCTTTGTGATGATTCCAAAAACAGCTAATGCCATAAAATGCAATAAACACCGCTTAATCAGTTTAATGAGTCACTTGCTGAAACTCTTCCTTAGGATATTACACTCAAGAATGTACAAGATACTAGAAGAACTTAGCAGGTCAACACAATTCGGTTTTAAGGGAGGACTAGGAACAAGAGAGGCAATTTTATGTTTGAACACCTTAATACAAAACTGTTTAGATCAACGAAAAGATGTCTACCTCACCTTCATCGACTACGAGAAGGCATTTGACAATGTTAAATATATCATGATGGAACTACTACATAGGGCCAACATTGACCAGAAGGAGATCAGAATTATTCAGAATCTATAATGGAACCAAATGGCAAAGGTGAGGATTGATCAAGAACAATATACGGATGAATTTGAAATCCGGAAAGGTGTCCGCCAAGGCTGCATACTCTCTCCGATGCTTTTTAATTTATATGTTGAAAATATATTTGCGGAAGCATTAGAAGACACGGAATTGGGCATTAAGGTGAACGGCATACCAATTAGAAACCTACGCTATACGGACGACCCAGTGATTATAACTGATAATTTGGAAGATCAGCAGTTATTACTTGATAGGGTGAATAGCATAGGTAAAAAATATGGCCTCAAAATCAAAATTTTGAAAACGAAATATATGGTCATTAGCAGAAACCCTCCAGAAAACCCGATAATATGCATAGGTGACGATCGCATAAAATGCGTGAAAACTTTTAAATACCTTGGCATCACAATCAATGACCAATCGAAACCACAACAAGAGATAAAAACCCGAATACAAATGGCAAGACAAGCTTTTGTGAAATTCAGACCGCTCCTATGTAATCAAAACCTAAATTTCGAAATACGCTACAGAATGGTCAAGTGCTACATATGGTCCATCTTGCTTTATGGCATGGAAACGTGGACTTTGAAAAAAACCATCTAACAACAAACTTGAAACATTTGAAATGTGGTCATTGAGAAGAATGATGCGCATACCTTGGGTGGATAGAGTTCGAAACGATGACGTCCTTAAGAGAGCCGGCGTGGAAAGAGAACTCTTTGAATTAATTAAAAAACGCAAGATTGGTTACCTTGGGCACATATTGAGAGGAGCAAAATATGAAATACCACAGTTAATCCTACAAGGGAAGATCGAAGGTAGGAGAGGAGCCGGCCGCAAACGATTATCCTGGTTAAGGAATATTAAAGAATGGACAGGAATACACAATACAGGCGAGCTGTGTGACGCCGCCAAGAACAGAATTCTAGTAATGAGATAGTCGCCTACGCACTTTGGTGTATGGCATTTTAAGAAGAAGATCCAAGAGGTGTCAAGAGACCAAAAAGACGTCCAAATTTAAGATGGGACTATGACATTAGGAAACAAGCCGGTACAACATGGCACAGAAAGGCAAATTTTAGACAATCGTGGTCAGATATGAAGAATGAATATGTAAGGGAGGATATAAGAATACCACCATAATCGGTAGAATATGCTAAGAATGGTGATGTATATAATTAACATGCATTGCAGTTACTCACACGCCTAACTTAAAATCTTTAAGTAATATCACACTGACCATTGATCTGTTTTATTTAATCCTCGTGCTCATCCATATTTTGGCATCTCCTTTAAAATAAACATGAGAACATGATGAGCTTGTTTTTTCCATCTGCTGAAGTTGTAGTTCATCTTTAAGCTATGTTTATAATTAGGTTTTTCACTCTATATTACACCTCAACTAAATATATCCTAATTAATTTTAAAAATCCGTGTATTGTAAGATGTGCCTTTTTCCTTATAGACTCTACTTAACATATTCTATACTCTGTTCGCTAATACCGGTCCGAACTGTCTAGTAAATTTAGTAATTATTTTTTTGCGAAGTTAGTTACTTTTTGACAGACTAGAAGTGGCTGGAAATTACTATACAATTAAGCACACGTGCTCATAGCTTATTTCATTAGAGTATTTCGTCGACCTTTTTTGCAAACTTATACTAATATTCTATTATTCTTATCAGAAACTAGTTTTGGACGACCCGGGATTTTACCTTTTTTATCTAACGTACTTTATTATGTGGATTATATAACACAATATTGAGTACGTTTTGTGATTATATATCATTTAAAATATTGCTTATGTATAAACCGGTATTTAGGCGCCACGCCCTTTCAGTACGGATCTATGGAGGAGTATCACCAAGCCGCAAGCCCTTATCTCTTGCCGTACTGCTCCACCATAGGCCGATCAGACACCAGCATATTCTAGTCTAAGCCGCAGATTCATCTTGAATTTTAAACTGCTGCATTAGCCTATTTTATTTTTCTGTACACCGAGCTGGGGCTCGAACCCAAATTTACTGAACCATTCGGCAGTGAAGCGAATGAGAATCAGCCACCTAGCCCGCTTGGCTATCTGACTTTCTTCATACATGCAATAAATTTCTAAGCTAATTTAATTTTTGACGCTGTTATCATTTAAGTCAGTGGTTAATTATTTTCTTCTGCGACTTTTTCTTCTTTAAAGTGAGGGTTTTATTAGGCCCAACTTTATATTTACGAACACTTTTTTCTGAGACTTTCAGACATTTGGATGTTAACTGAAATGTTTTTGTTATTAAGAACATCTGTAATATTTACCTAATTCGATGAATACATTTTAATGATCAACTTACCTCAACAGAGTTTTCATTCGGCAAATAATTTAAAAAAAAATGGTAGGCATTTTGAATAAACCTTTGTGCAGTTTTATTACCTCGTAATTTAACAGCATCCTTACTCATCTAAAAATATTTACGTTTAATGAACATTTTATCATATTTGTTAAAGAAAATCTTACCAACGCATTAGCTGATGGAACAAATGGAAAACTTTGAATATCCATAATAATAAAATTCAAAATAGAACTAACTAATTAACGAAATAGAACTAATAAAAGAATTAAACAAAAATAATAAAACTATATTTAATAAAATAAACAATGCGAATAATACAAATATTTACTACAATATGGTAAATTCATCATCATCATCAATGGCGCTACAACTCTTCGTGAGTCTTTGCCGCGTTTACTTATTACCTTCCATGTTTGTCGGTCCTGTGCCAGTAATCCCCATTGTCGCACTCCCATTTTTTCTAGATCTTCTTTGACTGCATCTTTCCACCTTTTTCTAGGCCGCCCTACAGACCTTCTTCCCTCTGGCCTTTCCCAGAACACATTGTTTATAAGGCGATTGTCGTTACTGCGTATCACATGTCCGGCCCATCTGAGTCTATTGGCCTTTATATATCTGACTAGATTTTTTTTTCCGAATAGAGACTCTAGCTCGTTATTGTATCTGCCCCTCCATTCGTTTGTCACGCTGTCTCTTCAAGGGCCATATATTATTCGAAGAATTTTACGTTCCCACACCAGCAATTTATTTATTTCTCTTTTTGTTAGCGTCCATGTTTCGCTTCCATACGCGACTGCTGGTCGTATTATGGTCTTATATATCCGGATTTTTGTACCTCGTGAAAGAAGTTTTAACTTCATTAGATGTTGCATTTCAAAAAAAGATCTATTTCCTGCCATTATTCTCGTTTCAACTTCTCGCTCTAATTTGTTATCATTTGTGATTGTTGCTCCTAGATATTTACATTCTTTAACCACGTCGAAGTTGTGATCATTTATAGTAATGTTTTGCCTTATTCGCTGTTGTTCTTGTTTTGAGACGACCATGTATTTTGTTTTGTCTTCATTTATTTTTAGACCGATGTTTAATGCAGCTTCTTCAAAGCTCGAGAAAATATCCTTAATGACCAATGTTAATTGTGCTACTGCGCCTACGTCATCAGCAAAGGCGAGTATGATTTTTGCTCCCCGAGCAGTTATGTCTGGTAATATGGTAAATTGTAGCAACTTAAATATTATATTTTAAATATACAGGAAGAATTTTATGGGTTTAGTATACACTTCCACTCTACAAAACAATAATACGCCCAGTCCTAACATATGGTTCAGAAACCTGGACTTTAACAAAAAGTAATGAAAACATGTTAGGATGTTTCGAAAGAAAAATACTAAGGCGCATCTATGGAGCGGTAAATGAAAATGGTGTCTGGAGAAGACGATACAACTTCGAACTCTATAGGATATACCAGGAACCAGATATCGTAAAACACATAAAGATAGGACGTCTAAGGTGGGTAGGCCATGTTATGCGGATGGAGCAAACCGACCTAGCTAGAAAAACGCTCCTTGATAGACCTATTGGTCAAAGAAGAAGAGGAAGACCCAGAACAAGATTCCTAGATAACATCGATGAAGACATGAGAAATATGGAAATACGTGCTTGGCGGAGGAAGGCGATGGATAGGGACGACTGGAGAAAAATTCTTGGGGAGGCTAGGACCCACACAGGGTTGTAAAGCCAAAATCATGATACACTTCCACTATTTAAAATATTTCTTCTTTTTTCAAGGGAAGAAGTCTGCAATAGTAGTACATTTGAGCTATTAATACTGAGAAGTAGGAATTTTTGTGTTGTAGGTTTCCGATTATGAGTCTGTCAAAATATGCCCGAGCTAAGTGAATGGAACTTACCATCTAATATTAATATTTTCAGTATTTCATCAGTTTTTACTTAAATAAATAATAATTTCCTTATATTAAAGAAAATACTACACATCGACTAGATACTCAAATCCACTCTAATTACCAACTGCCAATTTAAGAATAACCGTTTGAGTTTCGAAATATATCGTCTATTTCAGCCTTTAGTTTCTTGTCGACCTAATGATGCTCTATAACTTGTAAACAGCGAAACCGGTCTTTCAATATTTTGTTTAATAAAAATCTACATGCTAACACGGATTGAGACTATAAGACCATAGTCCTTAAGATTCTAATATTTCAGTTTGTTTGATACGAAAGGTTTTTTTAACGAATGTGTTTTACCAGTTTTTATATATGGTTCAGAAACACTAACTTGGCAAAAGGAACAATAAATAAAATAACAGTTACACAACACACTAACAAAATATCAATGAAAGGTATCACCACCAGAGATAAAGTACCAAATAGAGATATAAAAAGAAGAACAGGACTTATGGATGAAGTTAAAAGAATAGTCATAGCTAAATGGGTTTATTTCAGACATGTTGCCAGATTGACGAATGATAGATCGACCAGAAAGACTCTGAAATGTGGACCAAGACAAAAAGCGGAAGACCTACGTTTAGCTGTGGACAAATATAGGTTGTTTAATGAAATATTTAATCAATAGTCGATCTTTTAGTACTGAAACCACATTGGTAGTCACCAACTATATTGCTAATTATTTGTCAGCTGGTATTTAATCTAACCTTTTGTGAATTATTTGCAAAAGGTTTTTAAATATATGGGTTATCAATAAATAATCCTATTGGTAACTCCACTATATGCAAACAATCATAAAACAATAACTACGTATTAATTGAAAATTTATCAGAAACCGCAGAATAATTCCCCCGCAAAGAAGAAAAACAAGACGAAAGCAAAGACCCACAACTATTATCGCGAGCGACAACAAACTGTTTAGAAGTTTGGCGAAAGCAGAAGCATCAAACTTTGAGTTTACTATATTCAAATACCCATTCAACCGAGAATAATTGATCCACAATCACAACTATGTAAATTCGGCATCGTCGCAATCAAGTTATTTATTATTCATAATAAATTTTGCGTTGTATGCTATACTAGCCGTTTCTACTCCGCTTTTCTAAATTGGCCGGATTCGAATTGAAATCGAATGGGATTTACTTGGAGCTTTAGTAAATTCCACGATTTGCCGGATGATCTTATTTGAAGAACGTTTGTATAAAAAAAAACAAAACGATTGTAAACATTTTAAACAAAACTATTTGTTTCGATAGACGAAATCTAATACTGAAAAGAAAAGATTCTCGGGAATGTGGTTTATTTAAGGGGGTTACTGAGTCAACTATTCCGGATATTCTTTAGACTTCAGTATTATAGACAATATTATTATTTGATGCTGAAATTTAATCTATAAGGAAAAAATATTTCAATAAACTGAAAAATGCTGCAAAAAGAGTTGGCTTACGAATCAACAAAGATATAGAAAAATGTACGGCTACAACAAGAAAAGACTCAATAGGAGAGATCGACAATTAATGACTACAAATGTAAAAGAGTTTATCAGTTTAAATCAGTGATTCTCAACCTGTGGGGCGCGCCTCCCTGGGGGGGCATGAGCCTATTCGAAAAAAAAACAACATTGACTAATTTACTAAAATCAAAGCAAAACAAAATTCTTACAAAATAAAAAATAAAATACACATGAACACTGAGATAACAGGTATAATTATAAAGCGTACTGAATACTAAATTATGAACAAGTTTAATAATAAATCAGTGACTTCCTTGAGCTTGTTTTGTAGATCAAAGTTTATCGAAACGGGGTGTAATATTAGAAATAGACGTTCTCATTTCTTTTTCTATATTTAGCTGCCATCTATATTTGTCTTCAAAGCAGCCACCGCAGAAAATCCTGTTTCGCAAAGGTAGGATGTTGAAAACGGCAATAGTATACGGAACGCTCTGGTTTTCAGTGCAGAAAACTCATCATTTACTCATCTCCAAAATTAAAAGAGGGATTTATTATTAAACTATTTCTTGATTTCATCATTTGCCATGAAGTCAATGAAGGTTTCTTCTTCGGCAGTAGAGAGCCCTTCCGGTGTAATTTGGAACCGATTCCTAACCCACTCGTAACTACGTAGTAATTTGTCGTCGGCAAAAAAATATCTTTTAAAATTTTTAGTCAGAATCGCTCAATGATTTTCAGTGTTTACAAACACAACTTTCACGTGTTGTTCTTCAACCTTGTAAGTTTTAATAAATTCATCCACATTTGCAAACATTTCTAGGTTTTTTTGCTTTAAATTTCTGCTCCACAATTCCAATTTTTTAAAAAAAGCATTAACTTTATCACTCGTATCCAATATATGTGTATTGGCTCCTTGAAGCTGAATGTTCAAAATATTTAGTTTCTCGAATATGTCAACCAAGTAGCTCAATTTCATCAAAAATAAACTATCTCGAAACATCTCGGCTTCCGGTCTATTTTTTTCTTCTAGAAAAATAGCGATTTCATGTCTTAATTCAAAAACACGTTGTAAAAATTTCCCACGTGATAACCATCTTGCCTCACAATAAAATAATAATGCTAAATGTAATGCACCCATGTCTTTACAAAGTGCAGAAAAGATTCTGGTTTTCAAAGGTCTCATTTTTATGTAATTAACTACTGTTACAACCGTTGTTAGCATAATACTCAGGTCAGGAGGCATTTCTTTGGAAGCCAGAGTTTCTCTGTGGATCATACAGTGTGTCCATATACACATTGGAGACTTTTGTTTCACAAGCGCTTGTAGACTATAGAATTTTCCGGACATTGCACAAGCACCATCTGTGCATATTCCGACGCAATTCTTCCACTCTATTTTTGCTTCATTTATATAATCGTTTAAGATAGGAAATAATGCTAGCGACGTTGCTTTCAGTTCTATTGGTTTGCAAAAAAGTAGTTCTTCTACTAACGATATGCCATCACGAAATCGAACGTAGGCAATAAAATAATAAAATAAGCATCTTTATTGCTATCTGTTGCCTCATCAAACTGAATCGAAAACAGCTTGTCCCGCAACTTCCCGAGTAGCTGATCCTGTACATCTTCAGCTATATCACTTATTCGACGGGCAACAGTATCATTTGATAAAGTATAGACTCCAATTTTTTGGAAAATTATCTCCAAACATAGTTTCTACAATTTGAATTGCAGCTGGCAAAATAAGCTCTTCACCAATAGTGTGAGGCTTTTTATATCTATCTATTTGATGGGATGTTTTATAAGAGGCAAGTAAAGCTTTCTCATTCACAGTCAAAGTTTTTTTTAATGATTTTTGTTTTTCAAGTGATTTTAATTTTAACTCGAAGAATTCTCGGGGTTGATTAATGCACTTACTATGAAGCGTTTCCAAATATCTTTTAAGTTTATTTGGTTTCATGCTGTCGGCTGCTAAAACTTTTGAGCAAATGGTACATAGAGGCCGTTCTTCTTCATTTACTTCAGTAAACGTAAACAAAAAATTTTATGTAATCTTGAAAATATTAACTTAATTTTATTTTTGGAACCACTCTCGCCTGTACACTTATTGATGCTTCAATAGTATCGAATGCTCGCTTACGCCCAGTTAAAAAATTATCCATGATTTTGTATAAATTTAAGTATATTTACCTACTGCTTGGAATATTTTAATACCGTGAATTGCAATTAATACACGCAAACTACAGCCTAAACATTCACAATAAATTTAACAGGTGCAGAAGGACTGACTGGACTGACTAA
The DNA here is from genome assembly GCF_040954645.1 of Diabrotica undecimpunctata. Classification (NCBI taxonomy): domain Eukaryota; kingdom Metazoa; phylum Arthropoda; class Insecta; order Coleoptera; family Chrysomelidae; genus Diabrotica; species Diabrotica undecimpunctata. The sequence goes on along the minus strand of NC_092810.1, from coordinate 43,945,998 downwards.
ACTGACTCGACTAAGGTCTGGGTCCTGGGTCTGAGGATGATAGAGGAGAACCCGAAACTCGAAACTTTTCGCGAAGAGAGACGATCGGTTCTGGATTGGTGTTGCCACATATCAATAAATTTACTTATTCTCGGTAATTTGGTAATTAAGGTTTTACTGTAAGTTTAGTGTAAGGGCGGATCCAGAGAGACTGGCTAAAAAATTTGACAAATAAATATACTTTAATAACGATAAGGTTTGCTTGTCTTTATGGCACTCAAGTCTATGAAAAGTGCCTTAAAAAAAATTTCGGTACCACCGAAAAAAGTTCATGTACCAGCCCCCCCCTGAAAATCGGTCCTGGATTCATATATTTTTATTGTATGAGGGATTCGCGGTGAAAATAATTATATTAAATTGGGTCGCAACGGGTAAAAGGCTGAGAAACGCTGGTTTAAATATTTTTGAGCTACGATCATCTCTGATGATAATATTACAAAAGAGAAGTTAAGGAGGCAATCACTGTTGGCTTATTATTGGCAATTTGTACTTTCAGCATTACGTTATCGTACCGGAGACCTATACCGGAGAACATCTAATAGAAAATAAAGAGAAGAGGAAAAGTTGGATAAATGACAATAATATACTTCCAGTCATAAAAGAAAGAGGAAAATCAAAGAATAAAAAAAGAATGTACAAAAATATTCAGAGACAAATAAGAACCGAAATACGAAAGGCCAAAGAAAATTGATTACAAAAGCAGTGTGAAGAGATAGAGTTGATGGAATAAAAACACGATACATGTAATATGCATAAAAAGGTAAAACAAGCAGCTGGTCTTCAAAAATCCAACACAACTAGTAAATTGCAAGATCAACAAGGGAACATCAATACAGAAAAAAATCAAGAAATATGCATATTGAACAAATACATACAAGAACTCTTTGGTTTTAATAGATCCGAACAACCTCCGTCCAACATATGTAATGAAAATTTACCAATCAAATCACAAGGTTAAACATATTAGAAAGCCCCAAAGAACTCCAAAATTAGTAGAAAACTGAAAAAAGCTGATTTAAAAAACAAACTCCAACAAAAAACTTTGATAAATTAGATACTAATACTTACGAGATAAACCAACAATGGAAAACATTAAAAAACTGCCTTCTCGTTTCATGCAAAGAGTTATTAAAAGAACCAATAAGAAATAGAGACAACTGGATGACTGACGAAATACTTGGCAGGATGGACCAAAGAAGACAAGCCAAGAACAAAGACAGTCACAACAGTCACACAGACCTATACAACCTACATAAAAAGGAGAAAGAAATAGCAGGGCTGCAAAAAAGAAACCATTTTAGACAAAAATAGAAATGCTATGATAACGACTGACGAAAAACTAAAACGATGTAAAGAATATATGGAAGAGCTATTCGACGACGAAAGAGGAAACCTACAAGACATATATTTTAAGGATAGAGAAATAAGTATAGAAATTACAAAAGAAGAAATATTGTATGCACTAAAGAACACCATACACGGACAAAGCTCGGGATCAGATCAACTGCCTATTGATATTCTAAAAATAATAGAGAATGAGTACATGGATGTCCACTTAAATCTCTTTAATGAAATTTATCAGTCGGGTGATATACCCAATGAATGGTTCACCTCAACATTTAATTATTTTTTAAAAAAGTTAAATGCTAGAGAATGCACCGACCACCGCACCATAAGCCTGATGTCTCACACACTTAAAATGTTTTTAAAGATCATCTATAAACGCATTTTTTTCAAATACTTATGGATATTGAAGAAACCCAATTTGGATTTTGTAGGGGCGTAGCTACCCGTGAAGTTCTCTTTGCATTCAACGTACTAATTCAGAGAGGCTTGGATGCGAACCAAGACATGTACGTCTGTTTCATAGCTTGCAACAAGGCTTTCGATAAAATCCGCCACAAAGAGCTAATGGATGTCCTCAAAGCAAAACAACTACAATAAAATGACCTTCGAATTATAACAAATCTATATTATAAACAGCAGATACACATACACATTAATGAATACACATCAGAAGAGTTAGAAATTAAAAGAGGAGTGCGACAGGGGTGAGTATTGTCACCACTACTATTCAATGCATACTCTGAAGAAATTATGAAAAGAGCTCTTGAGGGAGAAACAGCAGAAATAAAGGTCAATGGAACACCAATCAACAACATTAGATATGCGGACGATACTATCATATTAGCAAACAACCTTCAAGACCTCCAAAAGCTAGTGAACAAGATAGTTGAGTATGAAGAAGAATATGGATTATCAATAAACATCAAGAAAACTAAATTTATGAGGATATTAAAAGCCTGACAATTAATGGTAAAACTTTAGAACAAGTTGAAAACTACAATTATCTTGACACAATAATTAATCACACAAATGAGAAAAGTTCGAATAGAGAAAGCACGAAAAAAATTCAATAAAATATGAAAGGTACTTTGTGCAAGAGAACTAAAATGAGACTTGAGAGTTAGGCTGGCAAGGTGTTATATTTTCTCGACCCTGCTTTACGGCATAGAAGCATGGATACTTAATGCGTCGACTACTAAAAAGTTGGAAAGATTTGAACTGTGGGGGATGGAAGAATCCTGAAAATATCATGAACCGAGCATGTAACAAAAAACGAAGTCATGAGAAGAGTCAACAAAAAAATGTAAATATTGGAAACCATCAAGACACGAAAGCTGCAAACCCTGGAGCATGTTATGCGTAATGAAAGATACAACATGCTTCAATTACTTATACAAGGAAAAATCCAGGGCAAGAGAAGTGTAGGAAGGAGAAGAATCTCATGGTTGCGTAACTTGAGGGAATGAGGAACTTTCGTCGCGGACATGTCAGATCTTGTCACTACTTCTTTAATTTTAAGATCAAGCCTTTCATCATAAAACAGTTCCTTAATGTACTCTTTCCATCTGTCTATTTTATTTAAATCAGTTTACCTTATACAGAATAAATACATAACCTTTTTCCTGTAACTCTTTACATTCCAAACATTGGTTTTCGAAGTATGTTTCTTTTGCAGCTTATATTTTAGTTCTTATTTCTTTATTAATTCTTATTTATATTTCGACGTTTTGTCGTCTTTTGTCCATTAGATTCAAAATCCCATCGTTTATCTATTGTTGCTTTTTTCGATGGTTATCTTTTAAGCTTGGAGTTGAGCTGTTTATAATCGTTTTGATTTTGTTTCAATGATTCTCGATAGATTTTTGTTAGTCTTTATTCTTAAAATAACTCAAAATGATTGTTTGCAATCACCCGACTTGTTTTTATTAAAATCTATAACCAGTTTGTTAGAAGATCGCTGTTGTTTTATCCGTTTACGTTTTAATTTTAATTTGGCCAACAACAACCTGTGTTCAGATGGAAAATCGGCACCAGGAAAACTTTTTACGAATTTATTGAGTAGATTGAGTGTAAATTTCGATAAGTAAATAAAAAAATAAAGGGTAATTTTTACTTGTAAATATTGAGAAGAACCAATATTGGCCAGATATAACTTTTGCTGGTGTTTGCTTGTTTTACTATGTTTTTATGTATTGGTCATATATAATATTGTTCTGAACCTATTTTCTTGTGTCATTTTAAAGTAATTACTATCTAAATGGGCATAAGCCACAATTTAAGGTTAAAGTAAGTTTATCGATGTTTTAATTTTCACTTCGGATATTGTTCTCAAAATGTTTGTATTTTGAGAACGATTTCCAAAGTGGAAACTGAAACGTCAATAAACCTACTTTAATCTTTACTTGTGGCTTATTCCCATTTAAATGGTCATACATAACTTTTGAAGAAGATAATATATTCCAGCCCACCAAAAAAAACTTACCAAGTTAATTATATTCTTCTCTTCGTTGCTGTTATATATTCCCATGGCCCCCTTTTGTTCGTTCGTTTCGCCACCTCAGCTGACGTCGAAGCGGCGTCCGCCATTTTATCTAGCACGACTCATTTCCTGTTTCCGAGATTTTCTTCCAGTCCAGTTGTTCACTTAAGTGCTCGGACCGGAACTGTTTCGCCGAATTCAAAGAACGAACGACACAATAACTGAGTATATAAGGAAACGTCAACAAATCACAAGCCATTGATACACATACAAATGTTTGTTGAGTGTGTTCTGTTTTCCGAAGGAATATTTGCATGCGTTTTGTTTGGAGATGTCTACGAAATTTATAACTATGATGTGGAATGTCTGGAATTAAATCAGCTATATCGATCAAATGGTTTATATACTGCATAACATACTAGATACATACTACATAAATTACTTGTTTGGATAATGTATTACATTTATAGTGAACGATGTTAACAGCTTTTTCCAAAATGTAAGAAATAGTAGCAATATTATAAAATATATGTATATATATATATATATATATATATATATATATATATATATATATATATTGATTTATAAATATATATTATATATAAATATATTTATATATATATATATATATATATATTTATATAAAATAAAGTTTTATTATGAGGTTGCAGTCATTAATAGGACAGGAAAGTGAAACTTTTTGTTCTTTATCAAGCTTTCGCAAAATTTATTTGCTTCTTCAGGATATTCAGTATTTATAGTCAGAAAATCTAATATTACAAATTTATATTATTAATTTTTATTAATATTTATAGTCAGAAAATCTAATATTAGAAATTTATAGTATTAAATTTTTTTTTCTGACTATAAATACTATAATTTCAAAAAATTTAAATATTCATATTTGGCGCCACTTTGTACGTAACCATAATAACAATCAAGAGCTAGTTATCAACAACAAAAAATATATAATAAACAGAAACGAGTGTCTTTCTGACATAAATCAAACATCAATATAATAATCAATGTCATAATGAATTTATACAAAATTAACTAAAATTAAAATATTGTACTTACATAACTATATAATTTTAATAAGTTAAGTTTTAATGTTTTGTCAATTTAAAAATTTAATGGATTAACCTCATGTTGTAAGTTTTTATACTACGTATTTTTATATATAAATATAAATATTTTTTTAGTCACTCAAAGGATTATGAGTGTTGTTCACTTAAAATTTTTTTGGAAAAATTTTATAAATCCTCATCTACTTTATCGGAGTGGGATAAATTTTTATAAAAATTATGAAATTCACTTGGCACCCAGGTGGGCAAACTTTGCAGATGTGTGTATTTTTTTGTAGATATTTCCTTTGGCTTATCTCGAATCACAGGCAGGACCGCAGGAAATACAACACGCCTAGTATTTCTGTTAAGATCAACAGATTGGAATGTTTACGAATTAAAATTAGTTTTGAAAAAAAGTAATCCTTAACCCATTTAAGGCCGAAACTTTTATTGTCTTACATTGATGAGATATTTAACTTTTAGTCTTATTAAGGGTAACCAAAATAAAGTATGGAAGAAATTTTGGAAAAATACAATATATTTTTCAAAAAAGGGTGTCCTTTTAAAAGCTCGGTGGCAAAATCACTGATGGTGAATAAAAAATAAATAAAAGTACCAAAATTTTATAACAAAGTTTTTTATTTTAATTATTTCAACAAATTAAGATAAAAAAATCTTAAATATCTAATTTGTATGATATTTATAAAAACATTGTTTTGGATGTAGTGCTACATTACATTTATTGCAGCAAAAATTACATTTTTTGTGACAAGCAGCACGAGTTTGAGTGTCCTTATAGGATACTATCCAATAAGGTGGTCCATCCGATCGTATCTTGAGTGAAGATGCAAATTGGCTGAAGATTTGCTGGGTCTTCTTTTTGTTGTCTTTTTAAAAGATTCAAGAATGCCTACTGTAATTGTGCGACGATGCTGTAAATGGTCCATTTTACCACCACTAATTCTATGGAGTTGCCAGGCATTTTGTTCTACTAGATCCACTATGTGGCTTATTATGGGAAAATACCATTTCTTACCACGAATGGCTACTCTGTAGTAGCTGATATTTTCATCTGCCCGATCGACGCCACCCATGTTTTCATTATACTGTTTTATAATATTAGGTTGATCAACAAGCACCTTCTTTTTTTATTTTTGAGAATACCGTTGTACTTGCTTTGTTGGATATATTTGGTTGTGATTGGATATTATAGAACCAACATTATTGTCCATTTTCAAACTACTATTTCACTTTCCTCTGCAGTGCAGTAGTCAAACGAACCCCTTTATTTCTTTTTCAGTGTGTCTGAACCCTCAATGTCACACTCTTTCACTAGGCGATTTTCTCTTATTGTACCTGTTCCTTTACATCCCCTTGATGTAAGTTCTTCCAAAAGGAGCAGCGTGGTAAAATAGTTCTCAAAATATATATCATAGGGTAATTTGGAAGCCTTTACTTCTAGGGCATCAACAAATTGTAAGACAACACTAGGTTCCAAACCAAGAAGTTTATATTTATCTTGAATAGTGGATGAAGATCCCTGATATGGATACCACTCCACATAACCTAGGCTAGTAGTCCCCATCCAAAACTTATATCCCCATCTGATAGGTTTACCACGGATAAACTGCTTGGATCCATTTTTTCCTTAATACGGAACCATTGACTCATCCAAGCTGTGGTGTTCTTTTTGTGGTGCTAAATCGAGAAATTTTTGATTTATTACATTAATCAGCGGTCGAACCTTTGAAAATTTGTCATGTGTATCTAATTTTGCATTGTCACAGCAATGAATTCTGTACGATAAATCTGAAAGGGTTTCGAGACATTGCATTAGCCACAAGGTCGTGAGTAGAATCAGAGGATTTTTCCCAGTACATATCTCGCCTAGGAACACTCATATATCCACTATAATAAAATCCCAATAAAACATTTAATTTCATTAGTATCGCCTTCACGGTTATGTAAATTGGCGTACATATTTGAAAATTCAACAAGCATCTGTATAATTGTATCATCAAAAAATAGGAAAAAAGTATCTACCGGGGAAATTATGTTTTTTGGACCTTATATTATACTCCATCTTAAAATCTTGCTATGTATATCTCTCTTGGTCCATCGATAGTTTTTGCGGCGTTTGCTCTTCTGTTCTTTCACATTTATTGTAGGAGCTACTTGTTTTTTAGACTTTGATGTATTCTTTTTAGAGTGCGACAAAGGGATGTTGTCTTCATCTTTATTTATATTGGATTTGGTATGGGTTTTTGGATCATTTATGACTATCTCTGCCTCTACTCATAGTTGATTTCCTGGCAAGTTACTTATTTCCACAGCATCTTCATCACCGCTGTCCTCGTCAGTCTCATCCCCATCTTTTGGTGGACAAATAATTATTTCATCAGGAAGTTCATTATCTGACAGATTTTCTATCTCATCCATCAATTCACTTAGAGTCAAAAGTTTTGTCTAATACCTAAAAAAATATTCGTACTTAGTATAACGAAAAACTCCACCGTTCTTTGTAAAGAACACGAAACTTTGATGACCAATATACAAAAATAATAATGGTTTTTCTATTATATAGCTCCTTACATATAATACTATAGGCATTTTAAATACATACATAAAATATCTTTGAAATTAAGAGATCTAAACAATATATTTTACTCACCCTCTATCAGTCATGTTTGGAAACTATAAACAATCTTTCAGGTAACCTCAAAAATTCTGCAGTAAACACCAGATTCATAAAGCAATTGTTAATTTTTTTAATAAACGGCACAGCACACCATGTCTTAATAACTAGCAAAATAGTTAAGTTACAGGCATCTTTGTAGCGAGGTCTTTTAAAAGGACGGTGGTCTTAAATGGGCTAATTATCGCTGCGTACTTGCAAGTGGACAACATCTGACATGCGAAACTCTGAATTTTGCTGAGTTTTTTTCCTTATAATAAAAGGTGAACAGTTATGTTTGTAAAGAGTCTTAAAATACTTGAAGTCATTTAGTTCCATATTAATTACATTGAATGTTTTAGAATGACAGCAAAGTCGTGCTAGCTGCTGCCAGTTCCAGGGAGTCATGATTTTTAAAAAGGGTGTTTTTTTTTTTTATTCTCTTTTAATTAGGAGAATTATCACTGTCCACTTCTAAATGGGTATGACCACGTAACAAAAACTTGTGATTTATAATTTTTATCTGTGGATACTTGTGAAGTAAAGCATGACCATTATCATATTTCTGTTCTGGGATGTGCAGTTGTCGGACCACACAGTAATATCTCTTACATTTTCATTTATAGCTTCAGTTCACCTCAAAAAGCCCGAAGCCATTTTGTTTTCTCCACGTCCAGACTTTGATTCATCCCACATCATGCAAGACGTAACAATACCTGAAGTGTCTGAAATCGTATAATTGTATGTCCATAATTTGACCTTATAAAATCTCTGCTGGTTACTTAGAACAGGCGTTTCTGTAAATCCAGTGTCAATAATTTTATTGTTCCACCACTTGTTGCTGCTCTTTTCTTATCAAATCTTTTTAACTCATACCTGTTACTAGCCTCCAAAAGATTTTGTTAAAAATATTGTTCAATATTTTCTTTCCCTTCTACCATCTAAATTTTGGCCAAATTTAGTCTGTTACATTCATTACACGTGTCATTGTATGGAAGTTTAAATGAAAGATTAAATTCTGTGTTAAATATTTCGGAATACAGCCAAAGTTTAGCAATGTTTTCTTCGGGTGTATTGCTTTCCATTAACACAGATCTGTATATCTCATACATTCTGGTAATATTTAGTTCACAACCAAGATATTTTTTCTAAGAACAATGCGATTCTATAGTTAGAAACTTGCTAATATGATCCCGAATGCCTTGTTTGATGAATTCGGGAATTTTATTGACAATCTCACGTTTACCCCTTTGATCTGTATTAACTACTCCACATTCCTTTTTCTTCGCAAGAGCTGTTGTAACAAATATCGCGGATATACTTAAGGTAGAAAGAAAGAATTTCTGACAAACCTTATACCTTACATGATTAAAATATAATGAATAACGCCTGGTAAACTCCTTATGCCAGAGCGTGCTACTGTTGTTTCCCGGATACGTCTCACTGGTACGCATTCTACCATTGTTGCTTCAAATTGTCTTTTCATGTCGATGTTTTTATTAGGATCCCAAAATTCAGAATGTATGCAACGTCTTTAATCTTCAGTTATAGTATTTGTGCACCTAACGCTACAGGTTTTTTTAACTTGGAGCTCCAAGTTGCTTCGATTGCAAAACTGTATTCTTGGTTTGGCGTTTGTTACCACCGGCCACTTGTTCTTTACGAACGTTTCGTTCCCAACGCAGAGCATTTGATTTACTTTTTTTACCTGGGAGTTTTTGATTATCTGACTCACTTTCAGAATTATCCGTTTCGTTGTCAGTTGGTCCGTATGTTTTATTCTTGATAAAGTTATCGGAGTCCAAGCGTAAATCTGCATGATCTACCTCTTCTCTATCTTGCACTACAATTGCCATACTTTGAGGAGTACACGTAATGGGTAAAGCAGTCTGTGCAACGATTCCATTTTCTGAAACTAAACAAAAAAATATTAAGGAGGAAAAGACAGTTAAGATTTGATTTCACGTACAGGGCGCCTGCGCATCCGCTTATACGTATTTCGGCCTAATAGGCCTCAGAACGGCTTTGCCTCATCACATGTCGCTATTTGCGTCTATACGAAGCCATGTTAGAGTTGCTTCCTAAGACAGAAAAGATTTATTTTCACGTTCAGAGCGACTGCGAAAGCCGACCCACAAAATTGTTAAGAGATAATCTATTGAATTGTAATAAATTAGAAAAAAACAAAATACTACTTACATTCCGGTACAAGAATTTTTAGATAATGATTTGTGATACATAGTTCAAACTATCCTGTAATTGCTGATGATGGGTGATCTTCGGTTAATGTTGTAACTGTCTGAAAATTAACTAGGAAGTTTCTTGAGGGGAGAGATGTTAACAAATGAAATAGGAGTAAGGTATAATATGTGATTGTTTGTTAAATGAAAGTGATGTTTTATATTATTTAAATTATAAAAGTTATTTATATTTATTCAAGAGATATATTTTAGAAATGTGTGTTAATTTATTGAAATTTTTTACAGTGTGAGGACAGTTATATGACAATGAATGAAATTGGATGTACTATTTTGTGGGTGTGCAATTTCTCTGACTTGTAATTATCAAATTTTTTGATAAAAGGCAATTAATTTCTGTTTTGGCAGAAAATTGTGATGTCATATATTAAAATTATAAAACTAAAAACAATTAAGGACAATTAGGGACAAACAGAATACAATTAAAAGGACAAAACAGACATAAAACTTTTAAAAACGGGGCTTATTGGCACTACATCACTTTTTAGGAGAGGAACTGGTAAAATTGAGTTTTTTGTTGTCTACTAGTATTTTAACAGGTAAATTTGACAAGCTAATGTACGTTAAAGTGTGACAGTTCTTCTTCTATTTCTTAGTATTGTAACTAAAGTTAACTAGTTTTTGAAGCAAACAGACTGATATAATAGTTAAACAAGTAAATAAAAATTGTAAGCTAATATATATAATATTGGCATACTTTTAACAATCACTAAATGAATTAAATTTAACTTTAAATTTAAATGTGACAATCGAAATAATTGAAATAATTTTTATATAACAAAATTTTAAAAGTTTAAAAAAACAGAATTACAAAACAAACTTTGGATAAGTATTTGGTAACAGAATATTAATCCAAATATGCAATAAATATACAAATTTTTAAAAAACTTTGAAAAAAACTTATTGTCGGCGTGGGTGAGCCATCTGTAATGATATGTTTAAAAACTTTTCATTTTAGTTTTATTATATTAAAGTAGAAACAAAAGAAATAGATAAAATTGTTTATAGCAATAAATTCCAAAATTACAGAACTTTTTTAAATTAAATTAATAATGTGGTTGGTAACTATGGTATATGACAGTTGAGCGCCGGATATAGGCATGATTGCCGATAACTGATGTACTATTTAAACGGTGTAACAGTAAATTTTAGTCTTATTTTGAGTCTATATCAAGACAAGATATAACGTCCACGTCGACATTGGTAAGTCTGTACAATAAAATATTTTTATTCCGTAACGATGCCTTTTATTCTGAATGTATTGACAGAAAGAAAGCCTGCCCAAAAAATAAATCACCTATTTATCAATACATAAAGTCTTGGACTTTATATATTCTATCGCCTTCAGGTGTTTTTGAATTTTCAGAGAAATGTAGCATACTAAGTAAAAGTTCAAATCGATTTCTTGATATGTCGACGCTTACTTTATTGGTCAACAAACAGTTATCTTTTTTCCAGTTATGTGATATTGAAGGCATTTGGTAAAGTCCCAAGAAATGTGCGGATTTCTACATTGTTAGTGAGAATCCATTGTTGCACTCGAGAACATCTTTTAACATTCCGCGAATTTACCCGTTGAATAGCGGAGCGTTTGGTTTCTTGAACAATCATTGAAATAACATTATCATATAAGAAAGAATAGGACAAAAAAATCAATTGGATTTCCATTGTGTAAAGTCTCGGTAATATCGAAATTTATTCCTACGTCTTCATTGTTTTTATTGTAGATAATATTTTAAACTTTTGAGGCGTCTGGTCTGCTCCAATTAGATACAGCACCTAAAAAATAAATAAAAAACGTTAATATAATGTTCTACTTATAATGATTTGCTACTCTAGGTGAAATAGCGGAGTCAGTGGAGTCATCACTCTCTGTATATAGGAGGCGTAGGAATCTCTCTGTAACACACCTTCTGTTTCTTGATCATCCATCTTGCTAAACCTTCAGTCAACTAACAAGAGCTGCTATTCCTTTATTCCTATAAATAGTTCAACATTGGCAAGAGCCGACCGCTCCAACTTCGTACCGAATCGGGATGGACAAGGTCAAATTAAATGAGTCAGGTCTGTGTCTGTGATGTAAAGCCATGAGTAAGTACCCCATTGGTGCACATACTATATTTGTTGCATATTACAAGAAAATTCTATGGAAGACTCAACGTAATATATCGATAGTCAAATAGTTAAATAAAAAGAAGATTTAACTAATAATACGGTAAGTTTTTCTAGTATAGTGGGACCTCGATTATCCGTCTCTCTATTAACCGTCACCTCTGTTAACCGTCAGAGTTCATACATAAGTTATATTGACTACATAAGTAAAAATTTAGTCCTAAATTCATTTTGTTTGAGCATTGCGATCAGCCAAACGAAATTCGTTGAAATATACACGTGCAGTTATGCCACCACCACATCATTTTATGTAAATAATTTTTGTTCTTATCAAGGGCTCTGGATTAAATTTCAATGTAAATAGGTAGTAATGAATGATACCGTGCTTTTAGAGTTCTATTTTTAGAATCGCAAGCCGAAAATAAAAACCCACAGCACAATAATTATTACAGTCAATATCTGTGTGTCACCATAATTCAGTGTGATTCAAATTCGAACATTAATTGTGTCACTTAGTTCTTTGATTCATTAAGTTTTGAAAAATGGAGCCTTCCACATCTGGAGCATAAAAAAAACGTGTTGCTTTGTCAATTGAAAAAAAAAAAAATAAATATTATTGCATAACGAAAGAAAGGTATTTCTGCTATCGTATTGAGCAAAAAGTATAATGTTCCGAGAACAACAATCTTAAAGAAAAATGCTGAAGGAATTGAAAAGTATGGCTGGGGTGGAGATGTTGATGATTGCAACTCACAAAGATTTGCGTAAAGAAGCTAGAGAAGCTACATCCCACATACAACAATTCATCGAGTGGAATTCTCGGCAAGAAGAAAAAAATAAGGTATATTTGATGATTTTACGTCGAATTAGAAATTCAGCCGTTGCAAAATGTAAAGTAACAATAAAACAAACAAAGATTTCGGAATATTCTAAATCAAATTGATTCGACTGTACTAACATAAATCCCTCTTATATTGACAAATAAAACATACAAATAAAATTTGGGAGTTATACTATGAATTTTTTTTAATGTTCTTTTAACCGTCTTTTCGATTATCCGTCATACCCTTGGTCCGGTGCCCTCACGGATAATTGAGGTTCCACTGTAAATAATTTACTACTAGTTTAATTCATAATTTTTATAAAACATCCTGTACACAATACTGTTGATTATTTAGTGTTTTTATAACTATTTGTTTTTCCACTGACCTACATAATTTTTCTATTTCTAAGAGGTAAATGCACACTAGGAAAAATTATTTTAAATAAAAACAAAAATACAAGTAGTAGTTAATTGTTGCGCCTCCCTTGCCAGTAGCTAGAGAACTTCCACATCACGGCGTAGTGGTGGCGGCAAAGGGGGCAGCATCCCACTTAGTCCGCTGGTTCTGGTCGAGAGAGAAGCAATCAGACCTGCCCCAATTACAGTAATTTACAGCTAGAACTGACCATTGCCACTGTTCCCGTGCACAGCATCATCGCTAAAGGATATTGATAATTAGGAAGCTGTAACGAACACACGGGCAAGCTCAAATTGATTAACATCGCCTGAAAGAAGTTTCTACTCGTACGAATTATTTCATTTAAGATTTGCGCTCGTTCTAGGTGTGACTTTAACTTTTTGTCACTTCCGGTGCGGAAACAAACTATTTGGTGTTCGTTAAGACTTGTCTATACAGTCATTTTACACTGCAAAGTTAATTTAATATTGCTCAAATAATATATATATATATATATATATATATATATATATATATATATATATATATATATATATATATATATATAAGAGCAACGACATGTCAAACTCAATAAGCAGTGATAAAACATTAGAAAGGGGTGGAATCCCTTTTCACACTGTAACTCTAGAAGATCTCAGTTATAAAAGAAAATAAAAAAAACAAGCTAGTTAACTATACCCCAAATTAGCGGAAACGTTTTGTTTTTAACTTACATAACAGCGTCAGTCCATATTTGCAAGAGTAACACCCTTTTAGAAGGATTTGTAAAGCTCTTTAAATTAAAGAGAATGCCAAAAACTGACCTTCTATGTAAGTTAAAAAAAAAAAGTAATGTAAAATGTGACTTATATGTCAAGTACTACAATATCGATGGTAATTACAGCTAATAGGTAACTACCAGTGTTACAAAGAATTGGTCATAAAATGAAAAATTGTTTCTTAGGTACTATTGAAAAATGCAAACACCAAATACAAAAAACAAAATTGATTTTCTTTTGAACTTGGATTAACTATATTTTGTATACTATTTTTACTATATTTTTGTATACTATACGGAAACTAAACTGATGTTCTTGAATGGTACAAGTTCGCTTATTCTATTTAGCAGGAGTCTTTCAAATATCATGGACATCAAGGGTAACAAGCTTATCGGACGATAGAAAGAAGGTTCTGAAAGCAATTTACCTAGCTTTACAATCATGATAATATGAGCGTATTTCGACTGGATTGGAAAATATCTGAACTGCAGCATTCTATTCTAGATATTAGTTACTATAAGAACTGCTTTCCTGGGTAGATTTTTTGGGATTCTCCCATCGATTAAATTGTATCCTGAGGCCTTGTGACAGTTGGTACTCATTATTATTCTGTGAACCTCGAATGGGAAGAATACTTTTATTGGAGGTGATAGTTGGCAGAGTGCATCTAGATATTCGCTAACTACATCATCATTTATGTTTTGACCTAAAATTGGAGTAAATATATTTTCTAAATATTCTGTAAATAAATAGCTTTTTCATTATGAGTCAGCGCCCAACTTCTATCAGGTTTTCTTATTGGAGAAATTGGTTGTGTCGGTTTTTTAAATTTTATAGTTGCTCTTTATATAGTGTGGTCATCTAGAGAGAGATTTTTAATATAAAAATTGAAGGTGTCATTACAAGCTTAAGATTTATTTACCTTATAAGTAAAAGGATTACACTTTTAACTTATAAAGTAAGGACTCCAATTAAGGCCACATTAACATTGAATAAATCTTGAATATTTGGCCTGGAATCTTTGGAATATTTACGTGGATAGTAAATTTTAAACCTAAGAATTAAAGAATAAATACAAAGTTTAGTGAAAAAAACTTTTATTCATATTAAAAACAAAAATTTGTCAATACATTAAGTACATATATCACTAATTTACACACATCGAGGACATGCAAATATATCCTTGTAGTCTTTTGTTAATCGTATACATTCCTCGTGGATTTACTTATTGCAACAAACACACTTGCGCATATCAGCCACTCTATCCTCATCACACAAGAAACAGTACTATGAATTTTTCTGGTTGTGCTGAATTTGGTTTTGGTTGTGCTGAGCTATGAGATTGTGCACTAAATAAATCTCTGGTTATTTCTTGTCCTTTGGATTAATGGCCTGTCGACATTTTTTTGTTGATACTTTTAACTCCGGTATAATCAGAAAACCAGTGGAACTAAAACTTTGATTTTAGTTCTTTACATGGCTCTGTCTCACTTATTTTTGCAACCTTGTTTTTATCATATTTATTTGACGTGTAAACTGCATCACTATAATCCTCGCTGGAAGCTGTACCACTTGTGTAAGACCCAGATGAGTTACTGTCTTCATCTGAGATGTAAGTTTAAAAAACTTTGGTCAGTCCTTTTTTTTTGTTAATTTTTATTTTCTCACTACTCGAGAATGCTTTGCTTTTATTATTTTTGTTCACACCGCTGCAGGATAGCTGTTCTTCATAATTTGTATTCTTTTTGCAGTTGTTTCAATTTCTGGTTCGGTTGTAGGACTTTCTTGAAGATTCTTCTTCTGAAGCGATTCTTTCAATCTCTCGTTGTGTCAGACAATTAGGCGCAAACGCAGCATCCGGAATAGCATTTGGATTGAATGGCCATATTCCACTTGCTTCAAATCCAGAACAAATATTTTTTGCGTCATTGCATTTTTCCAAACCGGCGTAAATATTTGCCCAAATCATGCTCGGTTGATGGAACGTTCGTTATTATGGTTCACCCAAAAACTTAACACCTCATCCCAGTAAGATTCAAAACTGCTGAAGACTGCTATATCGAGTGGTTGAACCTCATGGGTTGTGGTGGACGGTAGACAAAACAGAGTTACATCTTTTTTATTGCAGCTTCTACAATTCTAATGTTTAAATAAGATGAAGCTTAATCAAAAATTAAAAGGGCTGGTCCAGGATTTTTGAATAGGCAGAAGTGATCTAACCGCTCTGTAAATGCATCTGCTGTCATGTTTCCTTTTTTGGTCTTTATAATTTTTGTTTCTGCTGAAGGATTACAATACCATTTTGGTTTAACTCGTTGTCCTTTCATAATGATAGGTGGCGGAATGCTCTTGCCTATGCCGTTGCCACATGCCACGACTGTTATATTTTCGCCGTGTTCTGGTGCAACGATATACACCATTTTAGCAAGTTTACTAGCCAATACAGTTTGTTGGTGATGCAGTGTAAGCTGGCATCCTTTTTCGTCCATATTGTAAATTTGAGCAGGTTTCTCTGCGAAGCCTTTCTCATATAAAATATGTCGAAGTTTCTCGAAATAGTCACTAATAACTGTACGATTAAATTTTTGGGCTCTGGTCAAATTGAATTTTTGAGCCCGACGCTTTGCAATGTCAGGATGCCTCAAAAAAAAAACAATCTCACCCATTTTTTCCAGCTATCTCCTTTTTAACCGAGAATGGATGCCTTATTTCTGTCTCTCTGAAAAAAGCATATACGTTTTTTCGTAATATTTTGGGGGTTAATGGCATACCCACATCACACAATCTTCCTATACGCCTAACCAATTCATCTTCCTGAGGTTTTGTAAGCACTGGAGAGCGCCCAAGTTGTTTTTGTAAATTACCACTAGCTAGATGGTTACGTAACGTACGCCGAGGAATATTAAATGTAAGTGCTGCCTTATAAACAGCCATGCCATTTCGTACGGCCTTCATTGCAGCTTCAATGGCCTCTTCGGTCCACTGTGTCCTTTTCTTGGTGTACATATCTGCAAAGAAAATATATTTTAAACGATTATGTAAAAAAATTGTTTATAATGTCAACCAGCTCTTAATAAGGGCAGTCGACTCTTAATAAGGCCAATCAATTGGCCTTATTAGGACACTGTCTACTTTTCTATTTACAATAAAAGAACAATAATAAAAAGCAATTAAGCGAAAAAACAGTACCAGTTCCTAAAAGAATATTAGTTTTCTATTGCTTTACAAAGAAATTATATTTGATATATATTATTTATGTAACTTTATAGTCATTTTATAACTCACCTAAAATTTATAACCGAACTTCGGCACCGTATATAATACATGTCTAGTATACTTTGCGCTGCTGTTTGATATTACCCACTGAATGGCGTAGACGATTTTGACTGGGAAAGCGATTTACAGTGACATCTAGGAGTAGATCCCCAAGTTTTGAATCCCCCATCTATTTTTGAATGCGTGTTAAAGAATTTATCAAGCCGGTGTAAAATCAATTATGACGTACGCATCATAAACAACACTCAAAAATTTTATTACGAAAAAGCTATTAACAATTTCTAGGAAGGCTATTCTTATATAAGTTAAAACTTCAGTAACAAACATTTTATATTATCGTCGAATCTTACCAAAGAAATGCACATGGAAGATTTTGGTAGTAACAGTCAAATAAACTATCACTATTAATTATTAATTAGTTTACTGGGGTAAGGCAGGTAATATCGCGCAGGAACATCTGAGAAATTTGTCCATCAAGGAAAGACCAATTTTTTAATGTTATTCAAAATTTATTAAAACCTCTTTAAAACCAATTATATATTAATATTATTATGTGACAAAACTTTTTTTGGTGTCATTTATTTCAGTAAATTAGGTGTAATTAAAAAAAATGGAACTAAATTTACCACCTATTTGATCCCTGTTGCCGTTAGTACGGTTTTTGCGATAAATATATTGCATCTATAAACATTTAATTTATTTTATTACAAAAATAACATGTGGTTGTAATGAAAACCTGCCGGCCATAAAAATCCCACCACCTGAATAGCAGCAGCATGTAGGTCGCATGGTGCAGTTTATATCTCCATGACGTAAAACAGCAATAATTTTATAGAACGGCCACCACCACTGGAAACAAAAAGCAACCAAAAAAGAATCAATAAGGGAGCTGATGCGGTACGAAGAGCAGCTAGAGAAGTTAATCTAACAGACCATATATTTGCGCTAAGTGAAAAATCAAGTTATCCTCAGATGGGTAGACTGTATTAAAAACAAACTCGGATCGTGTATGGGATTGTGCCACTTTATTGTACGATAAATTCAATTTAAACTCGAGGAAAATTAAAAAATCTCTCTAGTGTTGAATGTACATTATATACGAGGTGATTGTGGGAATTGCATTGTTTAAGAATACTTTTCAACAAAAGTGTTTTTTAAGAAAAGTTTTTTAGAAATAAATTTAATTATAAATACACAATAAATACTTATAAGGATACTTAAATTAGGTTAAGGATAGAGATTAACAAAAGATATACACTATGCATCAAAATAAACTAATAATTTTAAAATTTAAATTTTAGCATTAATTAATAAATTTTTGTTAGAAGTTTGGTAAGTTGGTTTTAGAAGAATAAAATATGTTGTTTTTACCAGAAATGTATTAAAATAAGACTAACTGACATTATAAAAGAAAGACGAAATCGAAAACTTTTAAAGATCAAAGAAATTAAATTAACCCCTAACTGGTGACGTGTCACAGTTGTCATGCAACTGGTGACGTGCCGTCAAATTGACACCTCCATCAAATTATTATTAAGAAATTGCGAATGTTTTTATTTTTTAATTTTCTTCTCATGGCGCTGTCTTCTTTCGAAGGTTGACGATCCAAATCGCAATTGTAGTTTTGGAAACTACAATTGCCATTTGGCTCGTCATAGAAATTTTTTAATTACTAACGCTTAAATACATGTCGTTAAGTGTCATTCTCTTAAAAAAATTGTTGCAACTGATTTAAGTTATTTATTTAGATAAGCCAAAGTATAGCGTCAACAAAAAAAAACAGAGATTCGCTAATTAAACGTTTTACAAAAATTTTCTCAAAAAACAATAAGTTTCATTACAAAACATTAAAAAGTAGTTCATTTACCACGCTTATTAACAAAATAAATCACTTCTTTGCTTTACTTAGAAAAATACAATGGGTAAACTTGGGCAAAAATAGGTATAGAATAAATAAAAGCATACACTACTTAGCGTAGACCAGTGGTGCTCAGACTTATACTGCATGGGATCTACCACATAAACTGCAAGCGTCCGGAGATCGACAGTTATACCCTGTTTTTAAACCAGGAGGAGTAATTCAAATTTACCGCACCGCAATGTTTGTTTGTAACTGGTCCAACCTCAGGTAAGTTTACTCCACTGTTATGAAATTTTGACATCAATGGCATTTCATAGCTTAATTAAATTATACTGGCGATTTTTTGTGTTTTCTGCGTTATTCTTTTAATTTTTAGATTTTTAGTCTGCTGTTTTTAGAACTCTTTAGGGACGTATTAGTATAATATAATATTTTTGGATTACAGTCGAAAGCCGATATGATCAACCAAAAAAGAAGATGTATTTGGTAACCTTTCCAGTGACTTTCTTGGGTGTGAATATATCTCTTTAGTTTACTCCTCCTGGTTTAAAAACAAAGCATAGTAAAAAAAAACAATTTTGAAAATAAAAAACTTTATTGCGCATTTCTAGTTAATAAAAAGTTGTAAGAAAAGCAGTAGGTTGTATATAAAGTTATGTTTTTCATATTAATTCTATTTGGATGCTGATGCGTGGCACTGCATATCATCCACAAGTATTTCATAGAATGGTACTTAATTACGGAGGGCCAAACGCAAGCATGAAGAGAGATGTTCGTCAGTTAGCCGATTACGATATTTTGATTTCACTATCTTCATTTGGAAAAATGCAGACTCACATAAGTATGTTGATCCAAAGCTACCTGTCTCAAAGACCGATATTTCTCAGACGATATGAAAGACCAAAATTTCGTATCAGTCGCTCTGGATTTAAGATGTATATCTGAAATTATTTTCATGCCTCATTTTGGACGGAAATGATCTCCATATTGAACGTAACGGATATTTCAGTGGCTATTTTTTCCACATCTTGACAAGAAAATGGATTAGACATGAATGTTACAATCTCTGTCAGTTTTTTAAAATCAGCGAAGCGGTGTTCAAACTCACCATGAAGGGTTTGCAGCTCCGTTTCGTAATAAACATAATTTAAATGAGCGGCTACCCTTTTTTTCAACGATGGAAAGTTGTTTAAATCCTTTCTGCTAATTTAATTTAATTAAAAGAAATTATTTCGGGAAGTAGCTCCTGGAGCCTATCTAAAAATTTTCCACGGCTTAACCACCTAACATCTGTACGCAGAAGTAAATCAGTGTGTTCTGCAGAGTCGCTATCTTCAAATTGCGCTTTAAAAAGAGGTTGCAAGCTCTGATTGAATTCACAATTTTTGTTGTCATCTTCATCTATATTTAAAATTTTGGTAACACAAGACTTGCTGGTGAATGATGCAATGAAATGAAAAAAACGATGGAAAGTCATCGTTAGCTCGACATAATGCAACAAATCCATTGTTAACGCCATTCATGGATGGTGCACCATCTGTTGTAATACACACGAGTTTGTAAATTGGTAGCTCGTATTGTTTCACAAAATTTATAAAAACGTTGTGTATATCTTCTCCGCGAGTTTTTTCTTTCAAAAGCAACGTTGTTAACAATTCTTCGTTAGCCAACATACCAGAAAATACCATCCGAATGAAAATACACAACTGGGCGGTATCAGTTATATCGGTTGACTCGTCAAATTGCAAAGAAAAGTACATACACTTCATAATATCACTTTTTACTTGGTAACTGGACTTCTTTGATGGCGGACATAATATCTGTTTTATTTTTGAAGTCCTGAAACAACACATTCGCAGCCTCAATGAATGGTTCCTTTACTACTTCTCCATTTTCAAATGGTTTTTTATGTTGTGCCAATATATAAGAAATTTTGAAGAACGCAATTGTTGCAGCTACTGATTGTTTAACAGGCCTAGTGAACATTGATTGTTCCGTCTTCAAACTACTTTTTAAGTCTTGTACTTTCCGTTTTCTAAACAAACTGTTTTGCGGAAAATCATTTTCATAGTTTTTAGGCAAAGTTTTATAATGCCGTTCTAAATTTCTGCATTTGGGCAGAGCAACGGAAGACCAACAAACAAGACAAACTCACTTATCTTTTACCATAGTAAACAGGAATTCTTCCCATGCATTATTAAAATGATATGTTTTACTCTTTTTTGCAGCACTCCTATCGAGTTTCAAATATTAATGTGAAGAATAAATATATTACAAAAATGTTTTACTATAATAGTAATAACTTACTAATGAATGATTAATGCTTGACTAGCAGCAATATAGTGCAGATACAGCACACTCCCAGTTTAAATTTATCTGTGAATGCTGATATGCCGAATTAGCATTATCTCAACTTTCGGGTGAAGAGATAGCATCATAATTATTTCGATCATGCACGTGTGGTGAGTCAGGATATTAGGCATTATTTTAGTTTCGTTTATGTGGACTATTATCTTCTTTTTATTCTTGGGATTTTCAATTTATATTTTCCCATTTTCTAATATTTGCGTCTAATACAGTTCTCGTATTTTCTCCGTGAATCGCGATCGACTTCAAAAACTTTGGCGATCGACCGGTCGATCGCGATCGACTCTTTGAGCACCGCTGGCGTAGACTGTAACAAGTATTACAAAATTTTTTTAAACAGTCCACACAAGTTGGTCTCTTGCATTTAACACACGCATAGGCAGTTTTTATTCAATATTGTACTGAAAGATATTGGTTTTAAATGGCTAAAAGATGATCCAAGGCGAGGACTGATGGAACAATCTCATATTGCTGTGAAAAGAGAAGAATCCATGCAATTGTGTAAAAGATATAAACATAAAGAACTGTACAAGTTTGTTTTTATAGATGAAACTTGATCTATAGATCTACATATCGCTTATGCCAAAATGAGAATAAAATATGTGTAAAATCTATTAAAACTGATGGTAACCGTAATATATTTATATTCACCATAATATATAACCGTAATTATATTGAAAATATGACGGTGTTGAAATTATTTTTTTTTTGTAAATATATTATTCTTCATGCTGGTAATCAAAATGGCTTCATTAAGGGTGTACAGGCTATATTTTCCTCTAAATCGGCTATAATGGACTACCATGAAGAAATTAATTAAGCAAATTTTTTATCGTGGTTTGAAAATCAACTATTAAAAAATTTGTCTAAACCATCCCTAATAATTATAATAGCTAACGCTCCATACCATAGCATATTCTTAGAGAAAGTACCAAACATGTCATCAAACAAGGCTAAAATAAAAGATTGGGTAACTATATAACAATAAACTGCCAACTGAATGCCAACCGAAATAGAAACTCATGTATTTTAATTCTCGTCACTGTCTGAACCTGAGCTATTACCAGGATGTATTATAATTGGTTGAATCTCAACATTCACCATACTCTTGTTTCGGATATACAATTTTGTTGATAATTCCATTATTATGTTTGACACCTTTCTCCCAAATATCTGCATTACATTGTTCCAGTGCCTTATTCCACATATTTAAAACAGCAGTATCAGAATGTACTTGCCATCTATATCAATATACTTATTGTAATACGACTTGCAATTTGCCCAAATAAATTCTATTGCGTTAAATTCACAGTGATAAGGACGCAGTCTCAACACCCCATGACAACCCAGCAACTCGTTAATTACATACATGTTTTCTTTTTTGTTATTTATACACTCAATACACTACTATTTTGGAAAATTAAGAGCAAAACTACGATGGAAAAGGAACTAGGATTATTTTCGCACCTAGGGGTCATTTAAGGTGACTCACAGACAGAAAGTGTAGACCACGAAAAGTATAGGTAAAAAGGTAAAATATTTGGCGATTCAACAGAGGTAACGAGCTTAACACCTACACTAAAGTTTTAAGTTACACATTTTAATAAACTTAAGAATAATTAATATAAATTATTCTTAAGTTATAATTTTTGGGGGGTATAATTTTTGCAATAATGAACTATTAATAAGTTCCTGTCTTTGTATTTCAAATTTACTATAAGCATAAAAATGTAATCCAAGTCGCAAACCACATTGCAAGTTTCACAAAGTTCGGTGTTCACTACACCAATTATACCATGCGGTCCATATTTATGGAATAAATTCATTTTTAGCGTTATTATTTTCTATCTGAAAAAAACCTGAAACAGGTCGATTTTTATTCTTAAATTGACAATTTACAGTATGAAAATATTATCCCCTTTCAGCACCCCCTTTGAATTATAAGCAGCCCCTCGAAAATTTTAAATGACAAAGGGGGTCGTGTGGCACCTTCTTAGAAAGGGATTTTAGTCCTCTGTTCAGCAATATAAATTTTTTGAGTTGAGTGCAATCATAACAGAGAAAATTGATTTTTACAATTAAATTAAATGTTCGACTTGAGCACCATTATTCACTGCTTGACAATAAACGAGGCGATTTTGGAATTCTCGTACAACATTTTGTATGACCTCGGGAGTTATTTTGTTAGTTTCTTCCGTTATCCTAACTTTTAAATCAGCAATATTGCCTGGTCTATTAAAATATACTTTAGAAATAATCAGGTACATATTTTCGTATCTGTTCTGCTAAACATTAGGGAAAAAACTTTGAAGATAATAATATTAGTCAAAAAGCCAAATAAACAATTGATATGAATCTAGTAGGTTGCTGTCATTTAGGTATTTAAAGTTACTAAAAGACGTCAGTATAATATTTGTGCGCGTATTAAATTTAATTAGGGCTCATTTGTCCGAGACTCAAAGAATAGACATTTTAATTTTGATTGGTTTTGGTAATAAAACAAGAACTCAAAAGGAGGTTTGTGAAATGTTTTATAATAAATACCCTGGTCAACAAGTTTCGCAGTCTACAGTAAGAAAAATTGAAAAGAAGTTTCGTTATACTGGACATGTAAAAAATATGACAAAACCAGGTAGAAATGTTAAATTTACTGATGAAAAAGAGTTAGATGTACTTCTAGAGATTGAGGAAACTCGAAAACTAGCCTCTGTCAATGATGTAAGTAAATCATCTATTTTAAGAGTTTTGCATAAATACCACCCGTACAAAGTTCAGTTGGTTCTGGAGTTAAATGAGCATTATCCCGATAGAAGACAAGAGTTCTGTAAAATAATGATGGACAGAATGAACATAGATTTGCAGTTCATGAACAAAATAGTTTTTTCTAATGAAGCGACGTTTCATTTAAACGCAACGGTTAACAAACTCAGAAAATTAACATTCGGGCTGGTATCATTAACAATAAAATTATTGGTCCTTATTCTTTTAAGGGCACAGTTGATGGTGAGGTTTATCTAGATTTTTTGATTAGCTTTTTAGTGCCTACATTACGAAGATTTTTTCTTGATGTCAATCATCCAAATAAGATAGACCGATCTATTTACTACCAACAAGACAGAGCTCTTCCGCATTTTGCACGTATAGTTAGAAATTATTTAAGCGAGGTTTTTCCCAATAGGTGGATTGGAAGACGTGGAACGATCGAATGGCCGGCTAGATCCCCGATTTGACTCCTCTCGGTCACTTCTTATGGGGTTATTTAAAATCTAAAGTATATTTTAATAGACCAAACAGTATTGCTGATTTAAAAGTTAGGATCACGAAAGAAATTAACAAAATAACCCCTGAAGTCGTACAAAATATTGTGCGAGAATTCCAAAATCGCCTCGGCTATTGTCAAGAAATGAATGGTGGTTATTTTGAACATTTAATTTAATTGAAAATTACATTGAAAAATACATTCTAAATATTATGTGACATTATTATATTTATTCAACCTAAAGTTTTGCGAAAGGGACAATATCAAAATTTTACATCTTCAAAATCAATTTGCTCAGTTATGATTGCACCAAACTTAAAAAACTTTATATTTCTGAACAGAGGACTAAAGTTGCTTTCTAACAAGGTGCCACATGACCCCCTTTGTTATTTAAAACATTCGAGGGGGTGCTTATAGTTCAAAGGGGATGCTGGGAGGGGATAATATTTTCATACTGTAAATTGTCAATTTAAGAATAAAAATCGACCTGTTTTAGGTTTTTTTTCAGATAGTACATAATAACGCCAAAAATGAATTTATTCCATACATATGGACCGCATGGTATATAAGTGTTTAGGGAAGCTTGCATGTCCGAATTTCAACGTACAAATGGTCACAATATCAGTTCTTGTAAAATCATAATCTTGGTGCCACAAAACTGTCGGAATACTTAGATATAATATTGTGTATCGTGCGAGGTTATTAGAGCAATAGTTTTTCCAATGCAATTCCCATTTTGCCTTAAAATTACTCTTAAATATGCTGTTCAGTTTGTAAGTCTCCAGCTTCATTGCCACGAAGTCCTACATATATGAGCTTTTACCCAAGTGAATTTTAATTCGTATTTACTTTTTTTAATTTATAAATTCTTACTTTTAATTCTCTAATAAAAGGATTTATATCAGTAGCGATCACATTAATTGGGTTAACGATGCATTTAAGAACAGATAAGGAGTCACTTAAAAACTGTATTTTTTCAACTTGTTTTTTCGATATAATTGCAGGCTTTAATAATACTAATCGCTTCTGCAGAAAAAATGGAAGTATTATTATTTAATATAAATTTTTCTTGAACCTTTAAATGTAAGGACTGGCTAATCCGTATAACGTACATCCTTAATCCAAGATGGACCTAATAAAGGCTTTGTAAAAAGTTAAACACGATTGTGGATCTGCTCCCCACCACGTTGTCCTTACAAATTTATAAAAATTTATTACTTTTAAACGTTTTGATTCTATAGGTACTTTGTATAAATGGTTTTCAGCTAAGTTTCTTGTTAAGAATAATTCCACGATAAGTTACTTTATTTTATACTGGATATAAGATACCATTTACATTTATGATATCAATATTGGGTAGATTATGTCTTGTAAAGATGGTAGCACTAGACTTTTGAGGGGTTAAGGAAAAACCTAACGATTTAAATTTTAAAGTAGTTTATTTGTATATGTGATGTGAGCTCAGTTATGTCTGCTTCCAATTTTTTGTTATTGTTATAAACGACAAAATCATCAATATACTGTAGTATAATGGTACCGTTAGTTAAACACAATGTTTTTAAAACTTTTTGCCTATTAGTACTTTTTAGATAAGCCACTTTTTATCGAGATGATGCTACTTTTTTTATTATGTTTTAAAAATTCTCTAGTCGGCTGTATAACACTTGTTGCTATGGTTACTATGTATTAAATACTAGCATCAACAATACATATTTTCAGTAATAAATATTCCAATTATTGTGCATTTAAGATTATTAAGAAAAACTAAATTTTCTAATACAATGTTGTACATTTTCAGAAATGGCAGATATGCTTTTAATTTTGGACATTTAAGTTTGAACTGGAAAAATTAGCGTTTTAGGTAATTATTGGTAACTTGGTAATTACAGGTGAATGGCATGGGAATAGTGCAGCAGCTGCAAGGCGTTATGCAGAAAAGTATCTTAATCGAAATACACCAGGCAGACGAATATTTATTTCCATTGATCGTCATTTACGAGAGACAGGCACATTGCGACCGCAACTTGTTGGTAATAATGGTCGATCAAAAGTAGATACAAGCGATGAAGAGGTTTTGGAAGCAATTGAAGAAATCTTTGGAAGCAGTATTAGAGTAGTAGCGGCTCAATTAGATGTTTTCCACATGATGATTTGGAGAAGATTCAAGAAACAGCAGTTTCATTTCTATCACTTAACACCCGTTCAAGAATTACTGGATGAAGATTATCCTAAAAGAATAGAGTTTTGCGATTGTTTTTATCGGAAAACACACAAAATGTTAATTTTGTTAATCATGTTTTGTCTACCGACGAAGCTACCTTTAACAGAAATGGCATTACAAACCATCATAACGAGCACATCTGAGCCAAAGAAAACCCCCACTCAAAAAAGTCTCTTATCATGAAAGAAATTTTAAAGTCAATGTTTGAGTAGGAATTGTGGATAATAACCTAATAGGGACAATATTTCTTTTAAATAATTTAAAGGGTAAAAATTGTTCTTTCACTTTCAAAAACACTTTCTACAAAACGTGTTACCAGAGTATTTAGACGAGGTCAATCTCGCAGTTAGGAAAAATATGTAGTTTTTATAGGATGGATCTCCAGCGCATTACCATAATGAAATAGAAGAATATCTTTTCGATCAGTTTCCTGGACGTTGGATTGAAAGGGACCCTGATGCGTCTATTTCTTGGCCACTCAGAGGTGCAGATCTTAACAAAATTGACTTTTGTTTCTTAGGTTTTGTAAAAGGGTACGTATATTCCGTACCAATTATGAACGAACAAAAACAAATGAATAGAATCATGGAGGCAAAATATTTTATTTTTTCTTTTAAAACGGTGTCATATTATGTATTCACGAAAATTAAGGTCATTTTGAACATTTGTAAAATCCACCGCATATTTGTAAATCATCATCATCATCTTGGTGCTACAGCCCTTAGAGGGCCTCGACCTTCTCAAGCTTTCTACGCCATTCTATTCTGTCCCTCGCTTGCATTTTCCAGTTGCCGACTCCGATCTTCTCGGCATCTTGTGTTACCCCGTCCATTCACCTCAGCTTTGGTCTACCCCGTCTTCTCATTCCCACGGGTTGCGCTGTTAGAATCTTTTTTATCATGTTTGACTCAGGGGCCCGGGCTACATGTCCTGCCCACTGCAGGCGGTTTCGCTTAATTATAGTGGTAATATCTTTAGCACCAAACGTATGCTTGTAGATATTCTGCAGTTCAAAGTTATATCTACGCCTCCATATTCCGTTCTCACAGACCGCTCCGAATATCTTGCGTAGCACCTTTCTTTCAAAAATGGATAGAGCGGATTCATCTGTTTTCGTTAGCGTCCATGCCTCTGATCCATATGTGAGAACGGGGACTATCAGTGTTCTATACAGCCTTATACGAGTTTTTTGAGACAGACGTTTGTTAGCTAAGTACTTTGATAGACTATGATAACACCTATTTGCAATTATTATTCGCCTTTTTATTCCTCAGATGTGTTATTATTGGGGTTAACCGATGTCCCTAGACGCATATTTGTAAATGGTTAAGTAAAATTATAGAGACCTGGTAATAATATAAAATTTTATTTATATTTTACATTTTGTTGGCTACTCAGAAATTTTGAAACATATTAAAAACGAAGCCGCACCTCAATAAAAACTGGCTTATCAAAAAAGTACTAGGAGGCGAAAAAGTTTTTAAAAAAATTGTATTTAACTCATGGTACCACAATAATAATTCGCTTATAACGTTGCAAATATTTGTGGGGGTTTAAGGGAACAAAACTCTCATAAAATTTTTATGGGGTGTACAATTTTTTTAAAGATATTCCTGCCATAATAAAGTCACATGTATATTTTAAATATAAAATCTCTAACAGTTTTGGATACATTGGAAAAAATCGATTTTTATTCTAACTTTGAAAAGCTGTGACTTTTTTAAAGTGCACATTTGTACCAAGGTAAGTTGGGTTCAAACTATCAAACTATTTTTGGTCCCAGAATACGCAATTTAATTTATGACTGACCTTTTTTTACACCCTGTATAAATAAATGCATATTTATAGGTTGCATCTCTTTAGTATGAAGTACGAAATATTAAAAGGAAAATAAGCTAGTAGATGGCAATATACCCAAATTCCATTAAAGCTGCATCCGTCTAGTCTCAGCAATTGCATCAATTTCCTAAATAGACACCCGCCCGTCACCGTAGTTGGACGAAATCGCCAATATTTCATTTCTGGCAATTACGGAAATCGGGGGATCTAGATTCGATTTCGTGGAAGCGGGGAAGATTACAAGACGTGTAAAAATGCGGAGCCATCAGGATATGCATTTTAGGCAGTAAATCAGGTGGAATGCGTTAAGCTTCCCGTGCAATTTATGCACCTATCCAACCATACGTGTTCGCAGCGCCATCTACCCGCAAATCTCTGTCACGAATACTGGATCGTTTCGGGTATCGTGATTGTTGCTCGGAAATTAATTACGTGATAAATATAGAAAACTTGTTGCAGAAGGTTTAATTAGAAATAAAACAAATGTATAATTGTTTCGTATTTCTTTTGATTTTTCAATTATTCTGGCATTGTACCTATTTATTTTTCCCAAAATATTTACTCCAGAAAGAACAGAAAAAAAAACAGAACTAGATCGTTTATTAAATTAGTAGGATAAATACATTATTTTAATACAATACTGAAACAAAAATAAATAGACGATATATATTGAGTGAAATAAACAGGGTGAATTTTTAGTTCGATAATTCCATTATGATATGGACGTTGGAAAACAAAAAATTTTCTAGTTATTTCAATGGGCCTGGTTATCGCTTTATTGCAGCAAGGTGATTTTAATGCAAAACATACAAGATGGGGTTCAATATTGATAACAATACGCGAAAGATAACTTATTAAAAGTTTAAACAAAAATAATTTGACTCCAATTTCTACTGGGCAACCAACCTACTGACCTACAGATAGAAATAAAATACCCGATTTCATCGATTTTGGTATCATAAAAGGAATAAGGAACAACTTTTTAGATATTAAACCTTCCTTTGACCTTTCGTCGGACCATTCTCCCATATTTATTGATGTTATAGAACATGTATAATGTTTGAACTTGTGTGTGCTGGTAAATCTTGTTTCAGATTATAATATCTGAGAAGAAATGGACTCGATTGATACTTTAAACTTTATTGTTCTTTACACTTACATCGGTAATAATTGACTGAGAGCCTGTTAAGGGCAACTGTCATACACTTAACCTTTGGCGGCGTTGCCAGTACAGTGTTGTCAGGTGCATTACAAAAAATGAAAAGTAAAAATATACGAACAATATAATACAAATAAGTACCACACGTTTGCAAATCATAAAACAAATTGGAGTCTGTTCAGATTTAATATTCAAAATGCAATTAACTTAAATCTTCCTCTTAAAACAAATGAAATATTGAGGAAGCAGTTCATCACCTTACATTAATCTTTTAACAGGCAGCTTGGAGAGCAACTCCAGATCTAAATCAGAGTAATAACTGTGAACCATATCCACATTATATAGAATTCTTAATCAACGAAAAGAGAAAACTAAGAAAACAGTAACTTCCAGATCTCCTGAGGACAAAACTGAACTGAATAGGGCTACTCGTTTGCTTAAAAGAGCAAATACAATACAATACAAATACGATACAAATACAAAGATCAAGGCATAAATGAATTTCTTGAATATCTCACTGCGACGGATGACACAAATTACTCTATTTGGAAACTCTCCAAGAAACTTCAATACTAGATTAAGCATGATGATCCCATTAAAAATAAAGATCGTCATTGGGCCAAGGCAGATGAAGATAAAGCACAAGCATTCGCTAATCATCTCGGCCAAGTTTTTCAACCTCACTCCAGAACTATCTCAATGGAAGAAGAATAATTTATTCACAAGAACTTAAATGCACCCTACCAGATGTCACCTGCTATAGGAAATATCAAAATTAACGAAATTAAAGATTTAGTTAAACATCTCAATACTAAAAAAGCTCCAGGGTGTGATATAATATCGGGAAAAATCTGCAAAAATTTACCTAAAGAAGGATTCCGGTTGGTTATGTACATATTTAACGCTATACTAAAGTTAGGCTATTTTTCGTTTCAAGGGAAAATGGCAAAAATTATTCTAATACCGAAACCAAATGAAGATCCACACGAACTATTATCCTATCGTCCAATCAGTTTGCTTCCCATTATCTCTAAGATATTTGAAAGAATATTCCTTCAAAGGATGAATTCTATAATCGACAGACAAAAGTTAATACCGGATTATCAGTTTGGATTCAGGCAACAACATGGAACAATTTAGCAGGTACATAGCGTTGCCAAAGTAGCAAGAGATGCAATTGAAAAGAAAGAATACTGCTTTGTACCCTTTTTGGATGTCTCACAAGCATTTAATAAAGTATGGCATGAGGGGCTGCTATCTAAAATAAAAACTCACTTTCCTCATTCCTTGTATGCACTTCTGAAATCCTATATTACCAATCGATATTTCCAGGTCAGATACAATGAAGCAGTATCAAACATATCTCCAATTCTATCGGGAGTACCTCAGGGTAGTATATTGTGACCAACTTTATACTTACTCTATACAGCAGATATTCCCACAAGAGTAAACAGCACAATTGCTACCTATGCAGATGATACTGTGATAATGGCTTCTAGCTCGGTTCCTCTTACTGACTGTCAAAATTTACAATTAATTATTTACAATTTACAAATAAAATTAAATTCATTTAAATGAACTAGAGAAATGGTTAAAACTTTCGCGAGTTAAAGTAAATGGCAGCAAATTAGCACATATAACATTTACTTTACGCAAAGAGAGTGTACCACCTGTGCGTATAAAAGTGATGTTAAACACTCGGGAGTACATTTTGGCAGCCGACTAAATTGGGGAAAGCACATCTGGACAAAGCGACTGCAACTAGGATTATTATACAGGAAAATGTATTGGTTCATGAACCAAAAATCCAAATTAAGTCTACATAATAAATTATTACTGTATAAATGTATTCTAAAGCCAGTATGGACCTACAATATACAGATATGGGGTACAGCATCTAATTCTCAATTACTGAAACTTGAGCGTTTCCAATCTAAAGTTTTGAGACATATTACCAATGCACCGTGGTATGTGCCCAATTATGTTATATATCGAGGCCTTCAGATACAAAACAGTAAAGACAACATTGTCTCACTTAGTGGCACTTACAAAAATAGACTACTGAACCATCCAAATACACTTGCCCAAGACCTACTTAAGCGACCGAGGAGAGGAAGACTAAAACGCCGTGATCCCTTAAGACTTGTTTACACGAGTAGAGTTGTGAGGAGAGTAGAGTAGCGAGTAGAGTCGACTCTACTCGCTACTCTACCAAAAATGGCTTGATACCGTTCACACGAGGAGAGTTACAAGTATAGTACTTATGCTAGTATACTGTGGAGTAGGTGTTTGTTTAGTACAAAATGAATTCAAGAAAAAGAAAATTGATTCAAAATTGTTTAGCTAGTGTTGCAAGTGCATTTGTAACTGAGGTCGCTTTGTAATAAAGAAAAGAGTGGATGAGAGAGTGGCTTAAAAGAAGGAATGCACACGGGGCCTCAGCTCTTTTATCTTGATAAGAATACATTTTTTATTTCTTATTGTATTTTTTATTAACAAGTAATAAAAACCTGTAACTTGCCCGTGAGCCTTCAGTTTTCTTGTTTCTTTTTGCACCTTTCATGATTGCTTCCATAGGAGTGAACCATTTCACGTTCGGAACGTATACATCGGCTGAACCTGAACCCCATTTTTTTGATTTTTGTATTTTTAAACACTCTTGATTATAAGTGCACCTTATATTCTTAATTTTTTGCTTGAGCTCGTTTACTCCAAAGCCCCCTTTTGCCATTCTTTCGACGATTTCATCCTCCACAGCTTGCCTCATACTTTTATTTCTGTAGTGTACACTACCTAAATTCCATAAACACTGGTATTCGCCATACATCTCTACAAGTTTTAAAGTGAAAGTGAAATGAAGTTCATCTTCAGTGAACTTCATTTTCACTATTTACACCAAACACAACTCCAGACCGAATGACAGCGTCCCTATGCACTCTCCTAACTAGTCTACTCTACCAGAATTGACCGCGTTCCATGAGTAGAGTGCGCAGGCGAGTGGATATTTTGGCGGTGGTGGTGGTAGTAGAGTAGAGTTACTTTGCCACATGTTGCTAGTCACTCTAC
This sequence comes from Diabrotica undecimpunctata, assembly GCF_040954645.1. Classification (NCBI taxonomy): domain Eukaryota; kingdom Metazoa; phylum Arthropoda; class Insecta; order Coleoptera; family Chrysomelidae; genus Diabrotica; species Diabrotica undecimpunctata. Next base: position 43,912,972 of record NC_092810.1, on the reverse strand, counting down.
TCTACCACGTACTATGCACTCTACTTGCTACTCTACTGCGCTGAGCGTTTTTACGGGTAGAGTTACTCTACTCTACCAAGTACTTGCATCATTACTCTACCCGTGTAAACGGGTCTTTAGACCTTTCTATCCCTTTACATACATAAACGTATACTCTATCATTTTATAGCTACAACTTATATTATATATACCAATAACTTATAATTGTGTGTATATTTTAACTAGTGCTATTTTTTAATATGTTAGTAAATGTCTTTGTAAAGTGTTATTTATATTTCAAATATTTATATATATATTAGAAATTTATTTTAAAGGATTTTTGTCACTGGACGGATCTCCCCTGTGTTAATTACGTGATAAACTTATTGATTATTGTTCTTTTTATTTGTAGAAACAGACTTCAGTCAATAAAGGATGTAAAAATTTTTTTTTAATTATTCTGACATTGTACCTATTTATTTTTCCCAAAATATTTACTCCAGAAAGAGAAAGAACAGAAAAAAGCAGAATTAGATTGTTTATTAAATTAGGAGGATAAATACATTAATTTTAATATAATACTGAAAGAAATAAATAGACGATATATTGAGTGAAATATACAGGGTGACTTTTTAGTTCGTTAATTCTATTATGATACGGACATTGGAAAACAAAAAATTGCTGGATATTGTTCTTTTTCAACGAGCAAGAATGACATCTGCCTTGGACATTATAGTGGCTATGTTGCGTAGATACCTCCAGGATGTCCAATATTTCTTTTATACGACTTCTCACAGTTACTGGTAACATAATCATTTCTCGACGACGTTTAAGTTGCGGTGTAATGAGACTCATTGCTAATGATTTCAAAAAGGTTCGGCGAGTACTATGAGTATTGTTATTTTTGTCACCAACGATATGGCTATTTATTCCATATCACTGTTTATACTGTATATGCATATTATATTCATTTTATTTGCCTTTAATACAGTAAAATCCAATATTATTACTGAACATAAAATACAGAAAATTAAATATTTTTACTTTTCAAGCGATCGGAATTAAATATTAACGCCCCACTGTTTGAGGCCCACTGATCATATCGTCGCCTCATAGTAACAATAGGATATGTAAAATACTGTAATTTCGAGAAAAACGCATTTGAAGATTTTACTAAACTGCAGTAATTAATAACTTTTTATATTTGATTATTATTATATATGATTATATTTGAATGGATTTACGTGGAATTTTGTTTGAGTACCTAACTTTACATGTGTCAAATAACAATTTATGTTATTGAATAAAAAAGTGAAAAATAATTGGAAAAAAAGTTAGTTGTCCTACTGTTGCCCTCAAAGATAATCTGTTTTTTAACGATATCTGTAAATTTCTGTTATATAAACTTATATTGCATCAAAGTTTTGTTTAAAATTTTACATATTTCAATACAAAAAACAAAACAATTTTGTTGTTCAAACATGTTATTACATAAATAATAACATGAACATACTTATTTTCCAAAAATTAAAAAATTTTACAAGATAATAAACAAAATAAAATGAAAAAATCATCAGAATCAGTAATGGTAATAGCGGATACTGAAAGTTGTGAAAGTACAAATTTATTGCATTTTATTAAATCAGCCCAAAATTTCTAAAGAATAATTTATCATGAATTTAACTTACCTTTTTCCTGTGCTTGATAAATTCCAGATAACAACTCAGAATCAGTGTTATTTTTGTTCGCTAAATACACTAAATACTGACGTCTAGATACCCATAATTTGTACAATTTAAATTGGCCGAATTATTCATGTTCACTCTTTAACATACACCTTTTAACATCAATGTAATAGAACTATTGCTTAAGATTACTGAAGATAAAATTGTGACCGCAAGCTGGATAGTATAAACAAAGACATAATCGCAACTCAGCAATAAGTACATGGCAACAGTAGGATATGTGCGTAAGATAACTTAGTGTTGCATTAATATTGATGACCAAAATGGGTAAACGACAAAATATAATGGTATGATATTATGTATGTTGTCTTAGTGTTGCATTATAAAATTTGAGCTAAAAGGAATTAAGCTACACAAGGATGTGTAATATTATGAAAAAAGTATATCACTTTTTATTTATCCTAGTGTTACACTCAACGGAAGAGTTTATTTCGAATCATTTGACATGAATATCACAAAAATCATTTTTTGTACATATCCCACTGTTGCTTTGAGGCATATCTTAATTACATGTCAGCCTTCATAGGGTAAAAGGAGTTTAAAACATTCATTACTGATATTACGTTATAAGATAATATCTTATACAAATTCACAATTTAACTAACTAAAATAACAAATTGTCAAGCATAAAATTTATTGCGTTTATAATACCAATTAATTGGACTGTGTAAATGGATAAAAATTTAAGAAGTTTAAGTAATAATCTTGTTTCGTAAAAAACACATACTGCTTCCACTGCCCCCAATTTTTTTTAGTGTTATTTGCATTTGTGTTGTTATTTGAAACTAAATCCATGTTAATGTTTAGAAACTAATCAGATCGTACAAATCATATTATAAAAGTCGTTTAAACTCTGCCAAGCAGTCCATTTGCATGGTTATAAATTTGCGGCGGGGTTGCCTCTGTTTTAAGCGTTCGTGGTTGTTGTCCCACTTACTTTTCCAGAAAGGGGTCGAATAGAAAACTGGCGAGCCGCTGAAGCCAAGTTGCACCCGAGATAAATCAAATTTGTGGACTTTTTATACTCTTCCAGATCCTGGAAGTGGATTTATCTAGTGTTTTATTAAAGAAAATATTACGGTTCATGCGATAGTTTACTCGTGTTAGAGACGACCGTTGCAGTTAACTCGGATTAAATTCATTGTGGTCAAATATAATCTTAAATAATTTTATCTTTACAGTAAAAGACTTTGGTACTACAGTTAAATTAATATTAAGGTCCATTTAAAAACTATAAAAAAATTTAATTAAGTCTTATGCCAGCTCGATTGAGATTGGATGAAAAAGAACTAAATTTACATAAGACCAATATCCTAAATTCCACATATTATGATTTTTTTTTGATCAAATGAAAGGCAGATATTCCCATTGCTGGTTTTATTTGCCCATCATTATCATTTAGCCTTTATTTATTAAGTCAACTGCCCTTAAACTCCTCCATTCTTTACGATTTTGTTCTATTTGTTGCCAATTTTTGGTGACATGCCTGATGTCGTCAGCCCAACGTGTAGGTGATCTTCCTCTACTACGTTTGTCGTGCATTCTCGCTACATGGCCTACCCAGTTTAATTTCGGTTCCGCTATATGTTCCACAACATCAGCAATACTCGTCCTTCTTCGCAGATCTTCGTTTCTTATTCAGTCCCGCAACCTCACTCCCAGCATAGACCGTTCCATTCGTCTCTGTGCCACTCTCAATTTCAAAGCCGTACTCTTGGTTAGTCATAGTTTCCGCCCCATAGGTCATGACCGGTAATAAGCAAAGGTCAAATATTTTTCTTTTGAGGCTAATTGGTATGTTGGCCCTAAGTGTTTTTCGTAGTTTTCCCTATCCTGTCCAAGCTAAAGTAATTCGCCCTTAGATTTCGCATGTTTAATTGTCCTTACTGATTCTTATTTCATGGCCCAAATACATATATTTCTCCACCAGTTCAGCTGCCCCAAGTAGAAACACTGTATATCCAATTTTTTAAAAATCACTTTTATCGCATTTTTGGATATAGAGTGTTATTACCTATCGTTTAAGAAGGAACAAAAAAAAATAAAAATAAGTAGAACCACCATTTACCGTTGCTATGAAACACTGTATATCACATTCCATATTCACTTTACCAATTTAAAACACATTATATTCATATTCCCAAGTATAAACACTGTAGATACTGGATATACAATGTTTTTATTTAATTTTGGGATTTACAGTGATTTACCATGGGAATCATTGAGTTTACATTCGCCAAGACCCAAAACCGATGATATCATCAAAATTATATTCAGGTTGTTCATATTCGTAAAGACCGTTGATTTTTTAGTTATTTGTTAGTTCTGTTATTGTGTGAAGTGAAGAACAGATTTGTCTGCATAAATTATAGTTTATTGCTATGTTGTAGCAATGTGTATTCTATATATCTATTTATGTTATTTAAAAAGGACTTTTAAAATTCTACTGTTAGTGATTAATAATTATCAAATATGAATAAAAATCCAAGAATTCAGTTAATGTGTCGAAATCAGAACAAGAATGACTGGAAAGAATCATCCACAAATGATACTTAAAGGTAAGAAATTTTTTGCAGATAATATAGAACTTATATACAATCGGTTCATAACGTTCTACGACGTCTTTCGATTCCCAATCGCCGTTGTCTTCTATCGTAACACATGTCTTTGTTCAAGCCTCTTTCTCTAACTTTCCTATGAATTCCCTCTATCCAGCTTTTCTTAGGTCTTCCCCTTTTCCCCCATCGTTTTGGTGTCCATTGTAGTACTTGCTTGGATAAACTTTCGTCTTCCATACGTTGTACCTGGCCAATTTATCTTGGTTGCTTTGTTTTTATATCGTCAATTATAGTATCCTTTACATCCACTATCTCCAATATTCGTGTATTTCTGATGAATAGAGAAGTTTCTTTACATTATTATTTTGGTTTTAGGGACGAGCAATCGATTTATTCCAAAGCTGATAGCAATAATAGTTACCCTGAAGGGACTAATTATAAAATGCTTAGACGTGATTTAGAGCTTTCATCTTCAAATGAGGATTGCCGACCCAGATTACCAACCTGACTCGAAGCGTGGAAACGCGGCTAATCATTCAGATTCGACAACTGAAAGCATACCTACTGAACGCCAAGTCACTAAAAAAGGCGACAAATGTCAGCTATAGAAAAAAGTAGAGATAACAAAAATAAACATCCCATTTTGCCTAGATGCACTGCGAAGTGCAAGAAGTCTTGTTCTGAATTAAGCGAAGAATACAGAGCAGATATTTGGAATGCATATTGGGAAGTAGATTATACAACTCGAAGACTGTGGCTTGCAAAATGTGTTTCACTTAGACCTGTTTTGCGTAGGAGAGTTCCAGTAGCTGCTAATAAAATATATAGGAGAAATGAAACAAGAGTATTTTATTTACGTAAAAACGATAACACCGAATTTCTGCCAGTATGCAAACTATTTTTACTAAATACATTTGGTTATACCAGTGATTCGGTTATCAATGTATTATCATATGCTATCAAAAATAAGCCACTTAATGCACATGTAAAGAAAAATCGAGGTAAAAAATCCAGTAATGTCTGTGACAGGGACATAATAGTAAATCATATAAACTCTTATAATCCCTGCGTTAGTCATTACCGCCGAAAAAACGCCCCTTTCACTAGATATTTTCCGTAGAATTTAACAGTTTCTTCCATGTTTAATGACTTCAGATTAAAGCACCCAGATATATGTAAAATTGAAACTTACGGAAAAATGTTGAAGACTATGAAAATATCTTTACACATGCCTCAAATGGATTCATGTTCTGACTGTTTAGAGTACAAAAACTTTGTAGAAACAAGCAGCACATACATAGATAATTCGGTTGTATCTTCTACCATAAAAGCTCAATGGGAGGCACACAAAAAAGCAGATGATGCTAATAGATATTACAAAATTGATGCAGAACTACCAGAAACTAATAAAACTAAGTATTTTTCTTTTGACTTGCAAAAAGTGTTATTGTTACCAATTATGCCAGGAAATAAAGATGTATTTTTTACAAGTTGTTTAGTTATTTTTAATGAAGTCTTCGTTTCTTTAACCCAGATATTACTGAAACTTTTATTGTTAACATTTTGAATTAATTTCGAATTTTCATGGAAATTATAGCATATGGAACCAAAAAACACAATCATATATTTTTTTATGACGATACCTGTCAAGTTTTGACATGTTCTTTTAAAAGGACGGTAGTAATATACGGTACCAGATATCATATATATTTTATTAGTATCAATTTATAAAGAATGAAAGGATTTAAAACAAATTTTTGGATGTAAAGGTATTTTGCACTTTTCACACAAAAACTGGACTTTTTTGTGACAATATCCACATCGCGATTGCTTTTCTTGATAAAGAACCAAGTGGTTAATACCGTCATATCTTGAATTGTTTTTTAAAAGTTTCCAAAATATTAGTTGCAATAGATCTTCTAAATTCAAGTTGATCCAGTTTACCGTCTTGAGTTTTGTGAATCTGCCACGCATTTTGAATAGCCATATCAACGCAATGAGCAAAAAGGGGAAAATACCATTTCTTTCCTCTTATGGACACTCGATATAAACTGATGTTCTGGTCACTGCGATCAACGCCACCCATGAAGTTATTGTATATTCTAACAATATTTGGTTGAGGAACTTGAATATGTTTTTTCTCTGCTTGTGAAAATCTCTTTACAGAGAAGCAAGGCATTACTGGTACAAAATTGGAAGCAATAGAAACGATATTATTATCATGCCAGCGGCAAACCACTATTCCTGTATTTTTATCAAGACGATACTCGTATTTACTACGTTTAGTTTTTTTCATAATAGATGAACAAGGTAAAGGGCATTTCATGGTGCGATTTTCCCTTACAGTGCCTGTACCAAATATGCCTCTTTGTTTTAGCTCATGCAGTAAATGAATAGAAGTAAAATAAGTATCAAAAATAAGATGGAATCGCCTTTGAGGCCATACTTCATTCAATCTGTCTGCATAGGATAGAACTACTGATGCACCCAATCCAAGGACTTTATATTGTTCAGGTATTGTAGTGGAATTACCTTGGTAAGGAGAAAACCAAACTATGTATCCCAGACGAAGGGCTCCTACCCACATTTTGTACCCCCAACGGATTGGTTTTCCCTTGATGAATTGTTTTGTGGGATGGCGACCAAAATACGGAACCATTGCCTCATCTATGCTGTGATGTTGTTCTAAAGGGGAAAATTGTATAACTTTTTTGTTTATTACGTCGAATAGGGGTCGCATCTTGGCAAATCTATCAAATTTATCTAATGACAAGGTATTGCAAACATGCAAAACTTTCATTATGTGGGAAAATCTATCCCTAGATATAGCAGCTACCACCATTGCGTTGTGCGAATCGTCACGATTTTCCCAGTACATGTACCTTTTCGGCACAACCACATAACCACTCAATACAAGAACGCCTATAAAACATCGAATCTCATTTTGAGTAATGTCGTTCAAAAGATTTCTTTGTCCTGCGTAGATGTTAGTGTATTCGGTAACCAAATTGATGACTTCATCATCAAAAAACAAATTGAAAATTTCCATCGGCGACTGAGTCATTTTCGGTCCAAATTGAGTTTTCCAGTAAGTACAATCAGGGTGTTGATACAAGTCTCCTTGAATCCAGTGTGCAGATATTCTCTTCTCTAATTGATGGGGCAGCTTTTCCTTGGAAAGAAACAAAGCCAATGGTATATTGTCATCATCCGAATCTTCTTCTGGTAGGCTGGAATTCACAGAATCTTGTGGTAATTCAGTCGCGTTGTCAAAAACAAGTTCTACATCGTTTCTCAACTGACTACCCGGTAAATTATTTATTGTAGTTAGTTCTTCATCGCCGGAGTCGCAATCGGTGACATCATTATTGGCATTTTCTGGGGGAAATATGATCAAACCATCTGGAGGGACTGGGATTTCATCAGAATCAAGCTCTTCTAATAGCTCATGCAATTTGAGAGGCCTCCTGAAACAATACGCACGTTGGTAGTACTAATTACTACCGTCCTTTTAAAAGAACAAAATGAAATCCCAAGCGGCGAGCCTTTGAAACAACGTGACAACTATTCAAGCCAAGAATATACATAAATAAGTCCCTATTATACAATAATCCACATGCCAATGCCATGAAATAACAGTTTTTTAATTCTAGACTTACCTCCAATTATAAGCATCCATTTTGTAGTCCAAAACCTGGCAATTTACACAGATAACCTCACAATTACAGCATGTGCGCGCACTAAAATTGTTAAAACTTGTCGAATGCTGACTCTTGAAAACACTCCATCTAGAGCCATCTATCAGTTGGTAGCTGTACTAACCTAAATTACGCATAATTTACACTGCCTTTTAAAAGGACGGTAGTAATATCTGGGTTAAAAAAGAAATCAAGTTCCATCTATTCAGTGGTTTGACATCAAGCATTTGGCGGTCGTGATGCTTCTAATATCATCGATGCAATATATGCTTTAATTAAAGAAGCGCTGGTAAAAACAATATCGAAACTGGAACTATTGCAATCAACCGGGGCCTATTTCAAGGAGACTCGTTGAGCCCACTGTGATTTTGTCTAGCGATGAACCCCCTATCCCAGCTACTGAACTCAACTGACAGAGGTTTATACATCAAAAATAACACTACCGTTGTGGCAAAGCTAAATCATCTATTGTATATGGATGATTTAAAACTATTGGCTTCCACTCGAAGCCTCCTGGATCAGATTTTGAAAACAGTGGAAAATTTCTCTAATAATATTAGTATGCACTTCGGCCTTGACAAGTGCCGTGTCTTAAATATAATCAAAGGAAAGCTTCAGCCTGGTGAATTCGATATGCAAAACCGCCAGAACATCGAGGCCATGGGTGAAAATGATATGTATAAATACCTCGGAATAAAGCAATCGTGGAAGATTGACCATAAGCAAATGAAAACTGAGATAACCATTGAGTTTATACGAAGGGTAAAACAGCTGCTTCGTTCACACCTTAATAGTAAAAATTTGTTTAAGGCACTAAACACCTATGCATGTTCCGCGCTTAGCTACTCATTTGGAATTGTTAAGTGGACAAAAACGGATATAGAAAATCTTCAGCGAAAAGTACGAACACACCTCACAAAAGCACAAAAACACCATCCTTAAAGTGCAGTAGAAAAAACGACATCACCGCGGTATTTAGGAGGACGAGGACTTATGGATATAAGTGAACAACTAGAAAAACACATACTAATTTAAGAACTTATTTTCAGGTGCAGGCTGAGACATCTACTCTACATCGCACGATTTGTGCAGTAGATGATACAACACCGATCAAACTGAGGAAACCAGAAATGCGCATAAACCATCTTACTAAGGACGAAAAAATGCGCACCTGGATGGGTAAACCTCTTCACGGGCGACATCCTAATGGGGTCGTGGCACATAATAGACCAGATCTCATACTAGTTAATAAACTAAAGAGACAAACAACACTAATTGATGTGGCGATACCCAACAACAATAATATTCGTGTTAAACAAAACGAAAAGATCGCCAAGTACAGGGATCTGAAAATTCAAATACAAAGACAGTGGAGAAGAAAAGTACCCAGACAATACCTATTATTCTCTCTACGACTGGAGTCATTCCGAAGAACCTCCCAGAAAACATAAAAAAGCTAGGTCTGAATGAACATCTCTACAAGACCATGCAGAAAGCTGTACTTCTCTCAACGTCCAGATGTGTACGAAAATTTTTGGGAGACGCTCCAGCATACGAAGTCACCTAGGGCTCGATAACACGGAAAGAGTCCCACCAGAGCTTAATCCTTTTGATACCGTAGGTATCTGGGATAAGTGAATTTTACCCTTAGAGGGAGTGTGAACCGTATGGCTTAATCTGGTAGTTAATAGTAATATATCAGGTGATTCTTCAAGATGTGTCTTGGTTTTGAAAAATTTGGCACTATATAGTGCATATGGATTTTTTATAAGCGACATAAAAGGCAATAGAAAAAATAAGTAAAGCAAACAGTAAAGATTGGTTCGATACAGAATGTAAAAAAAATTAGACGCTAGAAAAAAGGTAAAATGCAAATGAATATACTGAATACACCAGTAACGAGGAATGACTATGAAGCAGCAAAGAATAAAATAAAACTGACCTGTAGAAAAAAGAAACGAGGATACTGGGAAATGAAGTTACAAGATATTGAAAATCATATGATACAGAAAGAGAAAGACCAAAAAAAGTGGTTAAAAGAGGTTAAAATCGATGTAAACGATGTAGAGAAAGTAGAAGCATTTAACCCTGAAAAGTTGTTCTAGTTCCTTTACGTCTACGTATCTAGTTGTTGCCCGTTGTTCTTTTTCATTTTTGTTCTCCTATTTTATTTGTGTGTCTATATAATTTTATAATATTAAAACTTATTTATGTGTTATTGATCGTGAGCATAACTTTTAACATATTTTTCTTGTAGCTTTGGTTTGCCATCTGTTCTAGTATTTTATATCTATTTCTAGTATTTATCCGCCAGTAAATAAAAAACACCGTAAATATTTATTTGTCGAAAATAAATATTAGTTTCTTTAGAACAGAACTGAAATGCGCATTCAAAACGAAAACAACAGCATACACTACATTATAAATAATAAACACACAATGTACCCACTTCGGCAATCGCGTATTTGGGGAATGAGGTGGCGTAGGCACCGGCTTTTAGCCACAGCAGCATCCCTCCCGTCCCGGAGTAAATGGAGTGAAAAGAGAGTGAGAGAGAGCCACTAATGTACTCCTCCGTCATGTAATAATCAGATGGCGAGCTTACATTATTCGGTAAATGTAACGCCAGTTTGTGTCCCACTGCTAGATCACTCTGTTCGCCATTATTTAATTAGTTGTATTATGGAGGGTCGGGAGTCCCTTATGTTTGTCGTTATTATATAACTTGTTGTCGAGTTAACCGGTAATGGCCTCCCAATTTTAGTTCATCTGTTATTGGGCTTTTATTCGTAACTTTCCAAAAATATCCTACATCGACATTGTTTTAATAATAACAATCATGAATCGTCTTCCGACGAATGCTAGAAAAGATTACAGTTATTCTTATCTTTCATTCAGCCACACCATTTATAAAGGTTTTTTGATAAAAAGGTTTTTTTCTGTAGATCTTTCTACACCTATTTCACTTTGTATTATCAGCATTACATGACCAAAGTTATTCTAAGTTTTTATTTAGAATGGTTAATAAAAGAAAATATGACTTTATACTTGTTTATTTGTTTTTAAATTTCAGAATTTTAAAAATTCTGTGGAAATTTCTTTCCGATATTTTTAATTTTTTATAGCATATTTGATTTTTTTCAGTGTTAGTCTTATTGAGATTTATGTGATTTATTCGATTTCCAAATAGCACTTAAAAGGAGACCACTAAAATAATTATGTCCTTAAACTCCTCAAAAATCAATGAATTTCAACAAGACTTAGACAAAACCTTTCTTTAGATCAAGTAGATAGTGATTCTAAAAACAATTGGATCTATTTCAATGACAAAATAATCAAACAAAAGACTATAATACACCGGTTTTCACAAACCATAATCCACAGACAATTGATAACTAGACTTCGGCAAATATGCAAATAAAAATGTAGAAAATATGCGCATAAATATGCACGTGTTTACCCGAAAATATGCAAATATTTTACAAAATATGCATACAAATAAATAAAAAAATCGTAAAATAGTAACAATTTTATTTAAAAAAAAAAGTGTACATAACTAAATATTTCCTACTATTCATTAAGATTTACATTTATTTTAAGTAACTACATCATTTTTAAGTATGAATAAACTTATTTAGAATTATGGTAACAATAAATGACCAAGTGGTGTTCAAAATTTTCTAACAAAAACTTGTGGCTTCTGTCTGAGTACACATATTTATATATGGAAAAACTTCGTTCAACATCAACTGATGTAACGGGAGCATTTTTCAAACTAACCAAAACATTTGGTTCTAAATTAATTGTTTCCGAAATATTTCCAGCTAGAACACTGACTACTTCAGAAAGAATATGGTAACCTTTATTTTTTTCCATAGTAGCTTCAAATTTTTTTAAAATATCTTTTCCAATATTACCTCTAACGTTCCGACAACATGATGCAAATTCTTTTATTAATGCTGTACTTTCGAACAATGACAGTTTTGGTGATTCTAACTGAGTAATTGTTTTTTTAACAAAACTAAAATTTGATTTTATAAATGAAAGTTCTTGTTGAAGCAAGTTACTCTGAAAAGTTTGTTTAGAATCCAAAAGAGATTGGGAACTTTCATCTGTTAACGTATCAATTATGTTCTTTATTTTAACAAAATGATCTGCATAAAATTAGCTGCTTCTAACCATGTTCCCCATCGCGTTAAAATAGGTTGTGGTGGAAGAGGAATGTTAGGTAGCATTTCTTTATAAAGTTGAATTCTTATAGGAGATTTAAGAAATACTTTTTGACACTGGATATCATGGTATTTACAAGAGGAAACTTTTTTCGTATTTCCTCTGCAACTTTGTTTAATCCATGCGCTACACAAGTAACATGTATTAAATCTGGGAAAAATATTTTTAAATTTTGTCCTGCTTTCACCATATAAGGAGCAGCATCCGATAAAATAAGCAGTAATTTATTAGAAGGATAAGTTGTAGGAAGAAAAAAAGTTGCTAATGTTTCTTGTATAAAACGCGAAATTGTTAAAGCATTTGTTTTCTCAAGTTGCTGGCATGAAATAAGATGAGATTTTGGTAAGGTATCTTCTTTAAGAACACCAATCAATAAATGAGCAATATACTTTCCTGAGGAATCAGTGGTTTCGTCTACAGATATGTAAAAATAATTATCTGCAATTTCTTCCTTAATATTAATTAACACCGACGAGTATAGCCCGTTCACATTATTTCCTCTTAGATACCGATCACTTGGAACATTAAGTTTGCAATATTTTTTTAGAAACGAACTAAAATTTACATTTGCTAATTTTGAAAGCGGTATGTTTGCAGACACTAATGTGCGACACAAGTCTTCATTAAAAGTTTCTTGCTCATCTAATTTTTTTGAAGTAGATTGGAAACATTTAGCCATTGAAGTTTGATGTTTTCCTCCTATTTTTCCTTTTTTTGCAATGTGTTAAGCAGTTCTCACATGTTGGTCTATCTGAAATTTCTTCTCACATGCTATCTATAAATAAAAATAAAATCCTTTATTTTAACCCAACCTTTAAAATATAAAAATATACAAGGTGTTTTTGGTTAATCAAATAACTGGTTTGGAAAAAAAAACACTCGCTAAGTGTTTTAAATGCAGTATTAATCCACAAATTAGTTTTTGTTACTAACCATTAGTACATCATATAACTTATTTTAAAATTCAACAAAAGTTTTTTTTTTGTTAATTCAATTACAATAAAAATAATTGTGTTTTAGAATAGCTGACTTCATAAAAAAAAGTAAAGGTGAAAAATTTTTCTAAATACACACCATTGTATTGTACCATGGACAATTTTTTCTCACTAAAGGAAGCTATTTTTCATTTAAAAACAACCTACGAGTACTAAATTTCAAGTAAATACGTTTATTGGTTTTAAAGTTATTGTTGTTATTAACTAAAAGAATTTAATTTTTTTTAATTTTAACACCCTGTATCTCGAAAAGTAAGTAAGTTTGACCCCTCATTAACTATATCGTTTTGTTCAATTTTTCGAGAAGTATCTACAGTCAAACGTTGTAAGTGTCATTTGGAAACACCCTGTATGTATGAAATATTAGATATTTAATAGAAAATATTAGATACTTACAATTTTGCCACAGACTGAACAGTAGATTTTTCCCATATCCATAGACAGCTCTTTATAAGGTTTAATCCAAGTTGAAGCACTGGTTGTTTTAGGCATTATAAAATCACAATCTTCCTTTTTGTTACGCACAACGAGTGTTTACGCTTTGAATATCAAAACAAAAATGATTTACAAATTAATCTGAGCATCAAATTAGAAATGTTTAGGTACCTAATTCAATAAACTGGGAGATTTTGGAAAATCCCTAAATTAGGAACAAAACTATTAGCCGTTTACCTGCTGTTAAGATACAATAAATTGTAGATAGATTTGGGGATTAGATCATAAAATGCAAATGAGCGAACCCTTAGCGATTATCCAATAACTGAATGCCTCAGTGACCGAGACTTTCTAAGAATGTTGAGGGCTACTTAAATTGATCTTCTTTGAAATTGTAAATGTTTTGTACCTGTAGAGATTACGTACTTAGATCATTTCTTGATTAAAACGACTACAAAATTTTATACAAGAATTGAAATAAATTGGTATGTTTAAAAATTTTCAAATACAGTATAAAAATCTGAACTTTTATGCACTTTATGCAAACTTTTGTACAAATATGCCAAAATATGAAATATTTGCATAAAATATGCACAATATGCAAAATATGCAATATGCATATTTGCCGAAGTCTATTGATAACACTTAGACTGTAATTCAACGCAAAATAGAATATAAAACTAGATTTGGAACAAACCATAAATACAAAGCGTCATCGAAAGCAATAAGAAGTAAACGTCGCAATTAAATTTTAATCTAAGGATTGTTGACTTTTCACATGGGTTAGTTGAGGGTGAAAAATTACTAGGGTGGTAATAAATTCATAAAATCCTAGCATAACACTGTGGTATTTCAAAAATAATTTATATTAATTCCGCTGGCTCGAATATTAAGCTAGCAGGAACGTTTCCAAATAAGATTGGTTTGGGGGTGAAAAATTATCATGGTGATCAAACTTTAGCTTAAACTTAACAGAACACTTTTTTATTTAATTTATAAGTAGAAAAGAGTGAATTTAAAAAATAAAGAATTTTTTTTTTAATTTTAATCTAACAGAAATATGGACTCTCCCTCCATAAGGGGTAGTTAACGGGTGAAAAATTACTAATGTGGTAACAAATTCATAAAAACCTAGCAGAGCACGTATATCGTAAATATTATTTTTGGAATTCTACTAGTTTTAACCGTAAGCCAGCAAAATCGCTTCCCTTAAGGGTGGTTTGGTGGTGAAAGAATATTAGGATTGTAATAAATTAGTGAAAATGGGGTTATTGGGGTAGTGATGCGTCTTAAACAGCCTCTCCTACTCAAATGTCAACCTCACCTTCACGTTGGTGAACCCTGTTATTACAAACGAAACTCTGACGACCGAGTATCAGCGGTATAACTGTAACACCCGAAATTAAGGAAATGAAATTACATTCACAACAAAGAATCCAAAATAATAATAATGGAAGGCTTTAACGCCAAAATTGGAAGTAAGATTGAAGACTCTGAAAGCAAGATTGAAAATTTTGAATTCGGCACAAGAAACACAAGAGGAGAAAAACTCATGGAATTCCTGGAACCAGAAAACAGGTATGTTATGAATACCTTCTACAAAAAGAAACCTAACAGAAAGTGGACATGGGTCACACTTAACGGAACTACCAAAAATAAAATAGACTATTTTCTCTCAAACAACAAAGGAATATTTGAAGACGTCACAACAATAAACAACGTAACAACGGGTAGTGACCATCGTATAGTTAGAGCAAAAATAAATATTAACATAAAAGAAGAGAGAAAAAGGATTTTTAAAAAAACAACGAGGATAGATGCCTTTAAACTAAGAACAAATGAAGAGCAATTCCGAGAGGTCTTAGTGGATAAATTCGAATCTGATCCTTCACATAATCAAGATTAAATTGACGAGATTATTAAAAACCTTCTCACAGCAGGACTACAGGTCGCAAAGAAAAAAAGAAGACAAAATAAGCAATGAAACTAAACAGCTAATGACGGAAAAAAGACAACTACTAGCGCAAAACAAATGCTATACTCAAGAATACAGAGAACTTAATAAAACAATTAGAAAATAACTAAAACGCGATAGAGAAAAATGCAACGAGAACTTAATAGAACGAGTCATTGAAAACAACAGAGTCTTAAAATGTCTAAGACCCACACTGAAAGTTCAAAAAATCATCAAAATTAAAGACGCCAACAATAAGGAAGAGAAGGACAAATATAAAATATCAAATATTGTCGAAGACTTCTACACATCCTCGTACAGCTCGCAAGTCCAGCCTAATGAAACAACAAAGGAAACGTCAAAAAAAAAATAAAAAACGTGGGATCAGAAGTACTATCAAATATAAAGGGATTCGAAATAGAAAGAGCTTTAAAAGAGCTAAAAAATAATAAAACTCCAGGACACGACGGTATAATTGCCGAGCTCTTGAAAACAAGCAAGACATTAACAATCCCTGTACTAACAGAGCTATTTAATAGATGTCTCCATAATAGCAAGATCCCTTAAGACTGGAACGAGAGTCTAGTAATACTCCTACTCAAAAAAGGGGACAAATGTGATCTACAGAATTATAGACCTATATCGTTACTCAGTCAAGTATACAAACTATTTATGAGACTTATTAACAACCGGTTAACCTACAAAATGGACAATTACCAACCGGTTGAACAGGCTGGCTTCCGCAAAGGATATAGTACATCAGATCATCTGCTGACAATAAGAACATTGATAGAGAAGGCAAATGAATACCAACTACCCGTATTTCTTGCCTTCGTCGACTATGAAAAGGCGTTTGATAGTATCGAGATGTGGGCCATAGAACAAGCTATTATTAATTGTAGAATAGATTCGAGATATAGGCAACTAATACATAATATATATGAAAATGCAACTATGATAGTACAGCTAGATGAAAATACAAATCTCATCCCCATTAAGAGGGAAGTGAAACAAGGAGACGTAATATCGCCAAAGTTTTTTAACCTAGCCTTAGAAGACGTCTTCAAAACTACAAATTGGTCAAACTATGGCATTAACGTTAATGGCAACAAGTTAAACCACCTCAGATTCGCTGACAACATAGTGATTATAGCGAGCACATTCGAGAAACTGCAAATTATGATAGGGGAACTAGCAGCCAGCTCCCAATACGTCGGCCTAAAAATGAATATGAAAAAAACAAAAATAATGACAAACACAGATGACCCCAGACGTATAACTATAAATGGCAGTGAGATAGAACAAATCCAGGAATATATCTACCTAGGCCAAATCCTGAGACTTGACAAAGAGAAACAAAGTGCGGAAATTACTAAAAGATCAAGACTAGCATGGGCAGGATTTGGAAAACTTAGTTGAATACTTAAGAACCGCAAAATACCAAAATACTTGAGGAGCAAAGTGTTCAACCAATGCATCCTTCCTAGCATGACATATGGATGTCAAACCTGGACCCTAACCAAGGCAAACATGAATAAACTAGCCACAACAGAAAGAACAATGGAAAGAGTAATGTTAGGTATATGTTAATCTATCTATCTAGGTATACGACTGTCAGATAAAAAAACAACTGGGTAAGATCCAAAACAAAAGTCGAGGACATAGCAACAAAAATTGCCAAACTTAAATGGAGCTTCGCGGGCCACACTGCTAGATAAAAAGACCAACGTTGGAATACTACAATACAACATTGGAGACCTTATGAAAGTAAACGACCAAAAGGAAGACCACAGATAAGATGGGTTGATGACATTAAAAGAATAGCCGGAACAAATTGGAAATATGTTGCTCAGGATAGAGACCGATGGAAGGAGTTGGCTAAGAAGAAGAAGAAGAAGTGCAAAATGGGTAAAAAAACATGCCATCGGCAAAAAGTTTGTTTTCTGAATTCTGCTAGCTTGAACCTTAAGCCAGCAGAATCGCTCCCATTAAGGGTGGTTTGGTGGTGGAAAGTTATTAGGATGGTAATAAATTAGTGAAAAATGGGTAAAAAAATATTACGTAGGTCAAATTGGATTCCACTCATTTGTTCCCGCTAGCTTAATAGTCCCCAACTTTGAACTATATTAGTTATACACCGATCCAGATATTGTGAAATTCGTTAAAGTGGAGAGACTTACATGGGCTGGACACATTGCTAGGATGTCAGATCACGAATACACGAAGAGATTTTAACATTTTCAAAACTAGAGGACACAAGAAGCAGAGGACGACCACAAATGAGATGGATTGATGATGTAGAAGAAGATCTACAGATTCTAAGGGTCAGAAGATGGAGGGAAGTTGCCAGAAATCGACAGGAGAGGTGTAGTAAATGGATAGCAGATCATATCGATACATATTTTCACTAGACTGTGGGTTTAGGTCATGTTTGTACACAATCTTTCGCTTAAATGCTTTCATGAACATATTTGTTAATGATGGAGATGATGAAGAGTCCATAGAAACTCCGTATAGATGTGGAGTGCTGCTGTAGTGGGTTGTTAATATTCTTCGGTAATCTTTAAGGTACTTTTTAAATTTATATAATGTTTTGTTTATTTTATTTTATAATAATTTGGTTGGGTTCTTTTTCAGTTTTGTAAATGTTTTATTTAAGAAAATAATTAGAAAACAATAATTAAATACTACCATAACGCCTCATTACCACACTATATAATTTGTCCTATTAAGTTTAAACCACTTTTAAATCCTGTTAAAATTCCATTTTTTATTATTTTTTTTTTGTTTATCCAGCTATGTTTTAGTGCCCGAAAACTTTTTAGAGTATAAGGCCGCGTATCAAACGAGCCAACCATTTTTTCGTAAGTGTGTTAGGGACCTAAACATTTGTTTCCCTCACGTTTCGGCGCTCGACGTCCCACAGCAGCATAAGTTTCCTGATAAGCGTTATCGCCATTGTTACAAATCAATGACGGCCTGGCATTATCTTTCAGTGTGCAGGTGACTGCGTTTGCGTTAACGGTTGCCTCTCTCGTTCTCGTCGCACCGGCTTGGCTCTGCTTTGCGACCTGCGACGTTTATCAGCTGTAAATAATCCACGAAATATGGAAAAGGGTGAGATTTTTTTTGACTTACGTTTCAGTTTGATGAATATAGCTGAGTCAGCTGCCAGAGACTGGAGAAACTTCTCTGCTACAAGTACGTATTTTTAAAATACACGTGAAATATTGCTTATAGAGCATAATACTTTTTATCCATACTTATTTCGACAATTTGGTTTTCTTATTGAAAGCAAAGTGTCAAGACCGTGACTAAACAACATAGAATATGTAAAAAAAATCTTATAATGTAACCACTAATATAATTTACAAAAGTCAATAAAAAAGACGGAAAGTTCACGAGTGAAACTCATCAACAAAGTATATTAAGTGTTTGTTGCTAATATAAAGAAAGACAATAAAATGAACAAAAAATCAGAAAACATTTCAAAACAGAAATACTAAAAGATAATAATACACAGAAGAAGTACGCAGAACAAATAACCAGCAGAGTCAGCGAAGAACCAGAAACATTACACGCGGAAGGAAAATGGAAAAGCATAAAAGAAACAGTTTTAAACACTAATTAAAAAAGATTGATGAAAACTAATAAAAAAAACACAAAATAAAAGAATGGTATGATGAGGAATGTCAAAAAATAGCAGAAGCAATTGGAAAAATAAGAACAGAAAATTTAACAAATAATAATGACAGTAGCAGACCAAAATACAAGCTAATTGAGAAGAACTATGAAGAGAGCATGCGAAAACAAAAAAAAAATACAAAGAAAACAAACTCAAGGAGATGGAAGAAATATTAGGTATAAAAAAGAAGTAAGATCCTTTTACTAGGAAACAAGAAAAATGGATAGAGGATATTAGAAAAATAACCCATTCATGAAGAATGATGAAAGGATTTTGATAAATAAACCATGGGAAATAATGAGACATTGGTAAACTTACTTTACACAACTATTAAACAAAAACAAAGAACAAAGTAGGCCTCCGTGACGGCAATGGCCTCTCGTTTCAACTTAAATTTTTATTCAGTGGATGCCTTTTTTAAGTGTGGCAACAAAAAGAAGTCACATGGGGCCAAATCTAGACAATGGAGTAGATGAGGCAACAGTTTTGACCAACTCGACCAATTTTGACATGCTGACGGCGAAGGTATGAGCCGGTCTGTTGTCACGGTGGAAAAGCCCTTTTTTCTTCGCTAAATGGGGCCCTTTTGCCCCATGCAATTCAACGTCGAATCGGTCCAATAATTCGGCGTAGTAGAGCCCTGCGACCGTTTTACCATACTCCAGGTAGTCGACGTAGATCATCCCTTATGAATCCCAGAAAATAGTGGCCACTACCTTTCCGTCCGATAGGGCAGTCTTCGCCTCCTTCGGAGCTCGTTCGCCGGGTGCCGCCACTGTTTTAACTGTTTCTTGGTCCCTGGTATATACCAGTGGATTCATGTTTTGTCAATGGTTACAAAACGATGTAGAAACGCCGAACTGGCGTTTATACAAGTTTTTTATTTTTCTAAAATCAGCGAACACGCCCGCTTCCACGTTCCGCGTTCCACTTCAGCCATGCTATGCATTCTATGACATCTGTAACGCCTGCCCTTCTTCTTATTTCTTCGTTTCTAACTCTGTTACTGATAGTTAGTTCAAGTAAAGCGGGTTTCATTCTTCTTTGAGCTACTCTGAGTTTGGTTGCTGTAGCCTGGTTTAAGGAAAGTGTTTCAGCGCAGTAAGTCATGACTGGAAGCACACTTTATACGAACGTCTTCTTTTTAAAATAATTTGGCATGTTACTCTGGAAGATGTCTGATAGAGCTCCATATACGGCTCATCCTAAAATAATTCTTCTTTGCAGTTTGGCAGTTTGGTTGTCCCTGGAAATTTAAATTTCATGGCCTAAATATTTATATTTATGTTATGTTAAGTGTTCAATATTATCTTAAAAATATTCATTCTTTTTCTTGTTTTTTGAATAAATTTTTTATAATTCAACAATTTAAACTTACCTAACCTATATCCACGTGGATTAAAATTTGTGTCAAGTATATACTTATTTAATAATTTATTATTTTAATTTTATATAAAACCTTCCTTGTCTTTGCTTTTTAGTAATTCTAAAATTGTATTCTTTTTGAATTTTATTTGTAAAAATTATAAAATATATGTTATGTAATCTTAAATTGACCTCAGCATTTGAGGTCAAGCAGATGTATAGAGCGAGCGATATAGTCCAAGAGATTAAATCCCAACGTCTTAGATGGGCTGGCCATGTCCATAGACTCCCTAATAATTAATATGGGAGAAAGCCCACAGGAAGAAGACCCTTAGGACGTCCACGAATGCGATGGAGAGACAATATATGGTCAGATCTAAGAACAATGGGGCTGCCCACTGACCCAACTATTATGGACGACCGTTCAAGATGGAAGCAAGTTGTGCAGTCAGCCAAAACCCACCCCGGGTTGTAGTGCTACGAGAAGAAGAAGAAGAATCTTAAAAATAATTCTCTTTCATATTGTTGTCCCATCTCATTTTCTCATTGCACATTGTGGATTTTTTAGTAGGACAAGAAAAATCTTACACTTAAAAAAGCTTTTAGTCAAAGCTATCCAACATGTGCAGCGTTCTCTTGTTACATCCTTATTATTTAGTTAACTACATTTATAAATTTATTATATTTAATAGAGCAGCATCAATGAAAATATTATAGAAGAGCCAATTAAAACAGTGAAAAAGCCGAAGTGATATATTCGAATGAAGTTGTGGCATAAATTCAAATGGCTTCCTGAGTAAGTGCCGTAGCTGATCCAGTTGGCGCAACGTTGGCAACAATAATTCCAAGAAGTCACTCACATATAAATCAAACGTCGTCGTTGGTTATTAAGTTCAGGGATTTTTCCGCACATACACAGACTGTGGCATCCCCATCTCCAAATACACACAACACAATTCAAAAGAAATATATGACACGTTGACAGACAAATCCAGCGCGGCATACAAATATAAAACATTTATTCACTTTATTCCGCTTCACTTTCCCCTTCGAAAGCAGCTTATTACATTGACGCTGCAGAGGGGTGGGCGAAATTTCCAAGAGAATTATACATGCATAATAGTTTTACGAACAAAGGTCTATGTACCTGTTATAAACCACTTTTCTTAAAATTGTAACGTAAATGACGAGTGAGTGAATAAAACAAAACCATTTTTTTTTTAATTTAACCCTTTAGCGGTTGGTGATCACTATACTAACCACCACCATAAAGATAATATTAGTAAAAATTTACAGACGTTTTAATGACAGAATGTTCCTAATATCACTTAGTGTTTTACCGGAATGGTTGGTGCCCACGAGACTAGCCACTCCTTTAATTGCGCGCGCTTTTAGCAATAAGTGATCATTGTGGTGACCACCACGCGCTTGTAATGCATGAAAATTCAGCAGTTTCCAATTGTGCTATATTCTAGTGGTTGTACTACTTTTTCTAATACAAATATTGTTGAAATAATTAGTGTTTATCATTGTATGTGTATCCTAGGTTGGATTTCTAAAACGATTTTCGACATTTTGTTTACCATTTTTGCATTACAGAGAGTATAAGGTAAGCATAACATAGAATTTGCGTGAAGTGAGGTTAGATTTTTTATTATTATTTCAAATATTATCTAATATAAGACAAATAATAATACAGAATCATTGTAACATAGTGTATAGAAAGTAATTTTCGCTACCGGTTTGTATATGTTGTTACGGCTGAGAAAATATCAGGTGTAATGTAAACTTGGTTCACTGCATAGCAAAAATCAGTCACATTTTCGAAATTGTACAAAAAGCAACTATTAGCTTAAATAACTTTTCTGTTTGACAGACTCATCGATTACTCTTTATTTGTTGTACAAGTAAGATCAATATCACATCAATAATTTTTATTTTACTTACAGAATATGGTATTTCCAAAAACAATGGATATAACAAACATAACTTCCAATGAAGTTTATGAACTGATCGATGGAATTACAGACGAAAAAGTGGTTGCCTCTGATTATGATGGAGACAGTGACGCCGAAGATGTTAAAGTGTTTCCACAAATGAAAAACCTGAGAGGCTATCACGTTTACGTGATTACCATCAAGGCATTGGCTTTGATAGTGAACTTTATGATGATTCTATCGTTGACCCCACCTACAGCTTGGAAAAACCACTACCAAGAGGCCAATTATTGCTTGACTCTATCCAATCAGATTCAGATTCTAATCCATCTGAAGAAATTACAAATTCTGTCTCATGCAACGATCCTTTACAGATTTCTTAGACTTTACTGGTCTGTGAATGAAAATTTCAGAGTAAGCAAAATAGCAAACTTAATGACTCAAAAGAGATTTCTAAAAATTCTCCGCTTTTTACTCTTGAATGATAATCAAGCAATGCCTAGAAAAGGAACACCCGGGCATGATAAACTATACAAATTACGGCCATTACTTTCCCATCTTTCTAATAAATTTTTAAAATCGTTTTCAACATCTCGAAATTTGACAGTAGACGAAAGTATGGTGGACTTCAAAGGTAGATCAATTTTGAAGCAATATATGCCAATGAATTCATGAGCGTGTATAGGATTAGACTTGTACCCTTTGTTTATCCTATATGTAACAATACCTTATCCGTGGTCCAGTATTGTTTGTCTGTTAAAATAAATGTCTTGACGGACCCCTAGACGAGAAGCGAGTGTCCTTGTATTTTCCTTCGACGTGTTCTTCTTTAATTATTCGTCTATTTCGTTTTAGTGATATCGCTGTGCATTTGTCTGAGAGAAATAATCTGTACTTATCTGTCTATACTTTTTTAAGGAATATATTATAACCTTTCGAGACTGGCTGAATGACGAAAGTCAATGCCACAAAAAAAAAAAAAAAAAAAAAAAAAAAAAATGCCAATGAAGCCCACCAAAAGAGGCTTCAAGGTGTGGGTAATAGCATGTTCTGCCTCTGGATATATGTTATACTTCAATATTTATGAAGGGCGTAGCTACGGAGAAAAAACAAGTACGAGATTAGGCGAAAAACCAGTACTGCATCTTTCAAAATCATTTTTTAATAAAGGGTACTGTATATTTTTTGATAACTATTTTTCATCGTTTAACTTGCTATCCACCTTACTGGCAAACGCTACTTTCAGCTGTGGAATATTTAGGATCAATAGAAAGTGCGAAAATGGTTGCGTTTCGATTTAATTTGAGTTTCTTACCACTCCCTAACACGTGTTTCTGGGTCTTCCCGTCATCAGAGAGAGCTTGTAAGAAAACTCAAACTAAACCAAAAGGCACCGACTACTCGGCAATTATACAAAAAATTATTACCAGAGTATGCTACTAGAGACATCTAGTGATAAAAGATGAAGTTAAATGTGTCGATAGCAATTAAAGTAAATTGTATACTCACGCTTAATCAAGCCATTAAGAGCGATGCTGGGATTTTCGCATATTTATCGTCCTTACTCGACGCAATGAGTACAAGAAAGATGGTAATTTATATGGGTAAATTGTTAATGCATAGTGGAATATAAATATTCCCAGCATCGCTCTTAATGGCTTGATTAAGCGTGAGTATACAATTTACTTTAATTGCTATCGACACATTTAACTTCATCTTTCATCACTAGATGTCTCTAGTAGCATACTCTGGTAATTATTTTTTGTAAAATTGCCGAGTAGTCGGTGCGTTTTGGTTTAGTTTGAGTTTTCTTACAAGCTCTCTCTGATGACGGGAAGACCCAGAAACACGTGTTAGGGAGTGGTAAGAAACTCAAATTAAATCGAAACGCAACCATTTTCGCATATTTATCGTCCTTACTCGACGCAATGAGTACAAGAAAAAAGGTAATTTATATGGGTAAATTGTTGATGCATAGTGGAATATAAATATTCCCAGCATCGCTCTTAATGGCTTGATTAAGCGTGAGTATACAATTTACTTTAATTGCTATCGACACATTTAACTTCATCAATAGAAAGTATTATCCGAAAAAATTTATTAAAAATCCTTTGTAAAAGGTATATAATTTTTAAAAACCCAAATGGGTTGTTATAGACAAAACGTTTTCGGAATCCATTATTCCATCATCAGTGTCTAGGTGCACATGAGTGTAGCCACTAAATACATGGGTAAAAACCCGTTAACAAAAATTTAGTTACATTTGTTTTACATTATATTATATAAATTGCTAGGATGCTAAAGTTACCGTTGGATTAGGTAACATGGCGACATATGACTCCACGTTGAAGTTGCAAGTCCTGAGACGGTGTGTCCTGAGACACCGTCTCAGGACTTGCAACTTCAACGTGGAGTCATATGTCGCCATGTTACCTAATCCAACGGTAACTTTAGCATCCTAGCAATTTATATAATATAATGTAAAACAAATGTAACTAAATTTTTGTTAACGGGTTTTTACCCATGTATTTAGTGGCTACACTCATGTGCACCTAGACACTGATGATGGAATAATGGATTCCGAAAACGTTTTGTCTATAACAACCCATTTGGGTTTTTAAAAATTATATACCTTTTACAAAGGATTTTTAATAAATTTTTTAATATATGGTATACAGCCAAATACAGGAACGTAGATTCCTTGTGGATTTTATTATCCGAAACATCTTAAAAATGACAAGGCCTTGAAAATCCGGGAGCTCGATTAGACCACAAGCAATGAACTCTCTGTTTGCAAGTGGAAGGATAGAGAAATAGAGAAATCTTTGTTATTGTAAGTTCTTTCCATGATCCATCATGCCTCACAACTGTATCACGAACCAATAAAAAAGGCGAGAAGGAATGTATTTCATGCCCAATGCTCATATACGATTATAATAAAAATATGGGAGAAGTGGAGTCCACGTATAATATTTCATAGAAATCCAGGAGATGGTGAATGAAACTGTGCTATTATCTAATTGACGCCTTAATTATCAACGCCTACATAAGTTATAAAATTGATTGTAACAAGAGGAATACAAAACCAATGTCTCATTTGATGTTTCGCAGTAATTTAGCTGATGAGCTGACACAAGATTGTTGCACCAGAAAAAGACCAGATCCAAAAGTGATTGTTTTCAAAACAAAATTGAAAAAACAAAATGGACGATCAGTTAACATGACAGATACTGTACAAAAATCGGATGTAGGAAAACATTTACTCATGAAGGGAAACGTACGACGGTGTGGGTACTATAGTACAAAAAAGAAAGTTGTCAGATCAGCACTTATTTGTAAAGAATGCGATGTGGCATTGTGTATTTCATGTTTTGAACCATTCCACACATTATAAAGTTCATAATATTAAGCTACCTACAATATCTTTTGTATCTTTATGACAAATAAATGATTAAAATAAAAGTGGTTATTCTGTTGATCACCAAACATGCTGGTATTGCTACTGCATAAAACGTTTGGTGGTTAGTCTAGTGACCCCCTCTCAGATATTTTCTAATCAAGCTTGGAATTTTTTAAACATGTTTATGACATACATTGGATCCCATCTGCAGCATTAATTTATAAAAATGAGCTAATACTGTAAAGAAAAGTTTTGTGCTATAAAGGGTTAAATATGGTCAAATATTTGAAGTGATCGCAATATATTTAATGTTCTAGAAATTTGCAATTGGTAAACAAGTAAAGAACAACTAGACAATTAGTAAAAAGTCCTGGAATTTTAAAAGTGTCTTATTTGTTTAGTGGTTAAGCTTAAAATGGAACAATAATTATTGAAAAGCTACAGAAGAATGGTTAATCAACTTTCTGGGAATTGGTTTTTATGCTGGGAGTTTTTGTACCTGAAAAAAAACAATTGTTCTTTTAACAGCTAATAGAAAAACAATCTTCCATATAAATTATATATATATATATATATATATATATATATATATATATATTCTAAAACTTAAACATCATACTTCTTCTTCTTCTATCCCTCAAATTCTTAGAAAGACTTCTTATCCGTAAAATTATTCATTCCACTAGACGAAAACTAGTTACCATAAATATCAATATTTTCAGTATCTGGTAATCTATTCATTCTCTCAATGTACATCCTATATTCTGAGATAGTTTCGACCGTATAAATACACAGATAGCCCTAAACACTTTCGAATAGAAGATTGATACTCAGAAGTGCAAATTAGCGTATTTAATGGCCAAATAAATTTCAAACCTATAACCTTAAAATCCACCACAGTGGTTCACAACTTTCCTCATACCCCTATTTCAATCATTGCCACTCAAGCTTTAGCAAAAGGTTCGACTTACTCTGTTACCTCAAGTCACATTCTAGTTGAGACAGTCATCTGTCAAACTGAAGAAGCCATCTCCAGTTTACTTTTCAAAGATGCTAAAATACCTAGACAAGACATCGCTAGAGTTCTTAGAAATTTAAAGCCTCCTACTTCGAACATAAGCCAATCCGAGAGAAAATCTCTGAAAGAACTTCATCAAATCCAAATCCAGACATACTTCCTGTCGATAAAAGAAATGTCACCGTCACTCTAAACACTTCTTCTTACAAAAATAAACTCTTGAATCTCATTAATACTCTAGACTACAGACCAATTCCTAATAATCCAACAACCTATTAAATCTAACTAATTGTTTGACTAACTTATACCGACTTAATTGTCGGTATAAGTTAGTCAAAAAGTTATGGGAATGTCTGGAAGAGTTTTCACTAAAAACTCTTCCAGATGTACCTTCGGAAAGCACGCCAGTGAATCTTAGTAAATAAAGAAAGGGGCGTTGAAAGTCGAAATGATTTCCAGAGTGTGAAGAGTAAGCATAACCGTTATCCAGATTTATTTCAAGTATTACTCTTCCATTACAGTCGACGTCCGCGAAAGATAAGTAGCTTAGTAAGCCAGCTGACAAATTATTTGTGTACATGCAAGGACTCCTTACAAATGATTCCAATAAATCTCCTTGTATCTTCCCGTGTTCACGGTGGCGCTGTTATTATTTACAGCCTTAAAGATAACCTGACATGTCGATGAAGATGTATCTGGCTGCCGCTTTTGTATCCCGCCCGGAAATTTCTCGCCACAGACTGCATCTCAATTCGTTGCTGCTGCTGGATATATTATGTTTTTAGAAAAACGTGGTTTGTACCGGTAACGAAGCTTATTGTTCGCTTATCGCTGAACGTGATATATTATTACCGAAAAACGCCGAAGACTACCAAAAAGGAACTTCGTGTTTGGGGTAATGGCATCATATATGACAGGTTGAGATGTCGGACAGATATAAAATAAAAGATTCTTTTGATAAAACGTGAAAAGTCTATAGTTTCTTTAAAGTTTTCCAAGAAAATATGGCAATTTCTATAAAACAGAATACGGCTCACAAATTAATTATATCTAGATCATTGACTAGAACTTCATATTTATTTGAATACCTGAAAAAATCAAATTAAATTACATGTATTTATAGCCCAGTCTGGTTATGCAAAATCATCGATTTCACGGCAAAATTTCTCGTAGATATCTGAAGCTTTTAAAACATAGGTGGGGGTTACTGGATGACGAATAGATGAAAAAGTACTCGTATTTTTAACTTGCGTTTTTTTTAAACAATAATTTATGGTCACAATTTGATTTTTTGCCTATAAGTTTTTTCCCTTATATTTTACATACACAATATTTATATCATTTGTTTATATCAAGACTATCTTTATTTTCCCGTCTTTTTAATTAAAATTGATAAATAATTTAAGGATATATTTGCAAAACAGTAGTTTTTTTGCACTATTTATAAATTTTATAAATTTAATTAATAAAATAAAATGTGTAATAAAATATATGTTAAAAATAAAATAAATATAATTAATGAACATCGAGAAATTACCGTCTTTTAAATTGTGCGAAATTTTCCCCCGCGATCGGTCAAATAGTTTAAAAGTTATTTATTTGTTTATCCCTGATTAAACTATTGAATTCGCTCTATTAATGATGCTAGATATATTTACCAAGTTTCATAGGATTCTTTAAGACTATATAATATAACGCTATAGTATTATAGCGTTAGTTCATTGTGCATCGAAGCAATAAGATGTGTGAGTTCATATTTTATTATTAATGAAGTAATCCGTTATCATAGTATCTTAGAAATACAGTACATAAATTATACCAGCCATTTATCGACACCAGTTTTTATTATCAAAGGCAATTACCAAAACCTAAAGCGGAATAGGTCAGTATTTAGGATAATTAAATGGTAATTTAACATTGAATTTCATGTTACTGAGAATAGCGATGAATCTCCAGCTACTTCACAACCACTTTTATCTTACTCAGCTGCAGCCAGCAAACAACAAGAAGTAATCTATCCATCCAAACTACAAGCAATAGTTTTCAATTCTCTCAATAATGTCAAATTAGAAGAATACTTAGCGATAGGCACTCTAGTTAGTCCAAAACATATTCTGTTTTCATCAAGAATCACCAACAATCGCATCTGTATTTGTTTCTCAAGCAATCAAATCGTAGATGAATTTTTTTTAAACAATGGAATAATATACAAATTCAAGTCCGTAGACTAATTACTTCAAGTATAAGACTCTTAATATCCAATGTATCTTCTATCTCACTATCCCGGATAAAATAATAGAGAAAAAACTTTTATCTTTAGGGCTAAAACTAACTACATCAATGTCATTTTTGCGAATAGGAACGACCAATCCGAAATATAAATATGTATTTATTATAGCTTATATATTAATTATGCAAAATAAAAAACAATACGTAGGTACAGATGGGCCATTACTATTGGTAGAGTTGGGCCAATTTGAAACACATAAAATAATGATGTTAACCTATTTCTTTTTACTAGCAATTTTTCCACATGAATCACAAACATTTTCAAATTTTGTACAGTTGTCATAGCACCAGTGTTTGCAAATCAAATATTGAACCCGATCATCTTTTCTGGATGTTTTGCTGTAATCTTCACCACAACCAATGCACTCCTTTTCATTAAATTCGTCTTCGTCTTCGCTGTTATCTAAAACTGGCACATCTGCATTCATATCATCACCAGACGAATCTAACTCATACTTTTTATATTGACGCCTTTTGTTTTGCTGCTTTGGAACTGTCTTCTTTTTTTATTCTTTATCTTCTTTTCTTGAATTTTGTCTGCAGAATTAAGAATTTCCGCCACTCTTCTTGCTCGACCCTTACATTCTTTTTTGCAGCATCAATTTTGGGTACAGACGATAACGTGTCCAATACTTTTCCAGGTGTTACACTTGAGTCTTCAACATTAGACGTACCAGCTGCAGTTTCTTCATAAACGACTAGAGTAATGCCTGCAAGTGAAGGACCTGGTTCTTCTAAAATATTTAGATCTATTTCTGTATTACTTTGTTTTTCTACTATAGCTGAGGAGCTCTCATTTGTGGACAAAAAAGCGTGCTCTGGAATTTTATCGGGATCAAATGGTACAATTTCTGTGGCAACAAATCCAAATGTTCCATTTTTCACCATTCCTGAGATTTTCCACGCATTTCCTAACAACTCACCAAACTGGTAACGTGTAATTTTTCTTGTTGGGTTATTTCTGATATAGTTTTGACATCTCAAGTAAAAATTAGCCTTTAAAAATTTGAAAAAAGCTCGATCCAAGGGCTGCAGAAAATGCGTGGTATGACTGGGTAAGCACAACATTATAAATTCGTTGTTTTCGGCGCATTCTAATACTTCCACTGCTGCTGTATGGGACGTATGTCCATCTAAAATCAGCAAAACTTTGCCTTGAGGCTTTCGAGGAATAAATAGATTTTTTAGCCAATGTAAAAAAATATCTTCTTTTCAATTTTTTCCTTTAAAAATAGAATACGGAGGTAAAAATACGCCCTCAGCATTGCAGCAGCTTATCACAGAAATCGTTTCTTCTTTCTCTCCTGATGTAATAACAGGGACATTCTTGGATCCTTTAAACGCAAGTACATGTCCAGGCCTGTTATTTAACTGCAAACCTGTCTCGTCTACGTTGAAAATATGACCCGGCTTATTTATTAGTTGACTATTGGTTAAAATACTTAGCAGCAGATCAAAGTACTGTTTAACTACCTCGTGGTTTAATCCTTTTGCCCTGTCCAAAGAAACTCCTTTACCTTTTGGCACTGATATGTCTGGATGGCGCCGTAAAAAAGACTGCAACCAGTCAAAACCAGCTTTATTGTTGTTTTTATTGAATTTGTGGCTTACATTAAATTTTTCTGCTAACTCAAACGCCACAGTTCGTACATGGTCATGAGTGGGTGCAAAACCATACTTTTGCAATTTCTTAATATGCAGCACTAATTTCATCTCGATCTCATCCCCAAGAGTTGAAGAAGGTCCAAGACGATTGTGTTTTTTTAGATCATTATTTTTCATTCTTCTCTGTATGCTACTTCGGGGTATGCCATAAGCTAATGCAGCTCGATTTAGTCCCATGTGATTTTCTCTGATAGCTGCAACCGCATTTTGTAGTGCTTTTTCGTTCCATTTACCTCTTTTAACAGTAGATTTCCGCTTATAATATGAAGTCATATTGTAACCTGTAACAATATGAAAATTAATTAATAATACTTATTATTAAAAAAAATTTTTGAATAATACAAAACCAATACTTATTATTAGCCCATCTATACCGATACACTGTGGCCCGTCTATCCCAAAGGTTCGGTAGAGACGGGCCACGCCATTGAACACACAGTTTAAATTTTATAAGGGTATTTTAGGTTAGGTTCAGTTGTTTAATCTCAATATAACAGTTGAATACATAAATAATAAAAAAAAACTTACCTTTTGTCAAAACTTACACAACTTGAAAATTCACCAAGGAAAAATTTCACCAACAGCATATAATTAAGTAAAAAAATCTCCGTTGTTTATGCATACACGTCGCAATGACCACGTTCACAGGGTCTGTCGTTGACTAAATGTTATAAATCAACGTTGTCGCACTGCACAATAAACAGAGGATCTGCAATATGACGAATGGCCCGTCTATACCGATGGCCCATCTCTCCCGGACTTACCCTACATATCCCCACCCATAATCCAAATTTCCAGTAGTTGCTCAGTAACTGTAAATAACTCAGATACAGCTGTCCCAACTACTACATTTTCAAACAAAAATGAATCTACTACAGTATCTTCAGCAGCAACGTCTGCTATAACACCTTTAACAACGAGTACCTATACAAATATATCAAATACCTCAACGTCATCTTCAAAAATATCACCCACAACCCACTTAATAACGCACGATACATCGACTACAGTTAATGCAATATCAGTACTATCTAAAACAAATATATCCACTTCACCAACCATATCATCCCACACAAGCATTACTAAACAGTCTTTATCTTCCAGTCTACACAATAATTCTAGCTCTCTTAATGAAAATAAAGATTGTCCGGCACCACAAGAATTTAGCATATCCAACGAGGAAAATACATCAAAATCATCCTCCAAACGAACTATATCTGAAGCAATAACACGCCCCATTGAGACATTAGCTAGTGACAATGTATTTTCAAAACCAACACAGAAACAAAAAAGAATAAAAACAAAAACCTCGACAGTGTCTTTAGAAACCATAATACCACCAATTAAAGAATTATTCAATTCCGAAAAACAAATATTAACCTTCGAAGAAACAGTTGATTTATTTCAAAATCTTCAAGGAGCTAAATATGTTATCAGTGTTACAAATTAATATACCTCAGACACTCAAGCATTTATACAACTCTTATCCAAAATCCATTCATGTACATCCGAGCGTCCATTAAAATTGAAATGTACAAAGTTAAAAAAGAAACTAAGGAAACAACTCTGAAAACTCAAATATGAGGATGAAGAACTCGACACAGATACATCCAGTGAGTTATCTCAGGAGCTTACCATTTAATTAAAAATAAAACAAACATTCAATTTATTAGAATGGAATATAAACGGGTTTTATACCTATTATAATATGCCCAAAATTTTAGTTAATGATCTTTCACCTGCTATTATTTGTCTTCAGAAAACAAATTTCAAAGACCAATATTGCCAACTCTGGTAATATATCCAAAGCTCTTTTAATTACCGATTCCCTCAATGCCATCAATACCATTAACCAGCTTTACACAACACATCCAATTGCTCTCCTAATTAAAAAATAACTAGCTACTATACAAAACAGCAACCATACTGTACAATTTCTATGGGTTCCTTCACATATTGGACTTCAAGGGAATGAAGAAGCGAACCGCATTGCAAAGATGAAACAGTGAATCTGCGAGTAAAGTGAGAATTGTAGTGCTAAATGGCTTAAAATCATTTGTTAAAGTGAAGGTTGACAATTTGTGGCAAAACCAGTGAAACAGTTTAACTTCAAAAATTCGCGAAATGAAAACATGTAAAACCGTGGAAATATCAAATTTTCAACAGAGCTCATCAAGTTGTTCATACTAAACTTCGTCTAGGACAAACCCGACTTATCCACGAGCATATAATCGGCCACACTACTACTACTTTATGTGACAATTGTAATGTTCTACTCAGTGTTAAGCATATCCTTGTAGATTGTCCAAGATACCAGTTTCAAAGACAGACCAACCACATCATCGGATCAACAAGTGAAATCTTAGGAGAAAAATGTAAAATTAAATAATCGGTAAAATTCCTTAAAGACATTAATATACTTAATAAAATTTAATATTAATAAGTCAATTATTTCATGTATATGTTTATATGTCGCTAATAACCTATGTTGTTGCGAAAATGTTTGTATGTATAAAATGTATCCAGTATGTCGATGATATATGTATTTATTTCATCCGTGATTCATCTATTGTGTAAAGGTTTTAGAACACATCGTGAAACTAATGGATAATTGGACTAAAAGCCATGAACTAACTATATCTCCAGAAAAATCTGCCATTATGATATTTAAAAGACGTAGGATAGTCTAAACTGTCAGGATATGTTATACCTGTTGGTAGTGACTATAAATAGCTTGGTATAATCTGAGACCCCAAATTATTATGGTCCAAATCTGTCCAATATGTAAAAAAAAAGATGTACGAAAATCAATTTTCTTAAATGTGTCACTTGCAGGAAATGGGGTGCTGATCCCAAAGTTGCACTGGTGTTTTACAGTACCTACGTGCGATCCATTTTAGGATTACGCATGTATGTTATACGGATTAGTAAGCAATACACATTTACTAAAAATAGAAGTTTGAGAATAACTCTGGGTGCTATGAAATCAACACCATGCCCTCTGTTACTTACTGAAAGTAATGAAGTGCCATTAGAAAATTGTAGAAATTTATTGGCAATAAAATATGTATTAAAATTAAGAGCCAGAACAAGTGACTTACTGAGTATGCTCTATAAAATGTCCATAAAAAATCTAGTAAACAATTATTGGTAAATAAAAAAAAACGGGCGTGGCAGTCCAGTGGGACTGCCGGTGGAAGTTACACTTCTATACACGCATTCGCGGTTACAAATTTATTTGGGAGTCAATCTGCACAATCATTACATATGTAATTATATACTTAAGACATAGCAGAAAGAGAAACAGAATTAATAACAACTTACTAACAATGAAGGATTGAATCAATATTTTGATGAAAATGTATATTTTTATTTTCATATATGTATGAAAGGAGTTGAATGCAAAATTTGTTTACACATACTCTGCAGTAAAATTTAATAATACAATACAAATTAAACTGAAATATTCATAAGTATTTAAAAATGTCAATAATATACATAAAAAAATACACTACAATACAGTGCAACATAATTCCATATATAATAATACAATACAAATTAAAATGCAATATCCATAAGTATTTAAAAATGACAATAATGTAATAATATTAATAAAAAAGTCCTCCCCCACTGGGAATCGAACCCCGGTCTCCCGCGTGACAGGCGGGGATACAGACTACTACACTACCGAGGACATAACACAAATATATTTCAAAATTGACAGTTCTGGATCATACAGTGATTTATTGAGATTATTATTTTGAAATACAAAAGAATAATATAATTATGAACATTTAATAAATAATACAAAACATATCACATAAATAATAATATTAATAAATATTTTATTGTATAATATTATGTGTATATATATCTTTATATAATATATATATAATATTAAATTATATATACAGAGGGAACATTTTTATATTCGAGAGAGGAAGAGAGAGAAAATATATCCTCTGTCTCTCTCTTACTCATTATCTTACATATGTAATGGTTTCACAGATTCACTCCCATACAAATTTCCAACGTGGAGCGCGCGTATGGAAGTATAACTTCAAAAATCCATCATTAGCGGATGCCTTTCTAGAAACCAATGATTTACCGGTTACATTTTCAACAAATTTTATTATACCACTCTATAAATTAGAATTTAATACCATCTTTAAATAACCAAACATTATATATTTCCGAAATGTTTAGACTCACATAAAATAAATAACAAGTTGTTGAACTCTAATAAAACTATAATTTACATAGATGGCTCTAAACTGAACAATTGGAAGGTAAGGTCTGCAGGGTACATTCCTTCCAATAACAAATCATTTAAAATAAAACTTCCTTCTCATTGTTCTATTTACACTGCAGAAGCATTCGCTATTAGGGCACGAAAATTTGCAAGATGCTGTGATTATCTCAGACTCAGAAGTCAGTTCTTAGCTTACTTAATAATACTGAGTTAAACCATACAACATGTGAGCTGATATGTAACATTAAACAAAAAGTGAAAAACAAAGATGTAACATTTATTTGGGAAAAAAATCACACCAGGACAAAAAGTATTGAAATAGTAGACGAGCTTTTTAAGGATTCTACTCATTCAGGTATACAAGAATATGGACAGAACTAGTCTGCTGCGGGTAGCATATGTCTACAGAACTGTGTCAGCTGCCGCTCTGTGGGTTATCACCGGCTGTGTTCCTTTACATGTGCTGGTAGGTGAAAGGGCAAGGATTCACAGTCGTAGCGGGCGGAACATTGGAGAGCGAGAAATGAATGAGATAAGACTGGTCGAGAGATTAGTCTAAATTGGTCAGTGGCAACAGGAGTGGGAGGCAACACGTGATGTGGCGGAGTGGGCGAAGTCACTAATCCCGAACCTTCGAAGCTGGGTGGACTGTGGGCATAGGCAGCTGGATTATTATCTAACGCAAATGCTCACAGGCCATGGCTGCTTCCGCAGCTACCTTTTCAGGTTTAGGAGGGCTCAGTCCGATCAGTACCTTTATTGTGGTTTTTCGGATACTGTGACACACACGATGTTGGAGTGTGAGCGTTGGGCGGATGAAAGACAGAAGTTTGTAAGAGAGTGTAACTGCAGAATGTTTGATTCCGTGAGAGAAATGGTGGAGAAAATGACGGATGAGTGGTGGTGGATACGGATCCACAAATTTATTAGGGACTTGCTCTCTTCAAAAGAACGAGAGGAGAGGAAACTCGCAACAGAATTCTAAAACAAGCGAGTAGCACCTTGGTGGGGTTCGGACTGTCGCAGGCCGAAATAAGAGCAAATGAGAGACAGACGACGCGAGAGAGATGGCAGCCTCGCTAAGGCAGGGGTTGAATGTCCTTGGTGGTTCGTATGGGTGTAGTTTTCTCGATGAATGTGTCGAAGAAAGAATGGGAATCGGGCCATAGCAGGGCATCAGAAGAGATGTTTGCCTTAACCGGCCCTTCCATCCTGATGTCTGGGGTGATAGAGGAGAGGTTTTTAGTTGGACGCCGATCGTCTCGGAGTAGTGACGGGACGAGATGTCAAAATTCCTTGGGCATCTCGCCCTGGCACAGCTTCGCTAGGGTATTAGGAACCCAACAGTACCTGTGTGAGTCACAGGTGTCTGTATGCAGATTATCCTTCTTCTCTTTAAGATGTGAAAAAAGGTATACAAGAATATATTATATATAAAAAAATTAATTTTAACTGGCAAGACAGATGGAAAATATTGGCAAATACATCAAATAACTATTATTACAAGATACTTACTTTACTTTATCGTGTCCGGACATGTCATTCATAAAATTTCGGCCCAGTATCGGGCTACGTCGGTTCCATCTTTGTTGGCGAGCCACAAATCTTCGAGGGTACATCGATGAGGACAGTTTCTGCATATAAGAAGATGTTCCATATTCTGTGTTTCTCCACAGTCACAGTTCACATCATCTTGGTCGATTTTTCCCCATTTTGCCATGTTTGATTTTACTGGAGCGACCCCCGTTCTTATCCGATTTATAGTTTTCCACGTTTTAAAGTCTAGGGACTGGCCGGTCCATTGAACCTGGGGAAGAGGAAAATACTCAGGCGGTTCATCCTGCACTGTTCCAAGGAAGCTTTTCCTAGATTTTAGTCGCTTTCGTGGTGTTCGAGCTTTGTATAGGGCATGCCGCTCGTCCGCGATCTGTTTAATTTTCTCTATGTGCTCTGCAACGCCTCTGCGTGTTGAGGGTTCTGCAAAACCCGCTGCTTTATATAGATTTGAGAGTGGCGTCGGTTTCATGCACCCCGTTACTATCCTGCATGTCTCATTTAGCGCAGTATCAACTTGTTTGGTGTGGGCAGATCTTTCCCAAACGGGGCACGTATATTCAGCAGTTGAGAAACACAGTGGCTGTGCTGTTGTTCTTAAAACGCCAGGACGTGCACCCCATTTACTTCCCGTTAGCTTTCTGAGTATGCTGTTCCTAGTTGTTACTTTCCCTTTCGTTTTTATGCAATGTTGTCTGTAGGTGAGGGACCGGTCCAGAGTTACTCCAAGATATATATGTTGGCTTGTGTGTTCTAATGTATTACCTTCTTCTTCTTATGGTGCCGTGCACCTATAGTGCGTTGGCGAATTATCTTAAGGTCAGACGTCTGTCTTTTGCGGCATGCAAAAGTTCGCCAGTGTTAGTTACGCCTGTCCAGTTCTTTATATTTCGCAGCCACGACATTTGTTTGCGACCTACTCCTCTCTTGCCCTCAATCTTTCCTTGGATAATTAGTTGAGGGATTGCGTATCCAATCTTTCGTGCCTTGATCAAGCTGAGCAATTCTCTCTCAGTATTTGTATTACCATTCCACACAATTTGGAGTTTTCGCTTGGCTTCCTTTGCGCGAAGGTGGAAAGCGCAGACTTGGGTTTTAGAGGGATTGGGTCTCAGGGAATTCTGCAGGTAGTACGCTGTCATTGTTTTTAATGCAGTTTCGAGTTTCTTCTCCACTTCTTTAAAACTATTTCCTTGAGCACATATTGCAAGATCGTCAGCATAGAGGAAGTGCTTGGTTTCGGTCGGCGTAGGTTGGTCGTTTGTATATATATTGAAGAGCATCGGTGCTAAAACACTTCCCTGTGGAAGGCCATTTTTTTGAACTCTCCACCTACTTACTTTACCCTCCAGCATAACGAAAAAACCTTTTTGTGCCTTACTGTGTCATAGGCTGCTGTCAAATCTACGAAAGCAGCCCCTGTTATAAGTTTTTCTTCAAAGCCCTCTTCAATGTGTTCTGTTAGTGCGAGGACTTGGCCGGTGCAAGATTTGCCGGGTCTGAATCCTCCTTGTTGTGGTATGAGGTGCTTGTCGACATTTTTTTCTATTCTGGCGAGTATGAGTCTCTCGTATAGTTTAAAAAAGTGACACAACAGCGAGATAGGTCTGTAGCTACTGGGGTTTTCTGGGTCCTTTCCTGGTTTTAACAAGGCTATTACTTTAGATTTCCTCCATGATTTTGGAATTTCGCAGGTTTTGCAGCACGTGTTATAAGATTGCAAGATCCAGTTTTTGGCTCCTTGGCCTAAATGTTTTATTTGTTCACTGCATATATCATCCACACCTGCAGCTTTCCCGTTTTTTAACCTGCTCATACCGTCGTGAAGTTCTTTTAGTGTAAAAGGAGTACCTAGGTGGTTTGTCTCCGAGTTCAATCTTCTTCTAGTGGTTGGGCTCTTATATCGGTTCGTAGTTCTTCCATTCATAAGGAGTTGAGCAGCGACTTGGTTTGCTGTAACCTTGCAAGGTGGTTTATGTTCTTTTGGATCACCGCTAAGTTTTTTTACAAGGTTCCATGCCAATTTGCTACTATGTGTCATGTCCATTTTTTCCAGGGTCTCAATCCACTTTTCCTGTCTGGCTTGACTTAGCTGTTGGAGTAGTACTGCTCCGCAGTCAACTGTTTCTTGGCTAAAAGGGTCAGTGGAATAGAGGGTTTCGTATGTTCTCATTAGTTCTTTGGACTCGCTGGACATCCCGGGAACATATTGTTGTCTACATCCTCTGGGGATAGCTTTTCTAGACACATTTTTGAGTACCTCTACAAATTTTTCATAGTTCTTTACTTTTGGTTCAAGACTTAACAGCTCAGAATCTAGCATGTCTGCATACTTTTGCCAGTTTGCCGTTTTGAAGTTAAATCTCCTTCTGAATGGAATAGTTTGTGGTCTGACAATTGGAAAGATATTTATACCAATAGGACTATGCTGAGTTTTTGGTATGGGGCCATATACTACTTTGGTACATCGGTCTTCGAGGTTGTTACTTGAAAAACAGATATCCGGGTTATATCCTCTTTTCCAGACTTTACTCTGAAAAGATGGTGGAAGCTTAGGATCATGGATTAACGTGAGGCCACTCGTTTAGGCCCATGCTTCTACTGCGTCTCCATTTGCGTCCGAATCTGCATAGCCCCAGAGTAAACTGTGACTGTTAAAGTCTCCCAGTATAAGCTGATTGGGTTGTGATTGGAAGTTAGTTGGGGGTGAAAATATAAAAGGCTGGTTTGGTGGCTTGTATACCGACGTTATTGTGCATTTTCCTATCTCAGTGGTTATTATCTCTATACCGCGTACATTTGTTGTTCCCACAGATGAGACTATGGTTTGAGTTCTCACAAATACCGCGCTTCCATGCTTATTGTGTGGTATCTCCGCAATCAGTTTAATACCGGAGACTTTCGGTCTCGCTGCAGTTAGGTCTCTGTGTGTTTCCTGGATGCACAATACCTCACATTTCGTGTTCTTGCAGAATTCTGATAAGATGTCTTGTTTGGCTGTAGTGATGCCCTCGATATTTATGCTCGCTACTGTCAGTGTTGGTTCTGAGAAGAACCGTTGTGGCTTAATGTTTGCCATCTGATTTGGTTTGGTCCGGTGTTGGAAGGATTAACCGTCTACTAGTAGACGTTTCCAGGGGACGCCGTCAATAGTGCTTACTTTATAGTTGATGTGGCACTACCGATCTCGTGGAGGCTCCTTCCTTGTCCCCCAATTACAAGATCATCCTACGTTACTATCCCTAACAGAATGGTCACACATATTCCATTATAACATATCCAAGCGATCAGCAACAATTATCACAATATTAAAAACTAGTCGCTGTGCTGTTTCTGCTCACCTGGCTAAATTAAATATTATAAAATCATGAAAGTGCTTATGCGATAATATATCCCAGTGTGATATCAATCACGTTCTGTTTGGATTTAATAAAAATAAAATATTCTCAGCTACCTTTTACGAAAACCTGGTTAAAAGTAATGCACAGCTTCCAGTAAACATAACCCATCTACTCTCACTGAATCAGAAATTAATATACTAACTCGTATGTAATCACTTATATTTTATGCATCCGAATATATAAGATAAATTTGCTACAATCAAGTTTCAACTCACAAATATAACATAAATCATTCAACAATCTGTGGCAAATGGACTAGTTTCCATGCCAAACACATCATGTATCATCACCATCATCGACAAGACGTTAGATTCTTATTTTGTATTATTTATTTATTAAATAAAAATCTGGAGTGAAAGAACATTCAAGAAATCGATTTCCCTTGTATGTAGTCACAAAATCATTCTTCGCGATGTTTAGAGTAAGTCCCGACGTAACAGATTACCC
This sequence comes from Diabrotica undecimpunctata, assembly GCF_040954645.1. Taxonomy (NCBI): domain Eukaryota; kingdom Metazoa; phylum Arthropoda; class Insecta; order Coleoptera; family Chrysomelidae; genus Diabrotica; species Diabrotica undecimpunctata. The sequence goes on along the minus strand of NC_092810.1, from coordinate 43,872,365 downwards.
TTTGGACAAAGATCCCGTAGCGGTAGATGCCAGTGGTAGCAGTGCAATCAATTTAAAAAAAAACCGGCCTCTGTACACAATCAAGCTGTGTAATCTATCAACGTTAAAACGGGAGCAAAGAAACTGTCCGACCAGGACCGAGCCTTCCACTTAACGTTTAACACTCCACTGACCCTTTGCTATCACGAATTCTGACAATTAACAAAGTATTATACCTAAGTGCAATCGGTTTGTTACTTGGGAAATATATACTGCAGAGAATTGCTTTATAGATAAGTACTTTTACGATTAGATCGTTTATCGATTAAAATGTTAATCGCATTAAAATTATTGTATTTGTTTGTCTGTCAAAAAATTATTTTTATTAGTACTTTGAATATAGCAAAACGAATCATACGAAAATTTACACTGGATATGCTTTTTTTTACTTTTAAAAATATTAATGTATAAGCCAGGAAAATAAGAATTTATCAAGACATTATCTGTTACTACTATCTAATAATTGTTTTAGTTTATTGTACTAAAATAGTCAAGATGCAAAACGAACAAATATAAACTTATGCACCATTTTACCAAAGTAAGACAATACAATCTTGTTTAATCGCGTTTTTCCGCTTATCTAAGGTTCTTCTTCTACTTCACTGGCTTTACAACTCGGGGTGAGTCTTCGTCGCATCCACTATCGCCCCCCATCCTCTACGATGTTGCGCTTCTATTTTCCATTGTTGTACCCCAATTCTAGATAAATCAGCTTCAACATCATCGTTCCATCTTTTTCTTGGTCGGCCTACTGATCTTCTACCATCTGGTCTTTCAAAAAACACTGTCTTTATCACTCTGATCGTACCACGTGACATGCCCATCTTATTCGGTTTGCCTTAATATGTCTAATTATGTTTTCAGTTCCATACAGAGTCACCAATTCAGCATTGCGGCGTCTTCTCCAATCCCCTATGAATTCATCTCTTTGAGGGCCAAATATTATTTTAAGAACCTTTCTTTCAAATACTAGAAGCTTATTGATTTTCCGCTGGTTGAGTGTCCATGTTTCACTGCCATATGTAATAATCGTCTTGTACAGTACCTATTAATTTAGATTTTCCTTTTAGCAGCTTCGATCTTAATAATGTTGAAAGGGAGTATAATGCTCTATTTCTCGCAGCTATCCTTGCTGATACCTCTTTTCTATGTGGTTGTCCGCTGTGATTATCGCCCCCAGGTATTTATTTAAACACCTTTACTACTTTGAAGTTGTGATCTTAATACTGATGTTCTGCGTAACACTTGGTCTTGGATTTTTGGGTACTATCATGTATTTCGTCTTTTTTTGCATTTATTCGGAGACCCAGACTACCTGTTTCCTCCTCCACATGTCAAAACACCTCTCTCACGTCTCTTGTAGAATTCGTGACTGCATCTATATCATTAGCAAAGGCCAGCAACAGTTTTGATCCTTGATCAGCAAATCCTCCTGTCAGCTCAGACGATATTTTACTTATTGCATATTCTAAAGCAAAATTGAATAGCAACGGTGACAAGGAGTCCCCCTGCCTAAGTCACGAATTTATACCAAATGGCATCGATGTTATGCTTCCTATCTTTACTTGCGCATATGAGTGTGTCACGCACATTTGCGTTAAGTCAACTAATTATCTTGGTATTCCCATTTCTAATATTGCTATCCACACCATGCTTCTTTTTATAAAATCATATGCTTGCTGGAAATCTATGAAAATTTAGTGCACATCGCGGTTGAATTCGCAGTGTTTCTCTAATATTTGTAAGATGGTAAATATCTGATCTATAGTTGACCTTCCAGCACTAAAGCCGCGTTGGTAGTCGCCTAGAATATCTTTCGAATATGGTGTAAGTCTCTTTAGCAAGATAATTGATAGCACTTTATATGATGTGCTAATAAGCGATATGCCTCTATAGTTTCGGAATTGTTCTTTGTTTCCTTTCTTATATATGTCATACAATTTTTGGTGTAAAAGGTTTCCTCCTTTTTTTAAAAACTCTCCCTTTATGCCATCATTTCCTGATGCTTTATGGTCTTTTAGAGAATCGATTGCATTCTTTACTTCCTCAAGTGTTGGTGCTGGTATTTCGATATCTGCAGAATGAAACATAATATCTGCTTTCTCCGTCTTACTTTCAATATTTAGTAAATTCCGAAAGTTTTCCTCCCATTGTTCGACGATTTCTGTTTCTATCATTATTCTATCTTATATATAAGTTCACCTGCTTCATTTCTCATAGGCTGTGTTACTCCAACACTTGCACCTTTTCTGACTGACTTCACTTCACTTAAGAATTTCCTTGTATGATTCTTCTCGCCACTTCTGTTTATTTCTTGTATTTGCTGTTCTAGGTAGCTCCTCTTTTTAGTTCTGAACAGTCGCCTTGTTTGTGCTCTTGTTCTGCTAAAATCTGATTTGTTCTCATATGTGTGGTCTTTTAGCATTTTCAATCTTTTTTCATTTTTATTTCTAGAATTTCCTCACATGCTTTGTCAAACCATTTCCGTTTTGGGCCAGTCCTCTTTTTTCCAACGGTTTCCTTGGCTGCTTGTTGTATAACTAATGCCACTTGCTGCCATGCTTGTTCTAACTCTACATTATGCTCTTCCTCTCTCAGCAATTGGAATCTGTTGCTTATTGCCACTTGATAATCCAGTTCTTTATTTGGTGTTTGTAGGGCTTCTATGTTCCATATTTCTCTTTTTTCTTGTTGTTCCAGTTTCTGTATTGATAATCGCGTTCTTAACCTAGATACAACAGAAAGTGATCGCTGTCGCTATCAGCTCCTCTCATACTTCGAGAATTAATAATGCTACTAGAGTGTCTTGCGTCAATGAGAACATGATCTATTTGATTTCGTGTTCTTCCATCATTGAAAGCCCATGTGACCTTATAAATGTTCTTTCTCTCGAATTGGGTGGATTTAACGATCATGTTATAAGATATTGCGAATTGTGTTAGCCGATGTCCATTATCATTTGTTGTGTCGTGCAAGCTATGCTTACTAATTAATTCTCTTAAAGAATCTTCCTTACCTAGTTTAGCGTTGCAATCTCCCATCACTATTTTGACGTCGTGTTTTGGAGCAGCTTTATAGTATTGGTCTAATAATTCATAAAATTCTTTCTTCCTATCTTCTTTGGCATCTCCTGTTGAGGCATATATTGAGAATATTGTGAGATTAAACCACTTACCCTTGAGTCTAATATAGCAGATTCGTTCGTTTATTGGAAATGTATCACTGCTGATTTTATTCTTTTTTCAATGACAAAGCTACATCCGTATTCATGTCTATTGGTTTCATATATAAGGTTCGAATTTACAATTACAATAAAATATGGACACTAATATTTCTCCTTCTTGATTGTGTAACTGGCTCGTGGATGGCGCAACTAAAAACATTTTTCTCTACTAAACCACTTATAATTTTACCGTATCATATTAATTGAATATCGTATAAAAAATATATAATTCGCCAAACTAGAAACAAAGACATCGCTAAAAACTTTCTGGCAGACGTGACAGCAAAGCTAATTTAAAGCAAAAATCAAGGTTACATCAAAAGGGAGTGGGGAATAATAGAAGAAACTATGAAGGAATCAGCTCAAAAGCGGTTAGGTGAACTAAAAAAGAGGGAGGGATAAAGAATGGTTTGATGCCGATTACAAGAAAAGTCTTAACAAACGAAATGAGACAAGACTAAAATATGTGAACAAACCAAATGACGATAATAAAAATGAATAAGAAGCAGGGAGAAAACACGCAAAAAAAGTGTGTACGAGGAAGAAAAGGAAGCATATGGACAAAAACCTCTAAGAGATTAAAGAATATTACATTGCATTACAATGCATAAGAAAACAGAATTACTACAAGAGTACAGTTAGTCATCTAATAGGAGATAAGCAGAGGAAGCTAGATAGATGGCCAGAGCATTCAGGGAGCTGCTTAATAAAGAATTGAATGGAAATGATGAGGACCAAGTGGAAATGGTAGAATAAGTCAACAACATGGCGGAAACAATTGAGGCTCCCACCGTGGAAGAAATAAGAGAAATCAGATATAGCATGAAAAACAATAAAAGTGCAGGTAGCAATAGTAATCCTGCAGAACTAATCAATCAGTGTGCGAAAACTACAGGGCTATTACTCTTCTGGATATCGCATAAAAGGTACTCGCCGGAGTCATAAGAAGTAGACTGGTAAGGCACTTAAAAGAGCAAATTGGTAAATACCAGGAAGGATTAAGAAAGGGGAGATCCACCATAGATTAAATATTTGTCTTAAAAATGATTCAGAGCAGTACATACGAGCAGCAGTTAAAGCTAAACCCCCTCTTTATATATTTGAAATAAGCTTACGATTCTGTGATAAGAAGGCGTCTGTACCATGCCCAAAGAGTACTTAGAATTACATAAAAGACAATCAGACTAGTAAATATGATAATAATGAAAACCAACAATAGAGTAAGTATATAAGAAAGCCTTAGAGAAAAATTGTAATTAAGAAGCAGGAGATCATCTGTTCACAATATTCTTCAATTTCTTGCTGGAAGCAATATTCAAAATAAGCGGAATATGAGCGAAAGGAATGATTTGTGACAACAGGAGCCAGGTACTGGCCTTTGCGGACGATGTAGTGTTAATGGTAAGAACTAAAGGGGAACTGCCGATAATATTTAAACTCAGCAAAGGCTAAACAATATGAACTGATTATTAATGAACAAGTACCTAACAAGTAAAGGGGAAGAATGACAAGAAATTAAGAAGCAGATTTCGAGAGGAAGGAAGACGGTAGGAGCTCTACACGATGGAATGGAATATTCCTTTGGGAATGGAGTGATTTAAAAAAAGATATTTGGTGGAGTAAAAGATTATGAAGACGTTTGTAGAAAACGAACAAATGCAGAGATTTAAGAGCTGTACGGATAAAAAGAAATTAGCCAGATCGTCAATACAAAAAGGCTTAGATGGTTAGGTTATCTTGTGTTACGAAAGGTGGACAAAGGACTCGCTGCTGAGAGGGGAAGGAAAGAAGAGAAGAGGACGACCACGAAAAAAGTAGCTAAAGTCATGTCATGAATACTTACAAACAATCGAGAAAACAATTTGGAGAACTGCGGCCATGGACAAAAAAATGGAGGAAAACAGTGAAACAATTCCAAGTCATGGGTCTCTAGGGCCTGTTAATGTATATATATATATTGTTATGATGTGTTTTTTGTTTGAATGATGAGCAATGAGTATTTTTAATAATATAATATATAGGGTTTTTATCGCGGTTCTCAAAGAATTAGCTTGTAAGTACTTTTTTAAATTATCTTTATTATAACTATTATGAAACACACATATATATCTAACCTAGCCAATGTAAATTTACAATAAACTATCTTTAAATTGATGTTCTTATAAAACTAATTAAATTCTATTGACAATGTTAAATTTAAACAAACTATCTTCAAAATTGAAATTGTTATAACACTAACTAAATTATATTAACAAAATTTGGTACCTTTCTTTCACTGAATGCCTAAATGAACTGTTTTCCACTATATATATTCTAATCACCACTGAATGTCTTCGTACTTCGGTTATTCTTGTTTTTGTGAAATTTCTTTTTCCAATTATCAGCTTCTACCAATTTAAGATATATTTTTCTTCACCAGCATTTATATACCACCAAGCAAACCAGCAAACAGCATTTATATTTATTCTTCTTTTCAATATACCAATATCCAATTATTATAAGTTGATTTATACTAATCTCCAACCATAACATAATTTAATTTCTTCCAATATACCTTTTTTAATTATATTAAACAATTGGACTATTTGTACTTGATTCACTGACTCCAACTAACTTTCATATTTCTTACTAAACTTTTCTGACTGACTTCTTGAAAATTCTGAACAATTTACTACACTAACTAAATGTGTCTACTAACTTTCATAATGAACTGACCTGACTTCTGACTAAAAACTTCCAAAACTTCCATCTTGAATCCAAATCACGGGTATTTATATCTTTTCAATCTTCCAGAACCATCTGGTAAGAAATCATGTTCCAATTTGTTCTATCACTTCTATATAGATGTTCTCGAAAAAAATATCTGTTCGATCCACCGCCATAATCATTATTTCGAGAATGTTCGACTGTAAACAATGGTCACACTCTGCACTCTGAAGAATTCGTTAATGTTCCATTGATAATTTTGTTGACATTTAGGCTTTTCAGATCAGAATAAACATTCAAATTAGTAACTAACACTCTAATTTAATAAAATACACATTTCAAACAATATAACCCCACTTATATTCGTAAAATTCTTAAAATGACACTTAGGAATGGAGGGTATAGTGTGTTGCCTAGTCACATGGCTCACTTAAAAATATCTACAAAATCATAACTACTAAAATACAACTTTTTACAATTATTATATGCTAATTTCTTAAAATGCCCTCACATAAATATTTTTTATAAAATTCTCTAGTATATAACTTATTTAAAACAACCAAATATCTAATATTATGTAGTATATAACTTATAAATTATTTTCTATAAACCCTAATTGTCACAATATATATATATATATATATATATATATATATATATATATATATATATATATATATATATATATATATAAACAACTTGTACTTTATCAAATCTTAGACAGCATATTCAATCTTTACCCCATATTTGGCAATGTTATTAAATGGCAAATAAACTGGAGATGATGAACAAGTAGGTCGCCAATTAATGTTTTTGTAAAAAGGGATCCCTGATCTAAGAAAGTTTGGGAAACACTGGACTAAATAATTGATTTCTGGTTTTTTTTCCACGGTACCTCAGCCCTATTAGTGTATGTCTATCATTTGACTAAATAATACAGATCCAAAAAGCATACTTTAAATTCAAGGAGCACCCAAAGCATTTTTTAAAAGTATTTGAATTGAACCAATCTAATTTAAAAGTAAAATTCTGTTTCCATCTAAAACTGAATTCCTTTATATAATCGTTAACTTCATTCTAAAACTGACATAAATTTGTAGCAATGTAAAACAGTTACATCGGTATGGGTATTAAAATTTCAATCTCTGGCAGAGCCAAACAAGAACAGTTTGGTTCATTTATGGAACATTATCCTACATTTATCAGGATGGGGATGATTACCACTTGCTTGTTAATCGAAATTAATTTGATAAATCTCAAATTCATATCATGCAAATCCGGTGCTTCAGCGGAATTGTTTCGCTCGATCTAGTTCATGTACAAACAAGTCTCAGTGAAACTTGATAATGTTACGATGTTTATTAATAAATGAAAACTCGTCAACAAGTATTTTATTTCAATAAATACGTACAAGTTGTACAGAGTGTTCTTAACGATCCTTTGTATATTTTTGAACTTAAACTTAAAACAACATATAGAACTACCAATTAAACTCCTGCATTGTTTTAACTTTTGTTTATTGGCTTTACCTTATTTCCCTACATTTTCCAGATCAATAATACCCTCTCCAAGCGATTTAACCTTAAATCTGCAGACTGAAATCTCAGCGCGGAACTTGTTAAACAAACAGGGGAAAACAAACAGTTATTAACAATGGATGTCCATATATCTTTCATTAGATATAACTTATCATTAAATACCTACCGATATCTAACAATCCAAAGAGAGGGACTTGCTATTGTCTTCGAATACGGAGGATCTTGAAAACCATTGGCGGGAATAGAACGAAATTTCTTGTGGGTCTTTAAAAATTCATTATAAATTACATTGTCAGTATGGCATAATATTACCAGTTTTACACAAGCAACTATTGAATTTCAGTGACGATTTATTATGAGGGATAACTGTTTAAAAAACAAGTTTTCTAGGTTTTCAAGTATTTTCTTCGAAAAATACCTGAAGAACAGAAAAGCAGCAGGTAAAGACGGAATACCGAACGAGTTATTGATATATTGTGGAGCAGCAATGACTGAACAATTAACAACAATATTTAATAAAATTATAAAACACAATAAAATACCGGAAGAATGTAGAAAGAACGAACTAATTCTACTATTCAAAAAAGAAAATAAAAAACAGTTAGAAAACTACAGAGGTATAAACTTGTTAAATACTACGCTAGAACTTACAATTCAAATTTAGTGCTAATACATCAAAGGATAAGTTTAGCAAATGAACAACAGGGTTTTCGTAGTGGAAGATCGTGTATAGATGCAATGTTCGTTATAAAGCAAATTACTAAGAAATCACTAGTATATAACAGACCAGCATTTCTGTGTCTGATTGACCTAAAGAAAGCATTTGACTTTCGGTAAGGCTCAAAGATGTAATCCATCTTCTGTATAGTAGAGAAGTTCCCCTAAATATTATAAGAACTATGGAGAACATCTTCTAAAACAACAAAATGCAAGTCAGAATAGATGGGCAACTTACAAAACCTATAGAAATAGGCAGCGGAATAAGACAAGGGGATTCATTGAGCCCCTTGCTCTTTAATTTGATCCTGGATGAAATCACCAAAAGCGTTAACAAAGAAAGAGGATACAGAATGGGAAACAAAGAAATAAAAATACTCTGTTACGCAAACGACGCAATATTAATAGCCCAAAATGAAGATAGTCTTCAAAGACTGGTCCATAGATTTAACATAAGAGCAAAAGAATGTAATATGACAATCTCATCTCAGAAAATTAAAACAATAGTTGTCAGCAAAGAACCAACCTTCTTCTTAAAGTGCCGTCTCCTCAATGGAGATTGGCTACTACAATTTCAAAATCTTCTCTATCTTCAGCTGTTCTTATTAGCTGTTCAAAATTTAGCCCTGTCCATTGTCGGATGTTTCTGAGCCATGATAGTCTTTTCCTTCCTAGGCCTCTCTTTCCCTCGATTTTTCCTTTCACTATCAGTTGGGCATATTGGTACTTATTATTTCTCAGTATGTGGCCTAGGTATGATGTTTTTCTAACTTTTACTGTATTAAAAAGTTCTCTTTCCTTGCCTATTCTATGCAGCACTTCTTCGTTTGAGGTATGCGATGTCCATGAAATTTTGAGCATTCTCCGGTAGATCCACATTTCAAAGGCCTCCAATTTATTTACGGTTGATGTTTTAGGGTCCACGTTTCAACTGCATATAGAAGAGTCGACCAGACGTAGCATTTTGATAAACGTAGTCGAATTTCGAGTTCTATTCGAGAATCACAAAGCATTATTTTTATTTTTTCGAAAGATTTTTTGGCCTGTTCTATTCTCGATCTTATTTCTAGATCAGGATTTAGGCTGCTATCGATCCAACATCCCAGGTACTTAAATCTATTGACCTGTTCTAAAATGTGCCCATTTATTGTGCAAGGTTGAGGTACGTTTTGGTTTTTTCGGATTGACATCACTTTGGTTTTTTAATGTTTATTTTCATACCAAATTGCTCACAGGTCGAGTTGGTCTTGTCGATGAGTCGTTGTAGACCTACGTCGGAATCCGCAATTAACACTGTATCATCGGCGTATCTGATACTGTTGATATTTACGCCATTTACCTTGACTCCATCCTTGGAATCCTCCAATGCTTCTTTAAATAGAAACTCGGAGTAAACTGCTTAAACAGCAAAGGCGACAGAACACATCCTTGTCTAACTCCCCTCCTAATTTCTACTTTTGCGGATGTGGAACCTTCGATCCTAACTCTGGCGTTTTGGTTCCAGTACAAGTTTTTTAAGAATTTGATGTCTTTTCCATCTTAACCGACTTGTTGCAAACGTTCTAATAGTAGGTCGTGTCTTACTCTATCAAATGCTTTTTCGAAGTCTATAAAGCATATAAATTTATCTTTCTGTTGGTCGTAGCATTTTTGGGCGAGAACTAGTAAACTGAACAGGGCTTCTCTCGTTCCCATGCCGGCTCTGAATCCAAACTGATCGTCTCCGATGATTGTTTCGCACTTTCTATAGATACGATTATGTACGATTTTTAGTAGGACTTTTACTGCATGACTCATAAGGCTTATCAGACGGAACTCATTGCAGTGTGGGTTTGGATTTTTTGGTAGTGGGATGAATATTGACTCCAGCCTGGAATCTTGAGGTATTTTACCTGTATCATAAATGCGATTGAATAAAAGGACAAATATTTCGATATTTTCTTCGCTGATTAATTTTAACATTTCTGGGTATATTCCGTCTGGACCTGGACTTTTATTTGTTTTAAGATGATTAATTGCATTTATGATTTCAGATTTCAGAATTGTTGGCCCTTCGTTGTTATTTTCCAATCTTGGTTCTTCTCGTATGTCGTGAAAAAGAATTTTAATATAGTTTTCCCGTTCTTTCAGTTTGTCTTCCGTTGATTCTAGCAGTTTGCCATCCGTGTTCAGCATGGTGTGAAAAGTCGTTCTCTTGGTAGTCGATGTAAACTCTTTTACCTTTTTATGTACATTAAAAAAATCGTTTTGTAAATTAAAAAAAGAACCAACCAGATGTATATAATAGAAATTGATGGCATCGGTATTGAACAAGTTATGGAAATAAAATACCTGGAAATTACACTGTCTAACTATGGAGACCTGGACAAAGAAGTGAGATATTAAGTACAAAAAGCAAATAAACTGGCAGAATGCCTTAATAACACTATATGGCGAAACAGACACATTACCACTGAGATGAAATCAAGAATTTATAAAGCCAGTGTAAGACCAATAATGACATATGCCTCAGAAACAAGATCCAACAGAGCCACAATGCAAAGGATACTGGAAGCGGCAGAGAAGAGAGTACTGAAAAGAATTATAGGAGATACGCTGAGAGGTCGAAAGAGAACTGAAGAAATTAGAAGAAAATGTAACCTACAATGTATAAATAAATGGACACAAAATAAAAAAAGAATGGAATAACCACATAAGCAGAATAGAAGAGACCCGTGTCGGCAGAAGAAATATCGGACGACCGCGCAAAAGATGGAGTGACAACCTTCCATAGAGGTATTAATTCGCCAATGAACAAGCAGAATTGCTTATAAAGAGGAAGAAGAAAAAGTCTTAGTCAATTGGTAAGAAGAGAATAGTTAGAAGGAATGAGATTAAGGTAGCAGTAAGAAAGTAAAGATATGTTATAGAGGTAGAACGTTTTTATCGAAACCGTCAAATCGAACTCCATAGATCGGAAACGGTTCTCCCATTCTACTGCGTATTTTAGACATGCGATGAAGGTTACGAAGGATAGGACCATGCAAACTAAATGGGAATTTTCTTGACAACATTGCCACTCTTCAAAAATAGATATTCTCAACAATTCCGTTGCAAAACTAGATTTTTAGTATATATGAGAAGAAATCAAATTTTAGTAACTACACGGATAGTAAAAAATTTCTTTTTAATGGCTAATGAATAGTCATAATGAATAATGTGATTCTAATAGGTTCATAATTACTTAATATGAATAGAAAATACATTTCGTTTCCTATAATTATCTTATTAGCGGTAAAATATACAGGGTGGTCCTAAAGTAATTGTACAAACAGAAACCATAGATTCTGCACTTTAAAATATTACGATTTAAGCCAACTTGCTTTAATAAAATGTTGATATTAAGAAAGATACAGGGTGTTAAAGTGGAAATTTAAAATTCTATTTTTCGCTATAACTTTTACGTTTGTAAATATTTTTGGACATTTTTTTATAATTGGACGCTTTTAAGTAGGATAAATTATAATTTTATACATAAATTAATGTTACTGATAGATGGCGCCACATATGCCACAGGTATGGCATAGATTTGCGCTTAACTTTTTTGTTCTTAAAGTTACCTCTATTTGTGTTAAAAAATATTAAACATACATTATTTTTACAAAGAAAAGGTATACTTGTTAGTAACCTTAAAATTTTACCGTTTTCGAGATAATCGCATTTTATAAGTCAGCTGCCTCATAATTCTTAGTTGTGATATTTGTGCGGTAAAGCACTCAATACCTGTAGATAAGCATAATTCATAGTTTATTCTTATTAAAACAACTCAAAGATGATAATGTAACATTACAAAATTTTTGTTATGGCTGCTAAATGTCTTATTGGAGAAAATATTCTTCATCTTCTTCTTTAGGTGCCGTGTCCGTATTCAGACGCTGGCCGTCATCATGTATACAATTTCCCTTTTCTATCGCTTCTTAAATTTCTATATCTACTGGCGTTGTATTACTTTTTCCCTATTGTAAAATGCTGAAAAACCAAAATATATGGTTTATGTAAGATGGTACACCACCACATTCTAGAGAGAAGGCGTTGAGAACATAGTTAAATATACCTTTTCTGAACGTTGGATTGGACGTGGCAGTCATATTCCTTGGCAATGTGGTGAGATATTGATATAATTATTTAATTTATAAAAAAACCCAAAATAATACTTATTATTCATTACGTAAATTGTTGTTTACTCATTTTTATTATGATAAATGGAAACTAAAGCACAGGTATGAAATAACACACGTGTCTTGTTTCATAATACTTTTGCTACAAATCTTACCTTAAAGACTCAGCATTTTTACAAAAACATCATCATTTGCCTAATAACCGATATTGTTATAAATATAGTAAACAAACAGGCAATTTAGTTCAGCATAATATTAGTTCGTTAGTTCATAATATTATCATCATTATCATAATAGTCCATTTGTTCGATATGTAATTATATTTACTCGTAAGCTTATATGAGTGTATATAAGTAACCAATGAATGAGATACATCACAGTTTAATACATTATTTAACCTTTGCGACATAATATACTATAAGATTTGGATATAGATTCGTCCATTATACATTATAGCCACCACGTAGCCCAGAATTTAATCCGCTTGATTTTGGTGTATGGGGCGTATTAAAACAACGTGTCTATAAGAATGCCATAAACATTTGCAACCAAATATGGGAAGAAATAAATACTTCAACAGTTTCTTTAGAACCAATGATGCTATTTAATATGAGATGATTTTTATGGAATATATTGACAAATGAATTAATGAAAATGGTAGACATATCGAACACTTACTTTAACAAAAAGTTTAGTAATTTAGTTTAACTATTTCTTAATTTGGTTTGTAAACAAAATGTTTTGATTACGACTTTAATTTAACATAAAATATAAAATGTTTGATGTAAAATCCTATTATTCTGTTTTTTGTCATATCCTATTATTAATTATCCTGCTGATATATTTATTTTATTTATTATTTCGTTAACTATTAACTTTAGTTATTGGTATTTTATACCAAAATTTAGATTTATTAATGTTTTTGTCTATTTTTCCTTCGTTGCCTGGGGTAATTGCCTTAACTCAGAAATATGCAGCTGATTTATAAAATGCGATTATCTCGAAACCTATTGAGTTTAAAAGTTATTAACAGGTATACCTTTTTTTGTTGAAATAATGTATCTTTAATATTTTGTATCACAAATACAGTTCACTCAAAGAGCAAAAAAGTTAAGTGCAAATTTATGCCACATATGTGGCATATGTGGCGCCCTCTATCCGCTACATCAATGTGTGCATCAAATTATAATTTCTCATATTTAAAAGTATCCAGTTGTAAATTTTTATGCATAAATGTTTACAAACATGAAAGTTATAGCCAAAAATAAAATTTTTAATTTGCAATTTAACACCCTGTATCTTTCTTAATATCAACATTTTATTAAAGCAATTTAGCTTAAATCGTAATATTTTAAAGTGTAGAATCTACTGTTTCTTTTTGTACAATTACTTAAGGACCACCCTGTATAGAGTTGCAGTAACTTTGAAAATTGTGATTACTTCTAAAGTATCGGTTGTGTTATTTTTTACAAGTTTGGATAAATTTGGTAAAAACGCACGTAATTTTTCCTCGGAAACGCGTGATACATTTCAGTGTTTCAGAAAAGCAGATAATCATTATTCTTATGAACTATCATATGGATCGCTGTGGTAATGATTCATTATTAAATATAATTACTCTTGTGTCCGAAATGAGCAGTGTTTCTGAAAGCAGTATTCACAAAGTGCGCCAGGTGTATGCATCTCCTGTCGGTCTCCAACAATCGAAGAAAATTCCTGAAATCGGCAAAATTTTATTATCTTATAAATACACACGATGAGACAGAAAAAAAAAACGATATCCGTAGAATAGTGCACTAATTCTGTTGAAAAAATAGACCACCAATAATCAATTCTGTTTTGGCTACAGTAAACGCTGCGGAGCATTTGCCCAATGTTTCAAGAAGCAGAATATATAACTTGTTTTGCGATATTCAGTTTAAGTTTGAAAAACGCCGCAGAAAGTCGATTTTAATTAAGAGACAGGAGGTTATTTTATTAGTCATCTTAAATTATTGTTTTCAGAATGTCCTAACAAAATAGTCTAAAACTTCAACACTTTAAATGGAATAGAAAAGAAGGATTAGTTTATGATATTTCACAGAATGGACAAAAATGACAAATCCGTTTGCAATATACAACCACACTGATTCTATCGTTTAAAATGCAGTTATAGATAACTAGTCGTCATAAGTCAACCAACTTTCACTTGTGGCTAAACTTACTACATCCCGAACAACTGCATATGTTTGCAAGTAATAATTGGAATAAGAGCTGCTAAGGGGCAGGGTATTTTTTTATCCTCAAGTCGGAAAATCGGCTTTTAATACGGAGAAATCAACAAATGGTCAACGGCATAAGGGTTTATATGACAACAGAGAACTACTGCCATAAAAACTGTCTAGTTGTAACAATCTAAAAAACTTACATTTTTTAATTGATTTATTCCAGAACGCAAAAAATGGTATGCGTCCCTGTATAATTAACCCATCAAAGCCTGAACTATTTTTTTTGTTAAACTGGTCGTTTTTTACCAAGTTTAGTTAAGGAAAAATACAAATAAGCAGAAAAACCTATTAAATTTTATTTATTTATCAAATATATGACATTAAAAAGTCTAACCATATGGTAACACTAGGTCAAAATACTATAAAAATATTATAAGATTTACTCCTTATGAAATATGGCAAAGCCATTCAACGCATAGTCCAATATAGTATTTCTCACCGCCTTCGTTTTTTGTATACAGGTATAATGAGATGGTACCATCCTACCTAATATCAGAGATTCTGTTAAATGATATGCTATTTCTACTCTTTGTTGGTCTACCAGGTCTAATGGAAAGGTTTCTGAATTTGTTAATGTAAGTAGTCGCTATTTCACGTCTAAAATTCAAATTAGTTGTCGGTCTTCCTGAAAACTTATAAAGTATCCACGAATTTTGCACTGCAGCATAAATTAATCATGTAAATATAGACCAATAACATTTCTTACTACGAATACTTATACGGTATCTTGCTAAAACCTCATCCATTCTATTAGTGCCTCTCATAAACTTGTTATACATTCCAACAATATAATGTGGGCGAGTAACTTGGACAACTTTTTTTTTAGAATGTGAGTAACGTTTTACTTGTTGAATAGGATGCACACCATATCAAGATGATGACAATGTTACAACGGCGTTATCTATCCATCTTGTCAACATAATACCATCTTCCTTGTCAATTTTTGAAACTAAATAACCTCGAGTTTATTTGGACATAGTTTTTATTGAGAAGTGGAACATCTTGTGGTATTTTGTTCTCTTTTATTCGACATCGTTTTATTTGTTGTCCAACATCGAGACAAGAGAAGCGGCTGTCTATCCAAATGCAGGTTGGTAAAAATCGTTCGAATTTGTACTTTTCTCTTAATAGATTTCAAAATTTACTAGTTTCGGAGTTAAGGCACAATACTTCATAACTGAATCTTATCTGTTTTCCCCTAACGAATTGTTTACAATTATGGCGACCACAATATTTCACCATCGACTCATCATAATTCATATTGTCAGTTGGTTGATAATATTTGAGAAAAGAACTCTGTGATTTTTTTTATTACTAGTCTCAATTTCCACATTTTATAATTTAAATCCATTTGTTTGGATAAACCTGTCGTGACGCATTGCATCCTTTACCATTTTATTGGAAATGTCTGTTCCATTCTACCAATAAAACCTTTTTCCAGGAAGACAGTTGTATCCAGACACAATCAAAATACCCAAAAAACATTTGGGTTCGTCCAATGTAATCTTCGGATCAGGAAAATTCACAAAAAGAGCCTATTTTTCACAAATGGCCTAGCATTTCGTTATCGAAAAACAACTCAAATACATTTATAGGGCTCATATTTTTAAATTATGAGTAGTCTGCTTTATTTTAGTCTAGCAAGTTATTTTAGTATACTTTTTTCCCTTTAGTAATTTCAAAAAACTAGTATTAAGTTCTGTATCACGTGATGACATACGTGGTGTTTGCTCGTCTTCCATCTTATTAAAAACACTATTGTCCTCTGGTGCACCATCAAAATAACCCAGCTCGGCTTCTGCTAATAATTGTGTTCGGGACAGGTTATCTACAAATTCACCATTATCCTCGTCAGCCGAATCTTCATCAGTCAAAACATTTGGATCAGGTGGACTTATATATACGCTGGTTAGATCATTGTCATCGTTATAAACCAAATCCATGGCTTCCTACAGCGTCAAACCTCTGCTGCAAATTAAAAATTAATTAGATAACTTATTTGCCTAGTGTGACCATTTGGTAACAGCGTGATTCAGTCTTATGTAAATTTAATGTTAATGGGTGAGGTTGCCTGTAAAATTTTTATGTTATAACCTACTTCCTTAACTATATCAATAATTATTTAAATTGCCGGAAAGTCTTAACAGTAAACTAATAAAACTACTTACTCAAATCTCGGTGCCATAATTTTCACATTCGTTAATACGCATGAATTCACAAAGCTATACTATTCTTTCCTTTCAAACTGTTAAATGTAATATAGTAACAAATTTAATACACTGACATCTAGTAACGAAGAGTTGAACTGTGGATAGATTTCTAGCATTAAGTTGAACTACAATCAACATTAATTGATGGCGTGTTTGCGTAACCAAGTGGTCACACAAGACGTTGATGGGTTTTAATTGCATTTTAAATATTGTAAACATTAAATTTTGTTCTTGTAAATCAACGATTCTCGAGAGGGGATGTAAATTTTTATTTAGAACTTTTTTCTATTGATCGAATTTTGTGATACGATAGAAGCTGTGGCGTAATTCCGTCACGGATAAGCTGACTTCTGGCAAGCCAGAACACGTGAAAAGTACACAACCTTAATAGATACAGTGAAATTTATCGGACCGTGCTTTGTCTAGTTTGTTTCAACAGTGATAGCAGATTTTAGTTGTGTTCTGTCTTGTATAATATGAGTTCTCTTATGTGTGAAAAATAATCTTATTATCTAATTTAACTAAGATTTTAGTAATATGAATATGAAATTTAGAATATGAAAGCGACATATGACAATCTTAACACAATTCCACAGAAAATCATCTATTCAGCTCACAATTGATCCACATCAGATCAGATTAAGTCTCCACAGATCATCAACAGATGATCTGTGGAGACTTAAAAGTTTTTTGCATGCTATTTAATCAACAAAAGGGATTTACAAAGTTTGCATGTTTTATTTGTAAATAAGACAATGGTGCAAGAGATAAACACTGGCCCACAAAACAATGGCTCATAAGAATTTTTTTAAGATTTCGAGAGAAGAACGTTTGGTACAAAACTTTGATAGATCCAAAAAAGATCCTCTTTCCACCTTTACACGTCAAGTTAGGCGTAATGAAATATATTGTCAAGAACCTGCCTAAAGATGCAGGATGTTTTAAGTACTTGAGTGGAAAGTTTCCTCATCTATCAGAAGCCAAATTGAAAAAAGCTGTTTTTGTTGGACCATATATTCATAAAATGATATTTGACTAAAAACACCAGTTTGATGTTTTAAAACCAAGATAACTACTAAGGAAAAAAAAGCGGGGATTTCACTCAAAAAAGTTTTAACCAAGTTTTTAGGTAATGTGGAAGACCCTAACTACGAACTTATAGTAGCTAATTTATTAGATGAGTTTAAATACTTGACATGTCTAATGAGCCTCAAAATCTACTTTTTGCATAACCATTTTGACTTTTTGACTGAAAATCTGGGTGATGTCAGTGAAGAACCAGGCGCACCAGGATATCAAGGTGATGGAGAAACGATACCAGGAACGTTGGAACACCAACATGATGGTCACTTCTCTACTGGTCTACTGGTCACTTCATCGGGAACAACAGAGTGCCTCGCATAGGATAAAAAGCTACTTGAGAAGATTTACAGAAAAAAGAGAAAGAAAATACAAAAGCTCCTAGCTATTGACTCCTGAAATGATTGTACAGACTTATTCTTATACAAGATAAGAATTAGATAAAAGGTATTATTCTATCATTTTAATGTATTTCGGTATTTTGCCCTTTTCAAATTATTATAATGTAGAATAAACCAGTGTCATATTGCGGGAAAACTGTGAGTGATACGTAAAATCTAATTTCAGTTTATTTTTTAGCGCCAAAAGATACATAGGATTCACATAAATTTGTAAAAATAGTTTTGAAAGTTTTTTTTTTTTGTTGGCCTGTATAATGGTTTAATTTATTGCCCTTTTTGTAAAATAGCAATAAATACAAAAAATATGGAAAAACAAGTCATTTTTTATTCATTATTTTTTAACCAATTAAATTGCACTTAAGACGATTGCACTTAATCGATGTTTTTAGTAATTTTTGAATATTTTAATTTTTTTTAATATTGGTCCTGATCTATTTGGGAGAAAGAATAAGTTAAATATTATTACTGAAGTTATCACCGAATTATTTTTGTAAAAAAAACGAATGTCACCTCTTACATCCAAATTTAGTCGTTTTTTCACAGATCCGCCTTGATCTAAATGGGCAAGAAAAAGATCACTGGTAAGAAAATGGATCTTACCTGTAGTTCTGGTGACAAATAATGATTCTTCCAAGCTTTTCTGTATAGACTATAGCCAGCTTAATGCTAAAACAAACAAAATGTAACCTCTTGCTAAAAAGATTGTTATGTTGAATGCTCTATCGACTTTCTTTATTTCTTTGAGCTCGACAATAAAATTTGATATTGATAGGTAGGAATGAAGCTTGCTTTTCATCATCATCATTGGTGCTACAGCTCTATAAAAGAGCCTCAACCTTCCCAAGCCTAATATGCCAGTCAGTTCTATCCATTGCCAACTGTTGCCAGTTTGCTGCGCCTATTTGTCTACCATCCTCATCTACACCATCCCTCCATCTGAGTTTTGGCCTACCCCTACTTCTACTTCCCACAGGTTGAGACATAAGGATTCTTCTAGGAGGGTTGTTCTGCACTGATCTTGCCAGATGTCCTGCCCATCTTAGTCTTCCTATTTTTATAAAGGATACTACGTCTTTACCACCAAATATACGTTTATATCTGTGATATATCTCGTAGTTGTACCTCCTCCTCCAAACACCATTTTCACAGATGCCACCGAATATTCTTCTCAGGATCCTTCGTTCAAATATAAGCAGGAGATTTTCATCTGCCTTGGAAATGATTCAGTTAGTCCAGAAATGGAAAAAGTCAATGAAGCTTGCTTAACTTAACTTAAATAAAATAGGGCACAATAAAATAAAATGTTATATATTCGTCAAAACTGTTCATGTCTTGTTAGTTAGAACTGAAGATGTTTGCTATACAATAAGTAAATGTAGCAGTACAATTATGCTCCCATATTAATAATTGAAGTAATGCTGTTCATATGACAAACAAAAAGCTATTCAATTTAAAACGATTAAGTAAGACAATCGTTTTAAATACGCTATGAATATTTATAGCTTAATAGATCTTCTGAATAAAAGAACTAATTCAGTTCTAGTTATTTATTCTCAGCTTCTCATTTAATATTTAAGCATCAACAATTCCTACGACATTCCGTGCATTGTCTTAGTATAAGATAAAAAATTGTTATGGAAACGGACGTTTGTGCTGCGCCTCACGTTGTCTACTTGGTCTTCGCGTTTACCTTCCCAGAAATCGGTGGCAAGAGACGCAAAAGGATCGACTTCCGAACAGGGAATATTCACTCGGGAACTTGTTAGAGCTCCCGAGGGACCGTTTTCGACGAGTTCTACATACAGACCCCCTTTTTGGAGATCGGGAGACACAGGCGGATTTTAGGGGACCACATAGGATATTCCCTAGCCCACTGGGATTTGCCGCTATCTTTCAAAATTGAAATTTAATCAGACAACAAAAATCTGGAAAAGATGATCGTCCGCTACAATTTTACAATTTTCATAAAAAAATTGGGTTAATAGTCAGTCAATTTAAAACTTGGTATATATATATAAATATATATATATATATACTATATATATTATATATATATATATATATATATATATATATATATATATATATATACTATATATAGATACATGACATCCTAGAGCTGATAGAAAACAATCGAAAATATTTGTGGTTTGACCCTCGAAAGAGCTTAAACCAACATTCCAATGAAGCCATCCGGTTAAAATCAAATGAACTAGTGTTCTTACAGTTTTTTCTTGTATTTTTTTGTTTCGTTTCTCTTGTTTAGTTGTTAATATTTAATGTTAAGTTATCGAAGAGTTTTTATAACATCTAAAAACCCTACAAATTGTTTTTGTAAGTCTAAACCCTGTTGGTTGTTTACTTATATTCTAAAATCTTTTTTATTTGTAGTGAACTGATGATGCTTTTAAAAATAAAAGCGAAACGTATTCGAATAAATCAATAAAGTAGTTGACGACTTTTATTTGCCAATTATTGACTGATAAAACCTCTGCTATTCAACAATTGAATATATTTTAAATATATATATATATATATATATATATATATATATATAAATTCTCATCTTCTAGCCAAAGGTTACTATTGCTTTGATGTATTAAAACCCAGTATATGGTTTAAGTAAGGACTCGGTACTGAATTGTGCTACATCTGCGAATTTGTAAGCGGATATTCAACTAAATTAAGTGGGTATAATGAATATTTATGTTAAAAAGTCATAAAACTGTAAGTCATTTTCGTTTTACTCCGTATATATAAAAACACCGAAAAGTATTCTTTTCGCATCGATAAAATTGATAATATAAACATTTTCGAATTTGTTTATAATAACACAAATTGCTTTTAAGTTTCATATTGACTCCGCCTAGATATTTGCGCGTCAAATAAATATGAATATTTCCACTTAGGTTGATGCAAAAATTGATGCTGACAAGAGAATGATTTTGGGAGAATAATATCACTACTCGGTGAGCCCGTTGCCAAAGCAGTTGGTTTCATTGTTTTTAGTCCAGATTTTCTTAAAATTGGTTATCGTTATTCGTTTTTATCATCAGAAGTTAGTTAGAAGTTAGTGAGCAGTAAGAGAAGACATTGTGTTTGAACGGTAGAGGTGGTTCTCGGCAGATAGTTTCAAAAAACCACCAAAAATCTTCGTTTAATTCCGTGAGTTAGAAGGAAGTGAATTTAATCTCAAAATGCTATTTGGCAGTCTTTGTTTAGTGAGTTAGTTAATCAATGGTTTTTTGGATGCTGTCTTTCATGCGAAGGGATTTGAAAAACAGCGTTTCGGAGGGCTAAGAGGCCTACATGGTTTTAAGTGAAAATTAAGTAGCCGTAAAAAGTAGCTTTGAAGAAACATATTGTTATCATCAGGATAACCTGAAGTCCAATTCGATGTTTGATCTTCCCAAGATTTGTCCAGTTTCCATCTCATATGGGTCGAATTCAGATCATTTGAAGTTTGTGTGGGACAGTGTGTTTTTTTATTTAACTCCAAGGTAATAAACTTTCTTAATAACTTAAAAGGAAATACAAAGCTAGTGAAGCAAAGTAGTTTTTGTTAACTTTTTCTAAGTAAAATAAACATTCTTCGTTAATATAATAAGATTTGTTTTTATGACAAATTAAAAGGCCATAAATAAATATAAGTTTATGGATCAGCTAATTGTCATATTTTAGTTTTCTTTTAAATAAAGTTAACCTTGATATTAATTAATAATTCAAAAAAGTTTGATATTTCATTTCGACATATGACAGCCAATATTATCCTTTTTCTATCATTTGGTACATAACCAAAATTTTAAATTCTGTTTTGTTTAAAGGTTTAACTAAATGTAAGGTTTGTTGATAAATTTGGATAATTCCATTTATATTAACTGTTTATGTGGATATGTGAAAAATAATAAATATGCAATATTTCTCTTTAAATCAGGAGTTTAAAATTATTCCTTTTAAAGGGCGTCCAGTTTAAATAGTTTAGGAATATTCTTGTGTATTGTTGCCCAGGAAATCTCCTTAAGTATTTTTTAATTTATACTTTTGTAGCTAGTTTCTCCAGTCCTTTAAATAAAGAAACCTTTATCCACAATCTAGTTCTTCAACCAAAACACGAGTAGCCATTCGCAAACGTTTCAATTTATTTGCTTACCCTATTTCCGGCTCAGTAATTGTTCAGTTCCTCCTTTCAACCTCCTATAAGCAAATATTTATTGTTACAAGAGGCACCCAACGTGGTAGCCAAATAAAAATTGCTATAAGTAGAAATAAAATATCTTAACGACATCAAGAACTTTTAAGTATATATAAAAATTAAGAAGCATAAGCTAACCTTAAATACCATAAAATTAGTCAACAGTTTATTATTAGTACATTAATAATACAAGCGATAGGCCAAAATATCTGTTTGCCAGACTGTACAAAATATATAGAAAAAGCAAGTATTTCGACGAAAATATTTCTGTATTTTTGCTATTCTGTGAACAGATAGATAGGAGGCCTTTGATCCGTTGAGATATTAGATACAATTCTAGAGAAACTACAATGAATTGAGGACCACAATAAACAAGTCGAAGAAAAGTTGGATAGTGTACAGTCAGACCTAAGAAAAGTATCTACAGTTAATGAACAGCTGAAAATGGAAAAAATTAAAATCCAAATGAAAAGAATAGAAATGCTAGAAGACACATCAGAAAAAAGAACCTAGTAATACGAGAAAAAGAAGAAGAACCAGGAGCAGAATACAGAGACCTTAAAAGCAAAATCCAAACAATAATGCAAGATCTAAAAATTAAGATAGACCCGGAACAAGAAATAACTGATATAAAAAAAATGGAAAAGCAAAATGTCAAAACTGGAGGCCAGGAAGGATCTACATTAGGAGCTACAAAAATAATCGGCAGAATTATAATATGGACGTCGTAGCTTGTGGCGTACGTTGACGATATAGCACTGATTAGCAGAAACTTTAACAGTTTAAAGGAAGAATTTGCGAAATGGTACAAGGAAGCATACAAGAGGGGTTTGGAAATAAATTAACATAAAACAAAATACCTAATATGCTCAAGAAAAAGTACAGTTTCTGTAACAAGGATAAATATTGGAGAATATGAGTTTAAAAAGGTAGAACACCAATATCTTGGAGTCTTCGTTAATGGAACTAATGAAAGAAGCATAGTAATCAATAAAATAATAAGCTTACTCAGAATATAAAATAAAAATTTACAGGGCAGCAATCAGACCAGTAATCACATATAATACTGAAGTAATATGCCTGACACATAAAAATTAAGCATCTTAGAGAGAAAAATCATTCGGAGAATATCAGGCCCACTAAACATAAACCTAGTAAACTAAAAAGCAAGAGGACTTTTTTTGAAAGGAGAAGGCATCGTCAGGTTTATCAAGGCACAAAGACTTAGATAGATGAAGCATCTGGAAAAAAGAAATCCAGAAGCAGTTTTTTTCAAGAAAATCACCAAACGCAAATCACGAGGAAGACCGAAGATAAGGTGAGAGAACCAGATAATTGCGGATCTTAAGAGGATAGGAATTAGAGATTGAAAAATCCAGAAGCAAGTTTCAAGAAAATCACCAAACGCAGACCACGAGAAAGACCGAAGACGAGGTGAGAGAACCAGATAATTGCGGATCTTAAGAGAAGAGAAATTAGAGATTGAAAAATCATAAGCAAAAACAGGAAAGAATGGAGAAATATTGTAGAAGACGCCAAGTCACATAAAAAATTGTAAAGCCAAAATGTTAATACGGACTGATTCCCTGCGACAAATGAATCGGAAGAGCCCAAAGAGGGCGGCAATCACTCCGCTAGGAGTATAGATACCATGATGATGATATGGCGTAAGAAAATTAATTCGTCAACCTCTCTTATTTCAATTAATAATCAGAGTGTTATAATGCCATTTCAGGCTTTCATGTCATAGGTCAACGAATGTCTCCTAATTATTTCCCAAGTGGTTAGCGTACAAAGGTGCCATCTATACTTATTTTGATGGCCATGAACGAAAACGACCTAATAATATTGTTGTCTTATGCCTTTTGCGCTCTAGCGCTATATATAGATATTTGAACGTGTACCTAAATAAATGTGCGGTCGCTACA
Organism: Diabrotica undecimpunctata; assembly: GCF_040954645.1. NCBI lineage: Eukaryota > Metazoa > Arthropoda > Insecta > Coleoptera > Chrysomelidae > Diabrotica > Diabrotica undecimpunctata. The sequence goes on along the minus strand of NC_092810.1, from coordinate 43,847,907 downwards.
TAGTCGTGCTTAGTTTTTATCTAGCTGGAGTGGAATTTGACTTAAATAGGCCGATTGTATGAAATGTACAACATCGCGTTAGCCCCCTGTTGAGAAATGAAATTAATTAATAAGTCTCGAGAAGTTAATTTTTTAAAAGCTGTAACTTAAACGTTTCTTTGGTAAATTAATAACTTTCTCACAGTAGGATAATTTGGGACTCATAAAATGACTATAGCTAATTTTAACGAGGGAAATTTATAGAAGATAAATAATGAAGTAAGTAATTAAAATAAATAACTAAATAAGGTTATATGTAAAAAAACTCGAAATGAGAGAAACAAAATATTTAAACAAGCACTAAACAGTTTTAGAAACAATCTTAATGTTTTAATCAGTTTCCAGCTTTCTGTACTCCTGTAATCTCCAAGATATGAATTAATTTTGCCGCAATTTCTCTCCCAAGCATTATTTTTGTCCTAGTATATCTTCCTTCGTACTCTGGCCTATACTTTTTTAGATTCCACTCTGTCGTTCTGATACCTTAGGAATTGTTGGTAAATCTTCCTCCTTTATTCAATGTTTTTCTCTTCATAAATCATAAACAATATTATTTTATGTTAGTAATAATAGTATTGTATATTTCCTGGTCTGTATACACTAACCACTTTTTTGTGGTTGAAGAATTCTCCCATTTTGAGCCGTATATTAATAAATAAAGTTGGAAGGAGCAGCCACATGCAGTTATTGGGCCTGAGTTCTCTCGACAACTCAATAAATTACAGTGACCTTCGCGTCACTGTTAATAAAGCTCGTATTTTTTCCGGAGTCCCGATGTAGATTCTGGGCTGTAGTGATCGTCGCCTCGTGCATTCTCCTCCAATTCTGATAATTCATTTGTCGGAACGAGCAATAACAGTCCCACAACAATTCCGAGCCCGAGTCCTGGTCCGGACAAATTAAATTTCATCATGGAGTTATATTTGTGCCGGTCGTGGTGTTTTTAGACACAGCGCCAAATGTGGTTTCTGTCCTGCTGACGATATTTCAACCAGGACCGGCTTTGGTACTATTTCTGCCTTTAAAAAATTTTCTTTCACAAATATGCGTCGAGAATACTATCACAATCGTTCTTAACGAGTAACAAAGTATTACCAGGTACCAAAACAAAACAATATTTGTTTAATTTGTATTTTGAGAACAATTTCCGAAGGGGAACTATTAAAATTGTGGTAACTTCGAATTAAGGATAATAAACATAAAAATGGAACAACAAAATATCTTCAGAACTATATATGTTGATCTATTTTAAAGAATCTTACTGCTCTAGGTTGTTTTTTCTGGGTTCTGGTACTTCCAGAATTTGTGTTCGGTAGTTTTTGGCTATGTGTCAGTCCAACTATTTGCTTATCGCTCTCTACCATTCTTTTATGCAGTTTGCTCTAGTACGTGAGGAGTGCATGATATGACGAGAAAATTAGCTACAAAAACTGAACAGAATGGAATCTACAGAAAGACGTTGCATAGTGGAGCGAAAAGCAATGAAAAACTACAACATTGTGTATCTTAATAAACACAGTTATGTTCTTTTTTTTATCGCTATCTCCTTTAGTAAATTGGCGATGCAAATGGCAATTGTAGCTTTGGAAACTGCTGCACAAAAGATTTTTGTGGATGACCGTCAAATCGTTGTCTCAGTTCCTTCAGTCAGTTCATACTGATGTTTTGCTTTATTGTTTACCTTCGACTATGATTTGAAGTAATTGGGTTTGTTTGTAGCAGACAGAATTTTTTGTAATCACGTAATTTTTTTATACTTTAAACGTTTTTATTGACTATAAACAAACAGAGTTGAAAAAACAAACACAGCTCAAACATTTTTCCTTCCAAACCCTGAAAATCTATACAATTAATAGTATCAAAAGCAAATCTTCCTGTAGTACTGATGGAATATCCACAAAAATTTTCTCTCAAATCTTCCAAACAATAGGTTGTAAGTTCTGGTGTCACTAATAAATGATTTGTTTGAAAATGGTATATTTCCAGAGTACCTATAAACAATCATTATTTTTCCACTTCATAAGGGTACCTAGTGAAAAATCTAATGACTGTTGACTTTTTAAAATTTCTTGATATTTTTATAGGCAGCAACTTTAAATGATCCTTTTATATAAATTTGTTAATTAAAAAACTAGCTTGACCTGCTATGCAGGAAGATCTTTTCGGAAATCAATTTAGCATCTTCCAATATTACATGTTTTTCTTTGTTTTAGTTATATTTACATTTTTTGGGGTTCTAATATAGATGCCCAATCTGATGTTACATTACAAAGAGCAATACGGTATTTTTTGGCGCCTTAGAATAACAACTCATTACAGAAGCTACTTCAGAAATCACGGGATTTTTTTTGTTTGTTTAATTTATAAATACCTACTTGTTTTTTTTTAGCAGGACCAAATCATGACTACTCCACTAGAAATTAAACCTTTAATGATTATTCACTGACACTGAGTTAATAAAGAAATCTAGATTATATTGCTCCCAAAACACTATCCAGACATCTACCTTTACAATTTAAATCTGTAACATTTTCCCCCAAGTTCCGTAAAATGGCAAAAGCCTATCTATCTGAAAGTCCATATTATTTAACGAATAACTAAGAAATTACCGTGTACAATAAATATAATATATATATATATATATATATATATATATATATATATATATATATATATATATATAATATATATATATATACATATATATATATATACATATATATATATATATATATATATATATATATATATATATATATATATATATACATATATACATATATACATATATTTGTGTATTATCTGCAGCAACTTCAACAATTTTGAGCGACAATAAAGCATATTTCTATTCTATTCTAAAAAATTAAGATTATATATGTGTATATATTAAGATTATATAGTCCTACAAAAGTAGAGGTGGTTAAAAAAAATATGAGCCACACTTGCGCACTTATTCGCGGTTTCAGAAATGACTAGCGTGAACAGTAATTCATATATTTTACCTCTTAAAACATGACCCAAGTATTGTGTTTTCCTTTCTTTGGTCGTATTTGGCAGTATTTTTTGTTTATTCATGCATCATTGTTGATATCCTTGTAGTTCTCAACATCCGTCTGCATATACACATTTCAAAGGCGTCGATTCTTTTTTTATTTTAGAGTCCATTGTTTAACTTTCAAAGACATACAGAAAAAACGTAACATAAAGCAGAAAGACGTTTGAGATTTAATTTCAATGCAGGGCTCCTGCCATCCGCTTATACGTATTTCGACCTTATTAGGTCTACGCGGAGCGACTTATGCAGAAACGTAACATCTTTAGCAGAGTTAAAAAATATCGCAGATATATAAGCAAATTTGGCACTTGTCTACATTATTCTCATTACGTAATACCATATAATTTAAACGCAAAAACTGTTCTCAATATGTCTATATTAAACTCTTGTTTTAGATTAAAGTCCGTGTTTTTAGTTAGATAAAATTACAATATTGGCTCTATTTTAGCACCAACACTTTTATTTTTATTTTATTCAATACAATCCTGCACCGATAACAATATGCCTCGACGAGTCAGCAGACGGTCCTGTATTTTGGGGCGCTAGCATACCCACTTGTTCGAACACTGTAGTTATAGTGATTATGGTTTCTGTTTATATTGTCAGCAGGCAAAATGATCCATTAAGTGAGACAAGCTTTTATGGTTTTTGGAAGTTTGGATTTATGTATGCACAATGAAATCAAGGCGGGAAACGGTACAAGTGTTTTGCGAGCTTATGGATATAACGGGAGAAATGTTACTGCCGAAAAAACAAGAAAAGAAAAATTGAAAGGGGAAGGCTTCTAATAATAGCTCAGTAAAATGAGTTTTTTCTTGAACTGGCCAGGTATTTGATAGGTTTTGAAGTAGTCTAAGACAAAAATCATTACTGTTTGCAGTGAATTAGATTAGATTGTGTATTTTAAAAGTATTGTTGAATAAATTCTCAGAAAACCAATCTCCGAGACCCAAAATATATAGGCGTGCATAATTTACAAATGCTTTGTTTTATTTCATTAATTATATAAATAAAACGTTGAAAAAAATGTATTTCATAAGTATGTGATAAATGTTTTTGTTATGTCTATATTTATGACAGGTTAAATTTATACGGTAGGCATACAAAATCATCTGTACAAAAGTTTAATATACAGTGCAAACAAAAACTAAACAATTTTAGTAAAACAAAATGAAACGAATTGGTTGAAGATTGGTTCAAAATTTAGCTCGACGACCACCCCCAAAAATGTAGAAAGATGAACAATAAATTAGGATGACAGTCTTACTACCATTTAGAGCATATTAAGTAGAGCTCGAGAAATATTATTATTATATATGCACTTAATATTAATATTAAGTGCATATTTTAACCCTACAATGCGCAATTTTTTATTATCAAATAAAAAAAAATATAGGAGGATAGATTAACTGATTATAAGTAAGGGAAAAATAGTAAAAAAAAATCAACCAACAAAATTTTGTTTTTAATTTGATACTTTATTGGCGATGCATATATGCATCATTGCGCACAAAGGAGCACAGCATAAAGTAGTAAGGTGAAAGTAACTAAGATTTGTGAAAGGTTTTAAAACAGTTTTTTTTTGTTTAAACACAAAGCTGTATTACACTTTTCACACACTACAAAAGTTTGATTCTCACACCGAGGATTCTTACAACTTAGCTGTGTATTATTCCAAATGGGAAGATGATTTTGGTTGTCCAATCTGACATCCTGATGTGGCAAGGGAGCAACATTAGCTTTTTTTCTTTTAAAATCGATTTGTTGTTGCTAGTCAGATGGTCGTCCTCTTTTCGTCGCATTTTGTGAGCCAATGGTAGATAGTGTACATGCTAAGTTAACTCTAAATTGTGCAAGTTTTGAAAGGTTTGGCTTGCCTTCATTACATCGTCGATAAATAAGCCAAGCATTTATTACAGTTACGTCAATGAGGTGATAAAATAACCTCATGTCATAGAAAAACCATTAGTAGAAGTCTTGTTGGATTTGATAGCAGCTTCTTCCACTTCATCTCCACTGTCATCTGAGTTATCCACGTTACAGTATCCGTTTAATTGATTATGTTTGACATCAGATACCATAATCTTCATTTCATTGGTGCCTCGCTGAGTTATATATTTATTCAACAGATCCGCAGAAATAGATACAGGCATATTTGTAGATTGTTCAGTTTTATCTTCGTCGTCGCTAAAATCATCTAATATATCTTCACTGTCACTGGGTATGTTTACTAGTAAATCAAGTAAACCGTCGTTGTCTAATTCATCCAACCGAATTGTTTTATGTCCATATTTATATAAAAGAGACATCTACAACAAAAAATGATAATATCAATGAAGGTATCATTTTTGCGAGCGTATTATAGAATGTTACAACTCTTATAGTTTTAGGTGCAATGATGTATCCGAAAGCGCAGTGATTCAAATATGAATCGACTGTTATTTTTCAAATTACAAAATAAGTAAATATATTCTTTAATTATTATATCAACTAACATTTTTTTATTAAAGTTAGCAATAGCTCAGTAATTTTTTTGTACTCACCCTGGTAATAATTAACAAAACGCGATAAGCCGGCTGCCGGCATTAAATAAAATCATAAATAATAAATCAATATAGTTTTTTCCGAAAGTTTACAAATAAAGAATTACCAGAATTCACAAATTACCAAAAGATAAAATGCAGTTGTCGTTCTATCCGTAGTTACAGTTAGTTAAGTTTGGAGTATTCTTTGGTTCAGTAAAGTTTGGTGTTTATCAAAAGTGTTTTAAAATGAAAAACAAAGTGCAAATAAATCAATTCTTCTGAAAAAGTGGATTAATAGTAAAACAGAATTCAAAATCATTGATGAACAAACCGGTAAGTATTATATATAATTTACTTATTGTTTTTTTTTGAGTTGGACGTGTGTAGTGTAGTGTCGCTCCGAAATTAAACTCCAATCTTGGGTGGTTTCGAGTGTAATCTGCATACAGAATAGTGCTAAGTGTAATTAAAAAGGACCTTTATGTAAGTAAATAATCAGTTATTTGTTTAAACTGTATTAATAAAATGATAGTTAGTTTTAATTGCTCTACGGATAAAAGTGAAACTTCTGAGTGGTCGAAACGAGTTGAACTTTTTGCGCTGGACAGGTAATTAAGAACGATAAACAATAATAATTATCAACAAAAACAATAGGTCTGTTATTCAGGTTTCGGTAAAACTATACAGAATTAGGCTCAATTTATTTGTTGTTTTGATATTGATTGTATTTGTATTTACAAGCGGTATAAATCGAAAAGTGGTTACGGTTAGGATCGAGAATTGCTAAGATTTAACTGTTGAGGTGTGTGCGGTGCTGGTCGCTATCCGTAACCGTTACAAATATTTATATTTATAAATACTTTTTTTATTTGAATAAAAAGAAAGATGGCGGATGGTAATGTTGATGAAGATGGTAAACGAAAAAGCAAAGAGGAGATAGACATATTTAGCAGGAGCAGAAAAGTGAGCCGAACACCAGACAGGTCGAAATCATCAACGAATGAAACCAGCAGCCAGAACGAAATGATGGAACTAATGAGACAATTAGCAAGCGATAATAAAAAGAAAAACAAGGATCTGAAAGATATAAAAAATACAACGGGTAATGTGATTGAGGAACTAACGGAAATTAGGAAGGAAAATAGTGAATACAAATTGTATATGAAAGAAATAATAAAAAAAATGAAAATCTAAAGAGAGAAATGACTACGATGAAACAAAAAATAGATAAAATAGAAATAATCTTGGAAGCATGTCAAAACGAAAAGAAGAAAAATAACCTAATAATGAGAGGCTTACCAATAGACACAAAAGAAGCAGGCCAACTAGAGAACTTCATATAAACAAAAATGGGAGTAAAATCAGAAATAAATAGGGTACAAAAGATAAATGAAACATTGTGTGTTATCGAATGTAAAAAATTCGAAGATAAAATGAAAATATTAAAAGCCAAGGGTAATCTAATAAACTATAAGAAACATACAGTATAAATAGAATGTGACCTAACATTAAAAGAGATAGAAATGGAAAAAAATCTTAAGAAGATAGAAGCAGATGAAAAGACTAATGGAAAAAGGACAAAAATTGGATATGGTTTCATAGTTATTGAAGGCATTAAGTGGAAATGGAATCAAAAACAAGACGGATAGAAAAAGTAACATACGATACAGAACCAACTTGTTCAAAAAACTAGCTGACGAAAACACAATGACGGACCGAGAATCAAAACAGGCACAGAACAGGAACATGAGCAGATCTAAAGATAATAACACAAACGGAAGGAAAAACAAATTTAAGTACAACTTAAACACAGAACAGAACAAAACAATTTTAAAAATGGCATCATGGAATGTAAGGGGTATAAATGGGAAGAAAATAGAAATGGGGGAAGAAATTAGAGATAAGAACTGAAATAGTAGCTATAACAGTGATAGAGAAAAAAGGAAAAGGATCAATAATATTAGAAAACGGAATGTTTTCTTTTATATTGTATACAATTATATACGATACTATAGTGCAAAAAACAGAGAAGAACTGGATAAGAGACGTAAGAGTAAAAGGAAGTTGTGAAATTGGTAGTGACCACTATCTACTAGAATCCACATTCAAAATCAAAAGAAAAGAAATAAAAAAAAATGAGAACGTAAACAGAAAACACAAAGAAATAATAAAATCATGAATGTGTTGCTTGTGTGAGTGCATTTCAAAAGGTAAAAGAAATAATAAGTTAGACTTACTCACAATCAATTTAATTTAACTAATCGGACGACCGGTTTCGCTTTCTATAATATGCAAAGCATCTTCAGGTCACGATACAAAGTTAAAATGCTGAAAATAATAATCCCATATTAGGGTGTTGTCTAATAAAGATAAAACATAGGTGGGTGATATAAATTATATAAATTACAGTAATTATGCCAATATTACATGTCTTCTTCTTCTTCTTCATGTGCCTTGTCCGTTCCGAACGTTGGCAATAAACATGGCTATTCTGACTTTGTTTGCGGCAGATCTGAATAGTTCAGCAGATGACAATCCGAACCATTGCCGCAAGTTTTGGAGCCACGAGTGTCTTCTCCTCCCTGGACCCCTTCTGCTGTCTATTTTCCCTTGGACGATCAGTTGTAGTACTCTATATTTATTGTGTCTCATAACGTGACCCAAGTATTCCAACTTTCTTTTCTTTTATTCATCATTACATGTCTGTGGTTTTATAAATGAATAAAATATTTAAGCAGACAAGGTAAGACCCACAAATTGGTAACATAGTCTATTAAACTGTAATGAATTAATAAATAAACAAATAAATAAACATTACTTACATGCCGGTACGCTATTAATTGATGGTTGAAAGAACATGGTTCAAACTATCTTGTATTGTTGATTGGAGAACTCAGGTCAACTATTGTAATTGTTTAACAGTAAACGGGGAAGTTCTTGAGGAGACAGATTTTATCCAATGAAGTAGAGATAGGTGAAATGTATTGTTTGTTTGATGAAAGTAATGTTCTATACCATTAAGTTCTTTAAAGTTATTTATATTTATTCTGGAGATATATTTATGAAATGTGTGTTATTTATTATGATTTTATGTTTTGTTTTGGAAGGTGACAGTTGTAAGACAATGAATAAGAATGGATGTACAGATTGTGTGGGTGTGCAATTATATAAGCTTGTAGTTATCAAATTTCTTTGATAAAGTTGTTGCAATATCTGGCAAATTTTTGTAAAATCCAAAAAATTTTATGTTAAAATTAAATTAAGACACTTTTACACACACAGAAACACACAGAAAACACTTACAAAACGGGGGACGAAACAGACATTTAATTTAAAAGGAGAGGATTTTTTAAAAAGAACTACATTTCTTACTAGCAGACAATGAGTTTTTTATGTGCTGTATATCAGATTTTAGAAATAATAAAAATTTATCAACTAAGGAAAGAAACAATGAAAATAAGATACTTAGAAGGGCTAGAGAAAAAGATGGACAATGAACATGAAAGAACAAAAACAGTAGAAGAAGAGTGAGGAAAATTTAAAAACGCGATGATAAAAACAGCTAAATCAATATGTGGAACTACAAAAAATAACAGCAGATGGAAACGAACATCTTGGTGGAACGATGTGAAAAGAGAAATAAAAGAGAAGAAGTTATCGAAAGAATACATACAAGATAAAACACAACAAAAATATGAAAATTATAAGAGACAAAGAACAAAAGTTAAAGAAGTATCAGGTAAATACCTCGATAACTGCACTTGTTTACTTATACACTGTTAACACCTCGATAACTGCGTAATGTTGTTGCCAATTCCCAAACTTTCTGAGGGTTATTAAAACAATTCCATTCTCAGTACATTGCCAGTGGCGATTAACTATTATTGGTTAGTAGTTTGACCTCCAACAATAAAGCAAATCTCATTTGATCAAAAGCTTTATTTAATGATTTTTGTGTATCTAATTGCACAATAGTTATACATAATTACACGTCAAGCAGGGTGTGTCAAGCAACTAAGAATGAAATAAACAAAACACAAGTTCCCGGAATTGTATTGCATTAGCCAAGCATCGGAATGTCTTAACAATACTTGTTAAATCTTCTTGGAATACCTAATCTTTTTAAACCGAGTCACTGACTCATGTCATTTGTACCGATTAAACTCAATGGCAATGAACTAAACCGTTCATATATCGAACGGTATAAAAGTCATAAGTCAAACTTAATACTTTTTTACCGCCCTCTATTCAAGGATTTTCAAGTTAGTACCTTTTAACCATTGCTCTAAAATTCTTATGAGAGTGCACTGATTTATGTCTTTTATACCAATCGGTAGAAAAAAATATTGCGTTGTATTCTGTATGTTATAAGCAATACAGTCATTTTGACTTGTGACCATTGTACCGCCCGCCATAAACATATAGAAGAAACTTTGACAGTTAGCTACAAGAAAAACTAAGGGGGTAAGTGGACTAAATTGATCTAGGGGGTAAGTGGACTTTGTATATTTTGGAACTTCATATAGGAGGGTGTCCTGCTGTATTGGGGTATTATTATTCTTCTTTGGTTGGCTAGTAGGTACTCCTTAAATTTAGCTAATAATTTGTATATTTTATTCTCCAAGCATAATCTAATCACAATAAAACCATATAGACTATCAGTATGCTGACAAAGTATGCTGCACCAATTTATTATAACTCCCGGAAATGTTAATTTCCCCAAAAAAGACAAAATGCATGGTTAAAACAGCAAATTTACTCACCAGGCTGCAGCAATTGGAGCTGGAAGGTCAGGTAAGAGAACAAGTGATGGAGTTTACATATCTAGGCATCACATTATTTAGCTACGGAAAGCTAAATTTTCGAACGGTCATCAGACAAACAATGACATATGCGGCAGAAACACGACCTGACACAGAGAGGACAAGAAGATTGTTAGAAACAGCAGAGATGAGAGCAGCACTTAGAAAAATTGATGGTAAGACACTATGAGATAGAGCTAGAAGTACAGATATACGACGTAGATGCAAGGTGAAGAACATCAAGACCTGGGTAAAAAATGAAAGAGTATAATGAAACGATCATATAAACCGAATGACAAGAAATAGAGAAGTTAAGACGCTAAGAGACAGTTCCACAATAGGAAGATGATCAGTAGAAAAACCACGAAAACAATGGAAAGACAACTTACCTGAGGCACATTGAAAAACAGACAAAGTGATTCTACATAAGAAGAAGAAGAAGACCAATAGTCGTATCAAAATGGCAAGAAAGCAAGAACGTCTTCAATATTATGGCCTATAATGTAATCTTCAAATTAAAGCCATAAATTTCTTATGTGGACAATGACTGTACCCTTTACTCTTGCTATTTTTGTTTCAGAATATCTATTTGCTGATGCCATAATAAAATTTATAGACACATTTCGCATTTTATTTATAACTACATCATGCATTCCCGTTTGTGTTGTCGCTAATCGTTGTAAAAAAATTAATTGGCATTTACTCAGTTCATAGCGCAAATTTAAATCATTTTAAATGATTTGTTGAACGCCATGAGAGTATCATCGATGGCGCGGCCCTATTGATTCGTCACTTTTAATTGGGTAGCAGCAAAAAACTTGGCCTGGTCTATTTGTTCAATGATTTTTTTATGACTCCGATGGATTGAATGTGTTGTTTGTAATTATATAAAATAAATATGGTCGGCTGAATGTTAAATGATAAATTTCATCGGTAGATGCATTTTTAATTTTTTCCCTGATGTTTGTAAACAAGTATATTTTATACGAATCTAGACAAAAAATAACTTACTATAAAAACAGTTACTAAAATAAGTAAAAAGGATCTTTTTATAATACAATAGGTTGACAAAAATTATTCTTCTTCTTCTTTATACAGGCTTATCAACTTTTGTGGAAATGTCCCTTACTGTTGATAGTGGTATATACAGTTGAGTCCATGGTTCTTTACCCGTGCGTCATTATTACCTGTCGAGATAAAACACATACTTTTTATCTAGCATTTTCTTTCACGTAATAACCTAAAGACAAACCAGCTACCGCCTGTTATTAAGTAAATATACATTATATTTTTATAAACGCTCTAGACTCAGTACATCAAAAAGATATATCGTCACCCTAAAGTGCTAACCTGCTAAGTCCATTTTAACTAATTTTACAGGAGAGCAAAAAAATGTTTGACAAATACAATGTTGTTAAATATTAATCTTATAACTGTATTCATTTAGAAATGTTTTTATTTACAATGTGCTGATGAAATTTACAAGATATATTTTGGTTATTAGCTGAAAAGTGCTAATTTTGGAGATAGCAGGTTTTCGTCATTTAAAAGCGGTAGTAAAAATGGACTTGACAGGTTTTCAAGGATCTTTTCAAATAAAACTAGATCTGATGGCTTTAAAATAAAATGAGTTTATTCATACAAAACGAAAATCAAGTCTTAAAAGTTATTGGAAAAGTAGATTACTACTATGAATCACAAATAATAATTATTTTTCACTATTCATGGGGAAGATCATCATAAAATGTGTGGTAATCAACGGGCAAAGTCTTCTTAATAATTTGTAGATCTTTATATTTTCGAGCGGTTATTTTACGCATTTCTGAGAGTAGATTTTGTAGCTGATTCCAGGAACATGAATGAATATTTATTGATTTTCGTTTAGGAAGGATTGTCCGTTCTTCTGTAAAATGCATCTTATAGTGAATTTGTCCTTCGGGTGAATATCGAATAACATGAACATCGGTAACTTTTGCATCGCCCTTTACCCTCCCTGGTCGTCGGATACTTTTGTAAACTGAACTGCATCGAATTTCTTAAAGAAGTCAAAACTTAAATAAGTTACATTATATCGAGATGGTTTCTTTCTTGACTGCTGGGAGACGGTGACATAATCGGTAGGTACATTTATTATCCTATCTTTTAGCTTTTGTTCTATCACTGAATGGACAGAATCTACTTGCATTTGTGTATGGCCAGGCTCAAGAAATTTCTGCTCTATTGTTATATTATGATTTATTGCTAAATTCAGTAGGGCATTGGCTTGGCTATAACACAATTGCGATTTTGATAGCTACAGCCATCAGTAAAAATAGTAATGGTCTGCCCATTCTCATTCTCTTGCTTAGCAATTTAGGGAAGAATGTGGGCTTCCAAAATTCTTCGGCATTTAGACCACCTTCGGCTTCATTCCAAAGATAACAAAATACATTACTATTTATTAGATTGTAGAAGCACAGGTTGTGCACTTGCAGTTTTGTTCTATATTAAAGTGCCATCAACACTGCTTGTAAATCGGCTGGAAAAACATACTTTCCCATATTTTTGTCCTTTTCCTTTTCTTCTCTGGCTTCCGATTTTCTTTGAATGTGTCCTTTATATTCATCTTCCGAAATACTTCCATTCTTGAAACAGATGCATTTTTCACACTCATCCTTTTTCGGGTGGAACAAAATGCAGCAAAATTCTCGTTTGAAAAAAATGGCTATTGACATCGGTTCATTTTTTTTTTATTTGCACCACTCGTAACATAGAACTCGCAGAGAGATTGTTTTGATTTCCAGTCTGCTAATAGGTATTTCTTTTGGGTGCTAGCTCTGCAGTAGTGTGATTCCATAACTGATAATGTGTTTAAAAGTTCAGTTAAGCATTCACGACGCACATCAAATGGTTTTTCAGGCCCTAAAGAATTTTTTCTTAAATCACTTGGAGCGCGCTTGCATTAATTTCAATCCACAATAAGATCATACTACCTATGTATTAAAATTTATTAGTATAAAAATAATTTATCTTGTATTACTACATTAAGTGTAACTTTCAAAAATAATAAATAATTATCACTGGACACTCTCGACAAAAATTTGCGACCGTGCTGTAGCGAATCTAGACATGAAATGGCATGGCCAACCTTTACGAATTCAGGTTCTTACAGATAGCAGGTTTTCGTATCAGGTAATAAATGGTATTTCTGGCATAATTAGGAGTTGGGTGGTTACGGATCATGGAAAAAAACAAAATAGCTTTCCAACCATGTAAAAATATTATTTTACATTAAAGGTGGACTTAGCAGGTTAGTACTTTAGGGTAATGATATGTACAAAAAAGACGTATGAGGACGGTTTTATATTATAAATATATTTTGTGACATTTCTGGTTTGTTTACTTGTGGCTGCCAGTTTGTTGAACTTTTTGCTGTTTCGGTATCCTGTTTTTGCATTTAGAAATCATTTATATTACACAAACAGTTGTTCTCACAACCAATTTCATATTGTAGTTTAAAATTTTATGGTACCGTAAAACGGGGTGAAAAGAAACTGGAGGGTGAATAGAAACTAAATGACAGTATTTTACTAAAAAAATCATAAGTTGTTTAAATTTAATCCGGGAAATAACTATTGAGGTACATAAACTCACCAAATGATAAAAAACGCCAATTTAGTAGATTTTGCAGTTTAACAGATCGCATCACTGGACAACAGCATTTTAGTTGAACAGCTGATTTTGCCATGTTTTAAAGAGCTGATTAACTTTTTGTAAAAAGGTAAGAAAAAATCAATTAAATATATAGATAATTAGTCATAATATAGCTTAGGGTGTATACTTAACATAAATACTTGACAGATTTATTATAATATACCAGTACTTTAATTTGAATGTTGTTTTGTAAAAGCCTAACCCCAATTCTGTTTCTATTGACTAGCAGTTTCTAATCACCCGCCGTTTCTTTTTACCCACTGTTGTGTTTCCACTCACCCGCTTTCTTTTTTTTTCTCCAGTATTTTTTATTTCGTTTTTTTTTCAGTATTTTTTATTTTGCTTTCATATTAACCATGCCACCAGACTATGTACATAATCCAAGATCCAAGTTTTACAAAAAAAAAAACAATCGTGAGGATCTTAAAAGGGTCTTAAAAGACATAAGAAATGGAATGTCCTATAGGGAGGCAAGCAAAGTATATGAAATTAACTATTCGGTGCTCTATAGGCACCACGAAAACCCTAACTTAAAAACACCTGGAGGACACACTTCACTAACAAAGTTGGAGAAGGAAGTTAGACTGAAACAATTGATAACCTGTGCTAATTGGGGCTATCCCTTAGATAAATACGATCCTAGAGTAATGGTAAAAACATACCTAGATAGTCGTGGTAAAAATGTATCTAAGTTTAACAACAACTTACCGGGAAAAGATTTTGTAAATGGGTTTTTGCAGCGACATAAGACACGACTACGAACACGCATTGTCAAAACATTAAACGATTTTGAGCAGCGGTTTCACCCGCGACTTTAAATGTATATTTTGATCAGCTGGGGCAGAACTAGAAGGTATACCGCCGTCTAATATTGTAAACTTCGATGAGACGAATTTATTTTACGATCCCGGTGTAACGAAAATATTTTGCCTACCCCATAGGGTATAATTATAGGGGGTTCGAAAACTGGGGACAGAAACTACTGGGGGTATAGATAGGGCAAGCAAAATAAACGATACTGTGCGAACCGGCACTCAGGGCTTATTTGGAGAGCTGGGTCGTGGATAAGTGAATGGCAAGGGGTCGGATTGGGACAACTACAAAAAAAATTGAAACAAATGGATACTTACATAAATCTCCTGGACAAAAGGGCAAATAAACACAACAAGAAAGACCTCCTAGCTATTTGAAATAAGGACGCCGCTTCGGCGTCCTTATTTCGCAGCGAAAAAAGCTTTTCTTTCCTAAAATAAAGAACACAAACAGGGGTTAGGAGACTTTTCTAAAATAAATAAAATGGTTCAGAGAGATAAATTAAACATTTATTACTGTCTCAACACAAACAGTTATAAAATATTAAGTGGTACAAAATATATATGATATAATTAGTTACAAAAATTTATACCAAAAATAACAAAGAAAACTTACATGTGTCCTATTCATTTACAAGTGGGCATTGTAACATAACTTACAAATGTTATTGGACTATAAACTGTGGCAAATAAAAAATTATTACAAGTAAAGAATTATCTTTTAAATACAACTACTCCTAAAGACCAACCTTTTTTAAAAATAAAACAAGCTAATGTCACAAAAATATCAATCTAGCTGTCATACGTCAACATTGAATCTAACAGAGAACATTAAAATGACATCATAGCCATACCCTAAGATTTACAATATTAATTATTAAAACCTTTTATTTATTTATTTATTATTTAAATTATGAAAGCAATTATTTTTTTTTAATGTCTGTCGTTACTTCAAAATGAAAACACAAAAAGTTACCTAATTTCATCAAAAAACAGCACTAAAGTTTCTGAGGGTTAAACTGGAATATACTGGAATTTCTGCTATACAAAAAGAACTGCTTCAAACTGGTCTGGAAAGACGACCAGAGACAAATAAAAATGAGGTTGGAACCAAATCACCGGCACATTGGACCACCCTATACGCAGCCTTCAATATTTTCATATTTTCAATACTCTGGCACATGGCACAAATCCCTTAAATATTTATCAAAATAGTGGTTCCTCTTTTCTAATCTGCCATATTACAGAGAGTAAATTTCCACTAAATTTTCACAAATTCGCCGGTTTTTGACCAGCTTAACTCCACACGTCCGTTTAGCACCGACTCAGTTTCCAACCTGCCTTAACCTCTCACCGATTTGTATAGCACTCGCATTTCCCGTCACGTCCCACTTTTACCCGTCCATACCACGCAACCAGCTAAAATTCGTTAGACCTACGAATCTTGAAAATAACCTTGAACAATTTCAGCTCGGTTTTAGGATCGTAAAACCAAGACGCAATATGTTAAGTATTTAAACGGAAATACATATTTCGGACCAGGGACGTCTTTAGAAATTTTTAAACTAAGAAATTTATTATGCTAATTTTTAAACCAAGAAACTTATTATGCTACACTGGGAGGAGACGAATAATTACAAAACGAGGATGTCGTTACCCCGAACGAGTGTGCAACTCTTCCAAAAGCTGCACGTCCGTCATGTTTGCGGCAACTGCTGATGGCAAGGTGCTACCTCCGTACATCGTGTATAAGGCTTAAAATATGTACGAATCATGGACAGTTGGCGGGGTAAAAGGTGCGAGGTACAATCGTAGTCCTAGCGGCTGGTTTAATGCTATAAGTTTCGATGAGTGGGTCACCACACTAGCAATTCCAGCACTTAAGAACTAAGTGCCGGGAAAAAAATTCTAATCGGCGACAACCTCTCAAGCCATTTTAGTCCCAAGACTGTAACCGAGTGCTTAGAACATATCTCATTCATATTTTTGCCATCAAATTCTACACATATGACCCAGCCCCTTGATGTTGCTTTTTTCGACCTTTAAAAGAAGAATGGCGAAAAATTCTTGAAAAGTGGAAAATAGGTAAAAGAAGAAGGGTAGCTACCATATCCAAAGATCGCTTTCCTCATTTTGTTAGAGAGCTGATGGACAGCATCAGACTTAACCAAGAAAAAAATATTAAGTCTGGTTTTAGAAAATATGGGATCTACCCGTTAGACCGTGATCAAATCCTAAACCGACTCCCTAGTGCCAACACTGCAAAAGTTCAAGAAGTAGAAGAACATGTTAGCAATATAGTGGTTAATGGGCTGAAATCCATCAGATATTCTGATACTCCCACACAACCACGAAAGAAAAAGAAGGTAGCTGGTGAAAGTGTAACTGGAGCAGACTTTAGGGAACAAGAAAGTGAAGACAAACAGCTTGATTCAGATGAGCAAAACGACAAAAATATAGAAGAGAATGAATCGGGTGAAGATGAAGAAGTCGTTACCAGTAGTGAAGGGGAGTTTGAATCAGATGATGAGGAGATGAATATTCCTTTAAGCCAGATCGCTGAAAATCAAGAACGTGGACAGAAAAGTGTTTCTGTTCCTAGTGTTTCCTACACAGGTTGAATTTTTAAACAGGTTGATTCCGTTTTAAAATAATCTATTTAACTATCAGATTGGTTGCTAGTTGCGTTTTAAACCAGTTTTATGAAAAACGAAAGATTAAAGTATTAGATTTTAAAAGTGTTGAAAACCATTGATGAAAAGGATGATATTTACGGAACTTTTGCCAAACCAAGCAATCCCCAGGGTCTATTATTGGATTTCCCACGGAACCAGACGTTTGTTATTCCTCTTTTGACTAAGTTGTTGGTCAAATTCATCCATCTGATAACTTGGAGCTGCCTAGCAGTTCAAATAGGGAGATTCTTAAATTTCCTTTCAAACAAAATGATCTTAATTAATGCAATCTATTATTTTTACGTAGATTCTGTTGCGAGAATTAACGCAGCAGATCTAGATATAAGTTTAACCTTTTTTTTTATTCGTTCCTATACATGTAATTTTTTGTTCCTATGAGTATAACAGTACACAAATTATGCTGTGAGAATTAATGCAATGCAACTAATGTATATTTCTCTATATTTTCATACTTAAAAAACGATATAAATTCCAAATTTGTATGGTTATTATATTTTTTGACCAAAAAAATTAATTGCACATAATATATTTTTAAATGTCTGTATTGACCTCCGAAATGGAAACCATTGATGAAAACGATGACATAGCAACCTAATTACAAAGCCTGTTAACCTCAAAACTGTTTCTATTGACCCCGTTATACGGTAAGTATATTTGATTTTACTATTAATTTACATACAAAGTTAACTTCATTCACACAGTTAAGAAATGGTTCTATTTAAGTTTCTGCAAAAGGCTTTCAAAAGAAGGTAAATATAATCAACATTTCATGTTGCTTCCATAGTTTCAATATTACTGTTTTTATGTTTACACATTTGCATTGTCAGCTTAAGAACACAGACTACAAACTAGAGTAAAACTGCTTAAAAAATAAATGTATAAAACATATCTGTATTTCGTCTTCCCAGATTGTAATTTAAATTACAATTACTATGGATTAGATCCATAGAAATATCAGTGTATCATGTTTTATCTAGAAATTGATTACAATATTATATGACAAACGTCAGTTACAATTTCCAATCCCACCAAATCTAATAATAACGTCATATAAACTCGTCACTAGTTCTAGCCAATGAAGTGCTCGCTGTAATAAGAATGGCATGTCACGAAAATCTCAATAATCCCTAGCGGATGGCGCACAACCTTTATTGTTTGACTTTTCCTATATCATATTAATTAAAAGATCTAACTTGTTTTCTTAGCTTTACCTATTAGTAGTTCTTGCTTTTTTCTTTCTATTTTAAACTGAAAAAAAAAAACATTAGATAATCCTCGTACATTTAACATCTATTCCTGCGTTAGAACTTTCTAATAAACTTAAATAAACTTTAAGAAAAATTACTCTGTCAATAATTTTCCTTCAGAATACACTTTCTTATAAATTCAGAGACAAAGTTTTTTTGGCGAAATGCTCGAAAACGTATTAGGCAGCAAAATATCTCCGAAATAGAAAGTGTCAAACTTACTCGACTTCTTTCCTGTCGGTCTCGCAGAAAAACCAAACTACTACATAAGCAGTTTTGGGTAAAAAAGCGGCCGTCTGAGAAAAAAGTTTGTCCCAAAAACTCCCAGTTGGTTTCGTAGTTCACGGCCATAAATCTAGTGCGCCTGGGGCGGCCATGAAAAGAACTTATAAATAAATATGACAGGTACAACAATAAGGGAGTAATGTATGCGGAAGCCGTTCTTTGTGCAGCCACCGTTGTTCTTTTACCTATACACAAAATACACACATTTTTATGTTCGGAAGGATAAATCATCGCTGCAGATTCGACACTCAAGTATGTATATATCTTTATAGTGGAACAGGTATACTTATGGGTTGGAATAGCTCCAACAGATAAATCCAAACTGGTTATCTTACGTTATCAACACGTTTTTTATTATCAAAAGATTTTATGCATTTTTTATGCCAAATATAAAATGGTATATTTCTATCTGACATAAAATATATAGGTGGAGAGATCGATTAGCTTTCTGTAGTTTGTTAAGAATTGAGTGAAAACTAATATATTAGCCCTAACTAACTAAATGTTCAAACAAACAAAATTTATTTATTTTTTTTTATAACACCTGTACGGTGTTTGTATACATCTGGTCACAAATAACCAATTATCAGTTATTTTCTGACCTAACTTAATAAACAGCAAATACTTAAATCTAAAGCTTATGGTCGATAGGATGTCACTTCATTAGTAAGTTTCCTTGTTTGGCGATCATAATTACTTCGGCTAGTTTCCAGAGTCTGGGAACATATCTCAATCTAAAAGCAGTATTTATTAGGTGTATCAGCTTAACTATAGCTTTTCTTGGTAGATTTTTCAATAGTTCTCCTGTTATGAGATCATAATCATGGACCTTTCTTAAGATTGGTATTCTCTTTTATCTCTGTTGATACTTCTCTAAATGACGTCAACGTTATTCTTTCTTCGGTTTGAAATGGTCCTTCCCATCTCAGTTCTTCACCATCAATGTCGTTGGGTTTGAACGTGCTTTCTACATGATCTGCAAATCGTTCTGCTTTCTGTTCGTTACTTCTAGCCCGGTTTCCGTTTTCCAACTTGATAGGAGGAGAATGAATAATTGGTTGCTCCATTCGTTTTGTTGCCTTTCATAACGAATAATCTGTGATCTAGTCAGCTGTTAAATTATTTAAAAAAGAATTAATTGTTGTATTTTTTATATTCTGTATCTGCCTTTTTAGTTGTTGTGTAGCATTATTTAGAGTTTTATCTCGCGGAGCTCTGTATTGCTGTCATTTTTTTTCTTAACTTCCTTTTTTCTACTATGAGCTCTCTGATTTATTTTAAATAGTTGTTTCCTTTTGTACTAACAGTTATTGTAAGAGTATTTTCCCAAGCCACTTGTTGGATATTTTTTATAAATGCTTCCAATTTGTCATTAAGTTGCCTCGTGTTTCTCAATGGTACAGCAAGATTAATTTTATATTCAAGGTTTATTTTGAAGCTCTCCCAGTCAGTTTTTTTATTAGTCAATATTGGATTAAACTCTTTTTTAATCACTGTATCACTCATAGTTAAAATTATCGGTGAGTGATCACAGTTCGTAAATAAAGAAATCTATCAGGTCTGGAATTTTGTTCCTATCGGTAGACCAGTATGTTGGTCTACCAGTAGATATTACTTCACCCTTTTGTTCTTTAACAGCTGACAATAGTTCTTTTTCTTTAGTTGTAGTTAGCCTAGAGCCCCAGTGGGTATTCTTTTTTTTAGTCGCCACCAATGATGTATCTTTTTTCCTAAAGTGTTCATAAACTCTTTATATTATTCTCTTTTAATGGAGTGTCTAGGAGGACAATATATTGAACTTATATTTACGGTATGTGTTTTCATCTTCACACATACCGTTGTAGCTTGTATGTGCTCAGTTGCATATTTTAATTCCTCATGATGCAAGATGTTATCTTTAATTATGATAGCGCTTCCTCCTTTAGCAGCATTATCTGGGTGTATAGTAGAATATATTCTATACATCCTAAATTTTACATATGACTGTTTAGTGAAGTATGTTTTAGAATCAAGACACAGATAAATTTTCTCAATGTCTAGTATTGCCTGCAACTCGATCTGATTTTGTAACTGTCCATTTGCGTTTCACGCCATTATACGGAGGTCCTTAGCCATTTCTGATTTTCGGAATAGCTCCTTTAGCGCTATGTTCTAGTCTGGTAACTCTGATATCGATTTAAAGTATTTTGTCATCAAACTTGGTGAGTTTTTCGATCATTTTTAATGTAATATCAGTTTCTTTTTCTTGTTGCAATGGTGCATGTCTCTTTGCATTCTTTGTTACATCGCTGTAACTCTATTTTCACTGACGTTTACAGTTTTTAGTTTTTTGCTTTCATTAACTCTATGAGAAGCTTTTATAACATCGTCTTTGTTTGTTCTCTCGTTTCTCATTGTTTGTAATTTTTTAACTACATAACATCCGCGATAGTTTGCAATGGACACATTTTGGTTTATCTTTCGGTGGTTTTTGTCAATCTTTAGTAAGGTATTTACCAATACATTTTAGATATCTTGGCTCCTTTTTACACTATTTTCACGTGTGTCCGTAAGCCTGGCATCTTTTACATTGCGAGACTAATCTGGAACTCCTTAATGGCTCGATTTCAACCCTCGTACTAAGTATGTCTGTTATGTCGTAAATTATATTTATATCTTCATTCTGCCTAAACAGGATCTAAATTTTAGACTTTAGACCATGAACAAAATAAAACAACGCATTTATAAAGAACTTATTTTTATTTTAGAAACAAACTTGAAACAAATAGCATTTATATTATTTTTAGTCTTTTGGGTCACTGTTCTCTCTATTTGTTGTAGGATTTGTAAGTATATCATCACAGAAGGCCCTGTAGTCTTCTGGTATACAATGTATTATTTTGAAGACATCTTATAACTTCTTGGAGTTGATAGGAAGTTTGCCATTGTATGCTTTCGAGATGGAAAGGTTTATGTTTCATTGTTTGGGTATATGTTAAATGGCTGTTTCTTTTCAACATATTTGATAGTCTTTTTAAAATATTGTGGCCACCAGAGAAATTTCTGTCACAATGCAAAAAACTATGGCATCGGATTGAAAAATATTGATGGATTTCTTGAAACATTTTCATGAACATTCATGATCAGTGCAGTAAACAACCTGGTTAAAATGTGATTACAGTTTTGTCCTGCACATGAATCACTAAAGACATGCAAGATTCTCACTTCTTTGGGGATATATTTGGTAATGAAGTCTGAAGTCCAAAACTGACGTACTGACTTCATTGGGGCCTCGCTGAGCATCTTCCTCTGTGTATCTGTAGAACATCGATATATCATTGCCAAGGCTATGGAAATTAAAAACATAATACCAAAGTTTGCGTAAATAAAACATTTCTTGAACTGGCATTAAAGAAAGGGAAAGGTTTTGCATATAATCAAAGACTATTGCTCCAACGTCATTTATCTCCTTACAGGTCCCTTTGATTTCTAGAGTTTTTTATTAAATTTAGCTGCTCGTCTTTTACGTATCATAAGATCTGCCACTGCGCATCTTTTTGCTGTTTTATTAAGAGCTGTTGACTTTATTTTTGCATGTAAATCTTCACAGGTCGAGCAAACGTAGACTTATGGTCTACCAAACCGATATCCGTAGTTTTCTCGGAAATGTCGTAGATAATATTCGTACTTTACAATAGTTTTTAAATTAGCATTTTCATTAATAAAGAGCTCATACATCTTAGTTACACTTAAGCTAGTATCTAAGTAGATAGTCGCCTTTGAAGAATAATGGCACTCTTTTTTTGGAAATGATTTTATGTGATCATCAATTTTGGCAACAATCGTGACATCAAGTTTATTTACACGATTTGCATGTCTTCCTCTTATATCAACTGGTAAAGTTTTGATTTCGATAATTTTAGTTTTCTTGGAGAGAGCATGTAAACTTATGTAAGCATTGCGGCAAATTTCAACTCTGCACGTACCTTTCATAGCAAAATACTTGAAATAAGAAGAAAACTGTCTAGCTTCTGTTGACGCAGGACGATGTCTAGCAACATCTTGCTAGACATGTCTTGCTATTAATCCGATTAGGTATGTATCTTTTTCATTTTTTGTGTTCCACTATAAACGATTTCGATGATTGAACGTTTTTCTTCAAATGTGAAATCCCCCATACATTTCTTACGACAAGTGCAATCTGGTCCGGTTACTTAAGCATTAACTAGTGTACCTTTATGTGTAACAAACTCTCTTCCTGATTGTCTTGCCAATTTTTCCCTTTCTTTTATGTGAAATTTTTTATCGAGCTATTGCTTTTTTCCTACGCCTGCAGGTTCACTCTCCGAATAGTCCGAATCCGACATTTCTATAAACAAAGATTAAATTTTAATATTTTTATTTAACAATAACTAAATGCTTATTCATTAGACACTGAACTATTAAATTATAGATAACTTCAATTTTTACGGCAGGTCAATGTTAAATAAAATTCACTTTTAAAACAAGTTTTAAAATACTTTTCAACAATAGCTAAACAATACTGTTTACTCAACGATAGTGCAAAACAAACTGAAAATCAACGGTTCCCTATTCCAGACTCCGAAAGATATGAAGTGACACTAACATTTTTTACATTGCGGGGATAAACGATAGCATTGCAGTAATATTATCCTTTTTCCGCTCAACACCAATGTTTTTATATAAAGGCGACCGGCGATTTTATCGTTTTTGTACTCAGCCGATAGAAGATACAAATATTCATAAAATGGCTATCTTACTTAAATTCGCCATATTTTTGGAATGTTATCCTTTTACCAATCACCCATTATGTGAGTTTAAAGTTCTTTAAAGGCCTACGAATATATTCTCTCACTCAAGAAACAACCCTAAGTCCGCGTCACGTAAGTGCAAAAGCAATCAACGAAGAATAGCACTCGTAGCATGGGAAATTAAATACACATCCCGCTGGACGTCATGTCGGATACGGTGAATCCCTATTTCTTTTTTCTTTGATTGATTTAAGCGGCGCAGCCAGTATGCTGCAAAGAAAAATTGTCGGTTTTCTGTTAGCAATTTCAATAACAGACACATTTCACATATAAACGTCAACCCGATTTCTCCGGGGATCGTAAATTAAGTTTCTCAATTAGGGATCGACGGGAGTACATGGTAGGAGCAGTGGCTCGGAAGCATATAGGTGACTAAGGGTGCATTGACATTTCTACATAAAATAAATGCATTTATTTTATCTTATTTGTCAATTTTAAGTCAATTTTGTTGACGAGACTCAGGTATTTTTAAGAGAATTTCATTGGAAAAGACATTAAAATTGAGCAGAATTGATTTTAGAACAAAATACGGTCAGTTTAAATTGATTAGTGACAGAAGCAGTCTTCTGAACTAGTGTGTAACCATATATGGAATACTGAATTGATAAGATGCTATAGATATATAGACAGTGATACATGTGAATGGGATAGGATTACATTGCTTTTCGTATTGTTTTATTTCTGAGAAGGTATATGTAACAAGTTAAATACATGATTCTATTTGATGATACGGACACAGCATACTTTTATGCTAGTTTATTGATATCAGTACTATTTAAACTGTTGAGCAACAAAACAAATAATTAATAATATATTTCTACCTGGTCGATAAAACAGGGTCCCGGTTATATACGATTTTGCTATATAACCTTAATTAAAAACGCTTTTTCGCACGGCACTGCCAATTTTATTTTTATCTAGAAATAAAAATAAATGCCCAAAAAGTGCTTCAACATCTTATTTATTGATTTGAAGTGGGAGCGACTTTTCCGTTACAAACTAATTAAGCTACAGCGCTCCATATACAGTACACACATTGTTAACTTATTGATTCTTATAGCTGAAGTTATAAAAAATTTAAAAAAAAAAGTTTTCTACAACCAACAGAAGTCGAGTTAGCCTAACTGGTTTAAAAAATCCGGCGGGCGAACTTTCGACACCAAATTGTCTTTGTACCTGGGGTAATCGAAGGGTCAAATTTTATTATAGGAAATTTCGACACCGCGGCGTAAAGCAGGTAGGTAGGTAATTAGCGGCGATGGACATTTGCACCCAAGCAGGACAAGCGGGTTTTCCCAATATTTATTGTCACGGCGGGGGGCGTGGCACTTGTGTACTTGTGACTAAATTATTTCAGTTGTAATTTATTTCTTGTTTGACGTTGACTTGTGCACGTATACGGATATTTAACAAATGAGTTTGATAAAAAGTTCCCGGGGTCGAGATTTATTAGTGGTGGAGCATCATTCGTTCTCGAAACAGAAAGTGTTAAAAAGCGGCGAGATATTTTGGCGCTGCATCCAAAGAAACACTAAGTGTTCCGCAAAAGTGTTTACAATAGGCTGTGAGGACCTCACCATCACAAGAAGTGATTTGGTACATAATCATGAAGCCGATCCAAAAAAGCTTGAAGTAAAGATGGTAACCAATGCATGTAAAAGAAAAGCCCAAGAGGACATATCGGAAAAGCCTGCCAAAATTACAAGAACTGCTGTTGCTGAGTGTGATGCCAATTTGCTGACGGTTCCTGACATAGCTAGCATAAGAAAGAACATTTACAACTGTCGTCGTCGTCGAAAATTACATTTTCGATAGCGCTCTATTTCCACCACACATATGGTCTAATCAGGATCCGTCTATTGCGAGGACCACAAATGCCTGTGAATCCTTTCATTCGAGATTTAATTCTTCTTTTTATTCAACACATCCTTCTATTTTTATTTTTATTGAAAAGTTAAAAGAATTTCAAGTAGACACTTATATCAAAATAAATAGTTTACTTATACCAGCAAAAATCAGAGATACTACTGTTAAGGCTAAATTGCCATTTTTGGAGAAAATGATGGATAAACTACGATCCCAACAAATACGTAGGTTAGATTTTATAAAAGCTGTATCTTATCATTCCTATAATAGCAAATAAATCATTGTATACAAGTATATTAACGGTAAAATGTACAAAAATTAGGTACTAGTTGTATTATATTTAGATATTATTACAGTTATAAAGAAATAAAATGCACATTACTTTTATTATAATAAATAAATTAATTAATTATGGTATTTTATTTATGTCGCAGCTATATTTATTTGGTGTCGAATATACCTGTAAGATAAAAACGGGAATTGGGGCTGGTGTCAAAAATTGCCATTAAATTTTAGTCGCTACCTGCTTAGTGTCGAAATTTCCTACGCCCAAAAAATCACAGCCGCTGTGTTTATAAAAATTAACCATTAAAATTTGCGCCATACAATAGTTAAAGACCTATATTTTATAAGGATATAATTTTTATTTTTAAAAAATTTCTATAGCCAAAAACATGAGTAAAGTTGACAGTAAACAGTAAATCACATGTTCGTTAAAAAATTTCAACCAAAATCGCCAGATATGTCACATTTAATTGAAAATCCTGGTAGAGGCAGCATTAAATTCTTCGAATTACGACCTATATTTTAGACTACTAAAACTGAGAAAAACTGCCGTAGTGTCATGCCAGTATTATTGTAACCACAAAAGTGTGAGTTCTTATTTGTGTGATTATTAATGAACAATTACGGCTAATAGTGATTCGGAGGGGTCCGTCCAGTGACGAAGATTATGTGCCAATTAAAAATAAACATAACCACAAAATTCAGTCCCTTACAAACTATACTGCATCCGATAATTCCTTTAGCTCTGATGGAGAAAATAAAGAACCTGAAGCCATCCCTAATACGTCAGATGTTCTTGAAATGTCTAATAATACGACACAAAAAGAAAAAAAGCGACTTTTACGTACAGCATCATGGAAAAGAAACATACGAAAAAATAAACGAGTTAAGGGTGAGCCTTATTTGACCATTGCTGGTGTATATAAACCCGGAAAACATATTGGTACTAACTGCAAATGTAAGCTAAAGTGTTTTGGAGAAATTGGGCATGAAAACTGTACCAAAATATTTCGCGATTTTTGTGCCATGGGAACAAAAGATCTCCAAGATGCTTATTTATATGGAAATATTGATAAATTAGAAGTTAAACGAGTAAGACCACGTTCTGGCCAAGAAATGAAAAATAAATCATCATTTACTTATAAGGTAATATTTACTGGTTGAAATATAAAACATAAATTGTTTGAGCTTAAGATTTTACCAAGTATTTAAAATGTTTTATTGTTTCAGGTTCGCTGCGATGGGGCGACACGAAAAATTTGCAAAAAGGCATTTCTTTCATTACATGGTATTTCGAAAGCAAGACTTGAACGTTTACAGAATTACTTACATATGGGCCATGGAACTCCTCCTGTGGATGGCAGAGGAAAACACGTAATAAGATCTAATAACCTACCCGACCGGTAGTTACCCAAGATACAAATCGCATTACAGTTTGAAAGATAACTTGCAGCACTATTACCTCTCTCCTCTTTTAAATATTGCAAAAATGCATCACATGTACTTAGAACAATACGAACCTAAACAATTACTTCTACAAAATGAAAATATGAAACTGATTGTAAAGTATGAATATTATAGAAAATTTTTTACAGAAAACTTTAAAATATCCTTCGGTAAACCAAAGTCAGATATTTGTCAGAAGTGTGATAAGTTACAAAATCAAATTAATGCCGCCGATAATGATGACCAAAAAAGAGCATTGGAAACAGAGAAAAAACTACATATTACAAAAGCTGAAACTTTTTATCAAGACATGAAAGAAAAAACAGATTTAGCTAAGAATGATTTAGAAGTAGAAGTTTTAACGTTCGATTTTCAGCAAAATTTGCCACTTCCAGTGTCCTCGAGTAGTGAAGTTTTCTACAAAATTCAACTTTTGGTATACAATTGTTGTATTTATGTGGGAAGTACTGGAAAAAGTTATTTTTATGTTTATGATGAGACAATAGCTGCAAAAGGACAAAACGATGTAGCTAGTATACTACATCATTTTTTAAATACATAATCATATTAATCAAGACGTAACCACTATTTACATATTTTCTGATAACGATTCGTCCCAAAACAAAAGTTTTGTACTGGTACAGTTTTTTTATACCATTTTGGCAACTACTGAGAAGCTTAGACTGATAGTGCACAGATACCCTGAACCCGGACATAGTTTCCTTCCCTGTGACAGAAGCTTTGGAGTAATAGAAAGACAAAAACGGAAACATGACAAGATATTTTTACCCCAAGAATACTCAAAAATTATTGAAAATAGTAACAAACAGTTTCAAGTTATTAATGTGACTCAAGATATGTTTCTGAACTTTAAGACTCATTTTCAACAATTTTTTGTGAAAAATCCTTCACGGAAGAACAACCAATTTTTACCATCTCAGAATATCGGGTCATGCGATATGAAAAACTAGATAGTGTAATGACGTTTAAATGTAGCGAAATCGTCAACTTTACTGTATTCAATACTTTTGAAATAAGAGATAAGAGGAACTTGCAACCCCTGACCTTACCAAATCATGACCATAAGTTGTACACTGAAATAAGAAAGCTGAAAAAGAACAAATTTGAGCATGTTATGTCTTTGGAAACAAATTATGTGCCAGATGATCTTCAAATGTTAGAAAATACAAAATTTATCAGGATTTCATAGTTTTCGCTCAAAATGTTTTTTATTTGACTTGAACAGTTTATGCATTGGACCCTTTAATTATGCCTTCAAAAAAAGGACGAGTACCAGACGGATGTCAGAGGTCTTAAAAACGTTAAAGTTAAAGAGACCCGAGAGGCGATTTTAAAATAAACTCATGAAGCTGGACAGCCTTGTAACTGCTTAAGCATAAAGTACTTTGAGGTAATTAGTGAGGTGCAAAGGAAATAAATATTGAGAAATTTCATGCTCTGCGCTTTATACAAATAGCTTTATGCTATTTGGCTGGTTTAATTACTGTCTTACCTGTCCAGCATAGAAAGCCTCGTTGAAACGAGAATACTGCGAGTTTATAGGATGCAAGTTATGCGTATCGAGTTTGAGTCAGCGATTGTGATATTCGGGTGTATGCCAAAGCTTTTTGTTCCATTCATGGGATTATAAAAAATAAATTATAAATTATATAAAGCAAAGCGTCACACTAACTGGTTCAGCTCCTAAGGACAGACGTGAAAAGCATATTGCAACATATAAAAAGCTGGGCGACTTAAAAAAAGGTTTGGTATGTGACCACATCAAAAGTATTAAGGATCGTTAAAGCCACTATAGTCTAAAATATGTAAAAAATACTTATTTACCAAAAGAGCTCACAATCAAAAAAATTTAACCTCTTTAAAGAAAAGCATCTAAATGCTTAAGTCTCATATGAAACGTACAGAACATTTTTAATAAGGAATTTAATATTGCTTTTGGATACCCAAGAAGTAACACATGCGCAACGTGTGGTGAATTTCAAATTAAGCTTAAAAGTTTGACTGGTACTAATGAACTTAGACAATTAAATGTTATAAACGATTTGCATAAAAGAAAGGTTGAAGCGTTTTATTCAAGGAAAAGGCAAGCCAAAAAATCTGGAAAAAAAGTCGCTCTTCTCGTCAGTCCATTTTTACACCTATCATGAAGGAATGGCTAATAAAGGGTAAAACAAAGTCACATCTTTTCTTCTTCACTTTATCAATAATTACTTAAAAGGCCATATTGAAGAACTGCAAATCTTCTTCGACTCTGTCGAAGGACGAAATAAAAACTTTACTATTTTTCGATTTATTCATTTTGTAATAAACAACAAAATTCATGATCTAAAGGAAATAAATATAACATTCCCTGTAAGAGGTCATTCCTATTTGGAGTGTACCAAAAGTGTAGGATTGTGGGATTTAAAGAGCCCCCATGAGGTCCCGAAAGAATTTGAAGAAATCATTATAGTGTATTTTTATGTATGAGAGAGTAATAAAACAATAAATTATGTATGCAAATCCCTAAACTGTTAATACGGGTGACTCAATGAAAAACAGATATTTGTCAACAAGTTTACAGAAGTATATAGGAAAACAATTTTAAATTGAGTATGACCATTAGGTATAAAGGTTGGAGCAGAATAGAATACAATAGTTGTGAGGGTTACTAATCCCTAAATAAGGTTGCCAGTGTCGGAGTGATGGAGGTTAACAGGTACTAATGAATTTGCAAGAAATGTTTATTTTATTGGTTATATATAACCAATAAAAGTTTAATAAGTACCTACCTATTTGCAAAATAAAGTTTAATTCTTTAGATAAAATAAAACGTTTTATTTTATCTATTTGCAAAATAAAGTTTAATTCTTTGCCTATTTGCAAAATAAAGTTTAATTCTTTAGATAAAATAAAACGTTTTATTTTATCTGAAATGAGTGCATTCCACGAAGTAAGGGTTTCAACAATCAAACATTTAATTCTTTAATTCCAGGAATCTACGACAGTAATTGACTAGATAATTACCTTCTAAACTTATTCCACAGAAAATGTGATAGTGGGTTTTTCTATTTTGTAGGAAGGTCCAAGTGGCGTATTCAAAATTCTTAACAGTTCACTAAAAGTAGGTACTTCAGTTGCAAGGTGCAGTTTATTGTGTATACTAGTGTTATGGAAAATTTGGAAGTGCCGTGTAAACGCCGAAAAATTGGTCCTCTAACAGTTAATGAAAAAACATTAATATTTAATTGTTTTAAATCATTTACAGACAAACGTTTATGTGAAAGTGTTGATGAGACCATTGAGTTAGTTAGCAGTACACTTGGTGTTGGGAAATCTACGATTTACAGAGTTATTAAAGAAGAGAAATGTGGTAGTTTTCAAATGCCACGTAATTTTCAAATAGAATATCATTTTAAAGAAGGACTTCGACGGAAAGTGCATGAATTCTTCTTTAGACAAGAATTTCCAACATTGGATAAAGTTCGTGTCTCAGTTCGAGATGATAAGGATTACCCAGAAATGAGTCGAAGTACGTTATGGAAACTTTTAAAAGAAATAGGCTTCCGCTGGAAAAAGAATCCCAGAAAGTCTATTTTATTAGAAAGAAGCGATATTGTCATATGGAGAAGACATTTTCTAAGAACCATAAAGGAAATGAGAAACCAAAAAAGAAAAATATTTTATCTTGATGAAACATGGATCAACGAGGGTCATACACCAAATAAATTTTGGCAGGATGAAACTGTTACGAGTCAAAGGCACGCTTTTGTAAATAACTTATCTACTGGTTTAAACCCACCATCAGGAAAGGGACGCAGGCTGATAATAGTACACATTGGCAGTTCAGACGGTTTTGTTGAAGGTGGTTTATTAACTTTTGAATCAACTCGTACCGGTGACTAACATGAAGACATGAACGCTGATGTCTTTCAAGAATGGTTCGAACAAATGATAGATCTTCTTCCTAAGAACTGTGTAATAGTAATGGATAATGCAAGTTATCACTCCAGACTTATAGAAGGACTGCCCACAACCAAGTGGTTAAAAAAAGACTTGCAGAATTGGCTGAGTTCAAAAAATATTACGTACTATTCCGGATCTAAAAGAAAGGAACTTTATTCGTTGTGTGCCCTTCATAAAGAAAAAATTTAAAAAATACGAAATTGATGAAATTGCCAAAAATCGTGGAATGACAGTACTTAGATCCCCACCATATCATTGTGAAATAAACCCGATTGAACTTGTATGGGCACAGATAAAGAGTGAAGTTTCAAGAAAAAATACCACTTTTAAAATTCATGATGTTAAACAGTTGTTTTTGGAGGCCGTAAATAATGTAAAACCTGAAAACTGGGAAAAGGCAGTAAATCACACTATTAAAGAAGAGGAAAAAATGTGGAAGCTGGACAATATTACTGGTAAAATGATCGAGCCAGTTATTATAAATCTTGGTTCTGAAAGTTCATCTTCTGAATCTGATTTGGATTTGTAACAAGTAGCTGTAAGTTTTATATTAATATTTTTATTCATCTATTTAACATACCTTAGACGGTTTTAAAAACTCTTTTTCTCTTTTGTAATTTTTAAAAATTAAAAAAAATGTGAATTTTTTAAAACCCTTTTTAATGTAGGCCAGTCAGTTCTAATATAGTGTGTGATAAAAGAGGTCACTTTTGTTTACATACACATAACACTTTATAACACTGAAATAATTCATTTATTTTTTACAATTATTCAAAGTAATTTTTCAATTAATCTTGAGCACGCCCATGGAGTGGTCGGAGCTACCAGTTAAAATTATGCTAATTACTCTCTCGTTCATAAAAATAAACTATAGGCATTCTCGTTTCAAACCATCGCCGTTTGTTATAGTGAGTTTGTCACAAAACATGCTGCTGGATTGGAAATCATTTTTAGACACAATATATTTACAAAAATGCCCATTTAAAATACAGAATTTGATATTTGAATACTACTACCGGTCAACATACAATGGACTAGTACTATCTGGATTAATACGAAAACGCTTTGACCAAAATTCAGCTTTAAGATGTGGACAATTTTTGCTGCCTGTTCCGGTATACGATGATAAATTATAAAAAACTTTTAAATAAAAATGAGATTTATTCGTTTTTTTTTTTTATTTTTGCTAGAGGTTCATCAATTCCGAAGGCTATGTTTTACGACCTAATGATAGCCCAGTCTGGTTAAAAAAAAGGTGGAAAAATGTTTCGCAGATATCTGAAGCTTTTAAGACATAGGTGGGGGATTCTAGATGATGAATAGATGAAAAGATACTCCTAGTTTTACCTTGCGTTTTTTTTAAGCAATAATTTATGGTCACAATTTGATTTTTTGTCTATAAATTTTTTCCCTTATATTTTAAATAAACAATATTTATGTCATTTTTTTATGTCAAAAATATCTTTATTTTCCCGTTTTTTTAATTAAAATTGATAAATAATTTACAGAGATATTTGCAAAAAAGCAGTTTTTTTGCACTAATTTATAGATTTTATTAATTTTTTTATTAACAAAATAAAATGGTATTAATACATTTAAACATCAAGGAATTACCATCTTTTAGATTTGTGCGAAATTTCCCCCCGATCAGTCAAATATTTTATAAGTTATTTAATTTGTTTATCCCTGAGGCTAATTATTTATAAATTTTAGATTTATTTAAAAATATAGAAGGTATTACAATTGTTTATAAATAAAAAACATACCCATTTTTCAAACGTATATTTTGTAAATAATTTCGATGAAAACTCAATATTAATTTAACTTTTGAGATAGTATAAGTCTTAAACAATCCTATGAAATTTGTTAAATGTGTCTAGCATCATTCATAGGGCAAGTTCAATGGTTTAAATAATTAGTCCCAGGGATAAACAAATTGAATAACTTTTAAACTATTTTACCGATCAGGGGGAAATTTCGCAAAAATTTAAAGGACGGTAATTCCTTAATGTTGAAATGTATTAATAACATTTTATTTTGTTAATAAAATAATTAATTAAATTTATAAATTAGTGCAAAAAAACTGCTTTTTTGCAAATATCTCCGTAAATTATCTATCAATTTTAATTGAAAAAACGGGAAAATAAAGATATTCTTGATATGAAAAAATGGTATAAATATTGTTTATTTAAATTATAAGGGAAAAAACTTATATATAAAAAATCAAATTCTGACCATAAATTATTGTTTAAAAAACACGCAAGGTAAAAATAGGAGTATCTTTTTATCTATTCATCATCTAGTAACCCCCACCTATGTCTTAAAAGCTTCAGATATATGCCAAACATTTTGCCGTAAAATCGATGATTTCTGTATAACAAGAGCTATGAGTCTTATACGGTTTTGCAGTCCAAAAGCAGTGACATTTTTCCAAAACTTGTCTCATCTCTAACAGTATGTTTAAATTATATAATTGTTGATAATAAATAAACATTAAAAATACATATTAATTTTCTTATTTAGTTCGATAATAAAAACTGTCTGGTTTTTGTCTGTTTTAGGTGACATTGCTGCTTATGTTCCTGCAAACCGTAATAATTGATGCAGATTTTTTGCAGTAAAGCCGACTTTAGTTTTGTAAACTAAAAAACTGTCGATATAATACTTTATAATAATGTTAACTTCTGTTTGATGTAATCTAATGTTTATAATCCCTTTTTGAAATAAAAATAATTGGTTTTGAAGATTAAAATTCAATTTACTCAGTTGTGAAAAGAAATGACATATCTGGTTTTTTCCCTGTATCCTTCATGTGATATATTTTAATTATTAAATAATAAATATTCATATTACATTTATTTTATAACATACGTTTAGTGGATACAATATTTAATATTTTTTAATTAAAGAATAGAATGTTCAATTGAAGGGTGTGTATGAGAGGGAGAGAGAGAGAGAGAGAGAATATGGCTTGGCAATTAAAGGGTGAGGTGTAAAATAATAAATGTAAAATGCACTCAAAAAGTTTATTCAGTAGTTGATTTTTAATACTATAATTATTATTAACATTATTTATTAATTTAAAATTAATATTACTAATATCCATTAACTTGTCGTTTTTTATTTATATTATTCCTTCGGTACACGGGTGATACTTTGATACACGTAAGAACGGGTTGGATCTGAGAAGCCCAAAAATTAAACTAAGAATTTTTTATGTTAAATTTTGTAACAACAGGTTTGCGAGGCATATATTAGAACTACTACCAAAGACAACTTACATACATTAAAAGAAAATGAACTTCTATTATAATACTAAAACTAAAAATATAAAAGAAATTACGTACTACAATATGGCCGATATTTAAAAAACACCTTGTATATAACTTATTCAGTAATTTTATCACTGCATATGCGACAAACAGGTACGGTATATTCCAAGCAAATAAATTTTTTACAATAGTGACACATGTATCGAGTTTTACGATCTCTACAAAAAGCACAACGACCCCTTTTATTTTGCAATTCCGCAGGTGCTTGTACTGGTTCAACACCATTGAGTTTAGCAGCAAGCTCTCTTATATCTCGTGTCGAATGAGGAGATTGAGCTCTTTCTTTTATATTGTCCATTACTAACTGAAGACCTAGTTCTTTAAAAAAAAAAATCTTCTTCTTTTGCTTGTTTTTAGATCCAATTTGTTAGTTCTTTGTATCACAAATGCATTTATTGCAGCAACATCAAGCAATCCATAAATGATTACCATGGGCCAACGTTTTGTATTTCTTGCGACAGTATAGGAACCTCGAAGTTGATCAACCATATCCACACCACCTTTCGTAGAGTTAAAGAACGTTATTACTTTAGTTTTTCTTTCGTCACCAGTTGTCGGATCGATTTTTTCATCATGGTTTAGGGTTGACAAAAGAACAACATGTTTTTTTGGTTTTGGTATATAAGAAAATATCGTCGTATCTTTAGTAAATCCAAACATAGTTGATTTTGGCGGTCAATTGTTCAATAAAAATTCGGTTGAGATATGCCTTTTGTTTTTCCGTAGGGTGCCTACAATTGTTAGACTATGATTTGACAGTAACTTTTGTGCGACTTCAATTAATGTAAACCAATTGTCCATGGTGACATTCCGGTTGGATTTGGAGATTGGTTTGCAAAGCCGCTCAACCACATCGTAGGCTGCATAATTGATAAAATATGGACCTGGTGGTTGTGTACCGACGTAGATTTCTAATTGATAAGTATCAATTAGAAATGCTGCAAGCTTGTCTACTTGTTTCCGTTCGTCCTTTGTACGAATATCATGTAGTCGTAAGCACTTCATAAGAAATCTAAACCTGCGGAGAGCCATCGTTGCCGGAAATATGTCAATTCCCGTACCATTTTTTCCCAAAACTTAAAAATTGAGGTTCTACCTCCATAGTAAACTCCAGCTAAGTAAAGCAGGCCAATCAGAGCTTTTAGTTCACATATATTTGTTAGCCTCGCATCGGAACTGTCTTTATATCTCACGGACACACGCTCGATATATACATTAGTACATTCAACAATATGTTTTATAATTTTGTCATTAAAAAACAGTTTCCAGCATTACTTTTCAGTTGTGCAACTTTTTGCTCAACTTTCCAACTCCAGGAAGTTTTGTGATGATATTTTCTCGTCTTGTTCTAACATTTCGTGATCCGCATGTCTTATTCCGGTTCATTCCATTTTTGGTATTGTAATAAAGGTGTTGGTTTGAGCCACCTTGTGGAATACATTCTTGTAAGTTTAGTTCGGTGTCTGATAAATCAGACACCGTTATGATTACCATCTTCATTTTCTAATTTTCCAACAATAGACTCATCGAAATCTAAATTTTCATAATTTTCTTCCTCGTTGGTTGCAACTTCCTCGTAGAGACATTGCAAACGTTTTACCTCTCCTTGTAAGAATACATTATTTTGCTAAGTTCTAAAAACAATGCACTGCAAATTTGGTTTTGTACTTTCATAAAAAAATACTTACATTAAGGAACGGGTTGGGTCTGAGAGAACGAAAACATATATAACATCGACACTATCGCTTCAATACCCATTAGTAACTGAGTGATTATAACTGGCCATACCGTCGAAAGGTACCTAGACCGCCAGGATCGTAGAGTCACTGACCGAATAGAGATATTAGAAAAACTGAATGGGCCCGACAGACCCAACCCGTAGATCGCAGAGTTATTTATAATTTTAATGTCGTCACTCTTATTCAAATCGTCATTTTCATTACATAGCAATCAGAGAATTATTGCAGCATCTCCGTTACAATTTTCGCATATTCGCGTACATTTTAGATCATGTATGCAACAATCACACTGTTTGCTGCACGCAGATTCTAATGTATATTTACATTCATCTCTGACACTTTGGGAGGACCCATTTTTTTTTAGACGTGATTGATTCTAATCCGTTTTCCCCCTTTTGCCAACCAAATCGCCAACCGAATCAAGATTATTACGAGAGTAAGAGAACAAAACTTGTATTGGATAATAATATCTCAAACAATGCTTATTCGTACCACTTTTTGTTGGCGGCAAATACAATCGATCAAAAAGAGAACAAGTTGAGAATTAGATTTCTATCTTAAAAAAAATCTGGCTCTGCAAAATTTATACAAATTTAAGAATTTTTTATAAGCAATTAAACGTTTCTCGAAAAGAAATTGAGTGATAGGGCCTTACGAAGTCTCATTCGATTTGTAATTAAAAAAACTACAATATAAAGCCTCTAAAGTTATTTTAAAAAGTCAATCATTAATTCTTCAATCCTTCAATCATTCATTTTGCATAAAAAATGCATTCTACTCAAAAATATTGATTTGATACAAATCAAAATAAAATAAAAAAATAATAATAATAAGAAACCCGTTTTTTGCACCTTAAAAGTGCCATAAAAAATAATAAACAACAGTTTGAAGTTGGAAACACTTGAAGGTTAATCCAGACATTGACCTTACAAGGCTTTATTATTTTTAAAAATTCAATAATTAATGCACTTTTTTCCCTACACTTTGGACTATTAACTAATATACGCACTAAGAAAATAAAAAATCTCAAGTTACAAAGAGTCTTTATTAATATGTAACATTTTTTCTAGAACCAATTTTATATAATTTTATTAACTTCCTCCTAATTATATAACACTTTAGCTATGTTCGCTTTAAATTTGAAATAAGAAAAAAATAATTATAACCTGTCAGAAAAAGTTTATTAAAGATAACCTTCGGCCTCCATTAAAAACAATTTTTAAATGTTAAAAACAAAAATAGCTCCAATCTGAACTGTAATTATCCAATAAAAAAGCACATCCGTTCATCTCTTATCTGTGTGTGAATAAATCAAAATGCTGCCTCAGTATGTATGTATATTTATAATAGTAGAGGTGCTGGAACCGCTCCCGTGGATCGATAGTACGATTTCTACACTCTCGGTGTGAAGTACATAGATTTACAAGTTTGCAATGGCTCCGAAATTATACGGTGATAATAGAAGTCCTTGTGTTAGAGCTGTCTTGTTAGCTGCTGAAGCGATGAAGATTAAACTGGAATATGTCGCTATTGACGTCGTGAAAAAAGAGCATTTGACGAATGAATATATAAACGTAAGTACCCTATTCGCAAAAAAAAGGAGAATGGTACTGTATTCGATAAAAAACATACTATAACTAAATTAAGAAAAAGTCCAATATAACAAACACGATGAGTGTAAAGTACTTTAAGAATATGCTTATATCACTTTGAAACTTTTTTTAAGTCTGTTTAAAATTTTTATTTGGCTTTTTTTTTATTTAATTGCCATCAATGACATCTACTCAATAAATAGATTAATAGGTAGTATAATATAAGGGAAGTGGCTTGAATCATCAAGAATCAATCAATCAATGGTTCATTGTAATTTCTTTTTCTCCTGATTGGTTAAATGCTTCTTTTTTTATGGTGGTGTCATCTTTATTTGTAATAAGTGTCTCTTCATTTACATAGGGCATGCTTAGATTAAGTAATGTTTGATTTGAGATATACAAATCTTTTTATTGGATGGTTAACTGCATTCACATAGTTCTATGCCATATATCCTGTATGATTTGTCGTACAATTCTGCAGCTATGCCGTTAATCTAAGTAGGTAGTTTCAGCTTGCTGGAGTGTTGAGCTCTAAGTCCAAACTATGCTCGGGGGATTACTCCTAATCTTTATGTTTCTCCTTCTATCCTTGGGAGAATCACTCTTGTTGTTACCTTTCTGATCGCTGGAAGTAAACTAATCGGTCTATAGTTTTTAGGAAAAATATTGGTTTTCCTATTTTATGTATCATTATAATATGAGCTTCTTTTTATTGATTTGGACAGAGCCTGAGTCTATGCATTGCTCTCTTTGAGCAACCTTAATATCTTCTCTCTCATCACTTCAGCTTTGTGTTCGTAGTGTAGACTTTACGATTCTTTCCTTGAAGTAGAGTAGTTGATTTCCTTTTGTTACGCATTATTTTTTTAAGCTTCCATACGACCTGCATGTTTGGGTCTTTCTCTTTCATTTTTTTTTATATGGTTGTCCCACGCCTGAGAGTTCTGTCTTGTTCATTGTTAGCTTATTTTTTTTGGCTAATTGCTCCAAATACATTTCTTCTTGCTGTGTTCTTCTTCTATTGTGCTATTTGTTAATGTTTTTTTTTACTATAGTGTAGGACTTCTTCTTCCAGTTCTTTAGGAATGTTGATATTTGGGAGGTTGCCTATTTCTGCATTTACTTTGAATTTGGGCAGTCTTTTTATTTTCTTTCTGTATTGAATGATGATCTTCCTCCCTGTACCTATTTATTTTTCAGTGTGCTGTCTTTTTTTATTATAGCTATGGGTAGTGGTGTATGGGTAGTGTATCTCATTCTTCCTTGCTTTTGTCGGTCTCTCGTTCCAAACAAGAGAAAATCTCGTCTCTTATCTTTACCTAGCTTTTTTCGTAATTTAATATTGCGATAAACTGTTAAGATAACACTTTTGTTTATGACTTTTCTTGTTTTATGACTTTATTTTAGATAGCACTAAACTAAATTAAACGGTTTATAAGAGATTTAAAATACAATAATAACCAAAAAAATATTTAAACTATTTTCCAATTTAGCTATTTTAGTACTTTTGTATAATATATCTATGTACATTTAACATTTTAAAAGTAAAATTATCGTTTGTATTATGTTGTAAAAATATATATCCAGATTAAACAAGGTCAAACTATTACGGCATCGAAGTTCTAATTATAAACTTGTTCCACGACAATAAAAATATCATTTTTATATAAAAATTTACCATTTGCTTTTGGATTATTATACATGGTGTACCAAGAAAAAATTGTAATTGATAAAATAAATGTTGAAACAAAAATTCAAAAGCTGGTCGATTTTTATATCGATAAGACAATTTTTTATGTACAATTGTACAAATAACAATAACAATTAAAATTTATTAAAATTACATAAATCGTCAATATCACAGAATCACAAAATAGAAGATAATAAAATATACAATCCATTGCAAAATTGAACTAAATTGCAAATTCCATAATAAAACCTTACGAATTAGTTTACGAATAAGTTTAAGTTGCTGCATGTGATACCTAAATATATATATATATATATATATATATATATATATATATATATATATATATATATATTTATATATATATATTTATATATATATATGTATATATATATATATATATATATATATATATATATGTATATATATATATATGTATATATATATATATATATATATATATATATATATATATAAATACTTTAGTTGCTTGTACCTAAACGTACTGTAATTTCTTAGTTATTCGTTAAGAAACTCTTCCACCGAATAATACGATCTTTTAGATAGATTGGGTCAATTTACGTAACTTAAGGAAAGAAGTAGTAGATTTATTTTGCAAAGGGAGATGGTTGTATATTTTTTTTGCCAAATATAATATAGATTCCTCTCCCAACTCAGTGGACGGGATCGGAAAATACACATCACAGCTTGAATTTCTGAAGTAGTCATGATTAGGTCTTGCTGAAAAAACATGTAGGTGTTTATGAATTAAGCAAACAGTTTTTAGAATATATGAAGAGGAAAGAGTTAAAATCCCGTGATTTTTGAAGTAACTTCTGCAATAAACATCAGATATGTACTAGAACCCCAAAAAGGAAGGCCATATCGAAGATGAGACTCTAACAAAGAAAAATATGTTATTTTGGAAGATGCAAAATTGATTTCCTTCGAAACAGATCTTATTGCATAGCAGGCTGAGCCTAGTTTCTTACTTAACAAATCGATATGTAGGGACCATTTAAGGTTGCTGTATAAAAAAATACCAAGAAATTTTACAGAATCAACGATACTGATCTGACTGTTATTAAAAAGCAAGGGTTGAAGAGCTCCTTTATAGGATAATGCTACTATCTTATCCATCTTAAAAGAAAGTAAATTAAAGTCAAACCAGGTTTTTATTTTAAGTAGATTAAAAGTTATAATTGCATGAAGAGTTACAATATTAGAAATCCTCAAGGTAATACTGGTATCATCAGCAAAAAGAAAAAAATTTCCATCTATTTGTAAGTTAGTGACGTCAATTATAAAGATAAGGAAAAGTAGAAGACCCAGTACTGAAACTTGTGGTACTCCACATACAATGCTTTTGTGACTAGAGTCAGTATCGTTTGGAACCAATTTAAAGAAATACCTTTAATTCCGTATAAATTTAGTTTTTTTATCAAAATGTCGTGATTTACACAATCAAAAGCTTTGGCCCAGTTACAACAAACACTGGCAGTTTATTAGTGGCAGGGGCAGTGGCAGATTATTGTTTAGTGCTTGATAAACCTTATGTAGTACAGAAAACGCAGCATCGTTGCTTTATTTATTAGATAAAAAGTCAAACTGACTTTGTGATAAAATGTTGTTTTCAACGAGAAAGGACATCAGTACTACAGGAAGATTTGCTTTTGATACTACTGATTGTTTGGATCAGTTCAGATTTATCAACTGGTCTTATAAAGAATGAATTCGAGACCTTCTTTGAATTGTGGAGATAAGAAATAGGATCTTGTTGTGGCAACATAGTGGATGTTATATTTTTACTCACATTAACGAAGTATTCATTTAGATTTTCAAAGTTTGGAAAAGAAAATGTTCAAGCTGTGTTAGTTTTATTTCGAAGATCGTTTATTATGGACCAAGTTTCTCTTACAACATTTTAAGCTTCACAGATGATTCTAATATTACATTTTTTAGAT
Organism: Diabrotica undecimpunctata; assembly: GCF_040954645.1. Lineage (NCBI taxonomy): Eukaryota > Metazoa > Arthropoda > Insecta > Coleoptera > Chrysomelidae > Diabrotica > Diabrotica undecimpunctata. The sequence continues at coordinate 43,806,062 of NC_092810.1, read as the reverse complement.
GTTTTGATAAGTTCTAGACAGGTTCCTCTGTATTTAAAGATACTTTTAGTGACAGTAGTGAACGCATATTCTTTTCTGATATGTGGATACCTTTGGTAGTCTAGGGTTTGTGATGTTTTGACTTAATTGTTATTAACTAAAACGCCTTATTGAAAATACAGACAAGCCTATCTAAAGAAAATGCCACGCAAAAGTCAAGCACAAATTTTGGAATTTACGAAAGTTCTGAGCGAAAAAAATCCTACCTAAACGTTGGGTTTTCGAGAATTTTTGTTAAGAGTGTTAAACTTGGTATATGGTGCTTCATTATAAGATAGTCCTACATTAATAATTGTAGAGTGTACATCAAGGGGGAATCGTCAAAAGACATCTCAGTCCAGGACGCCGCCTGACTAAGTTTAGTGTAGGATTCGTTCTTCGTACTACCGGCGATAGTTCCCGAGGTACTTTAAAACGCCCTCTCGTCTACTAGTCTACGCAGAACGTCTACCTGCTAAATCAGACTCTCCTCTGTCATGCAGCGATCCGGAAGCGGAATGGCCGCTGTAAGGCCAGCATCACTTCCGAAGCACTACCTTCATTCATCCACAGACTGTCAGCAAGGAGGCTCCATGTCTCGTTCCAGGTAGCGTGTGGAAAACCCTCATCGCTCCTAGTACGGTATCACTCCCAGACGGGCATTTCCTTCTTCCTCACAGTCTAACTCATACAGTCTGCCCACTTTTCTACCTTCAACTTCCAGCATCTTTCCCTCTTACATTTGCCGTTGGTCCAGCTGTCTTTCTTCCTCTTTTTTTTTTCTTGATAACTGCACGGATAAAGTTGTGTATACTAGTAAAACATGCTTTATTTTTATTCATTCTCTCAATCATTTCTCTCACTGTAACAAAATTGACACCTGTCTCTCTTTTCATTCTGTTCCTTTCTATTATCCATCTGTTGCACTCTATCATCGTATGTGTCACAGTATCCGAGTGTCCGCAGTATAAGCATTCATCTGTGTCAGCCGAACCTGCGTCAGGAAATAATCCAGTCGCCTATGGCCACAGCCCACCCAATCTCTTATGTTGGGGATCAGCATTTTCGGTTACTGTGTTATTCCATTCTTCTTGCTATCTTTCAATTGACCTTTCCCTTTCCTGTCTTCTCTCGGCCATAGTAAGATTTGGGCCTCTTCTCTCATAGAGCTCTTTTCTTTCCACCGGCAGAACATGCAACGGAACATATCCAGTCATGGTACACAAGGCTGCCGCAGACACAGTCCTGTATGCGCATACCACTCGCAAGAGACTTGTTCTGTCCACTCGTGTCATAGGCCGTTATCTCTACTGCCTATGTCACGACGAGGACGATCGACTGTAAAACACTGTGTAGGATCCTCCTTCTTTTGGATTTGGGTCACCCAATGGCGGACATCACCCTCCTCAACGCAGCCGCACTATACGCAGCCTTCCGGGCCACCTCCCGCACGTGCTTCCCCCATTTTTCATTCTGGTGCAATGTCACTCCTAGGCACTTTACGTGTTTATTTGTAGTTAGACATGCTCCCTCACATTGTGATTAAACACTTTGCCTGTTCCTTTTCCCCTTCAGAATAATGGCTTCGATTTTCTCTGACGCAAGTTTCAGTCCGTGTTAAGTCATCCATTTCTTTACGACGCCACCTGCGTTCCGAACCCGGTATTTGAGATCTGGCTTATCCCGAGCCACTACCAGTACAGCGAGGTCATCCGCGAATGCGAAGGGGGTTGTACCCTCTCCATATTCACAGTTCATAACCTCGTCATATGCCAGGTTCCATAGCGTCGGGCCCAAGACAGATGTCTGAGGGACCCCAGCCGTCACGTCCACGATCGTGCGCTTTTTCACCATAATCCTTCTCTCGGACAGATACTCCGCCCCCACATTCATCAGGTAGCCAGGACATTCTCTCTCCTCCATTGTCGTCTTTATTACCTCGTCCCACTGCAGTATATTGGATGCGTTCCTAACATCGAACAACAGCAGGGACGCCCAGCGATATTCATCCCCTCTGTTGCGCAATGCTTCAAGCACACTCACGATTGCATCAATCGTGTTTTTTCGTTTACAAAAACCAAATTATTTTCGAGATAAACCACCTGCCCTCTCAATTATGTCGTCTATGCGTACTCGCAGCATCCTTTCATACAGCTTACCGATGCAAGAAAGTAGACAGATGGGGCGATACTTTTTTCCAGTCTTGGGGAGCAGTACCAGCCTCGATGTCCTCCAATGCTCAGAAAAGGTTTGTGCTTTCACCAGTGCATTCATCGCAGGCTCCGACCGTCCTAGACCCTTCATCGCTCCTAACGCCATCTGCTTAGGTATTAAAAAAGCATACGATGTAACATTACGTTGTTTACTTATGACAGACCTGTCGAATTTAGACAAAATAATAAATTAATATTAAAATACAAATAAATATTATTTGGTAGTACATTTAATTATATAAACTGAATAATATCTTTAAAAATAGTAATTGTATTTATGTGACATCATTTTAAGTCGAGAAGTGTCATACAAATTTAAACAGATGATTCGATATTGTTATTAATTGGATGTCATTCATGACTTTTAAATTTTGACAATTATTGTTAAACATCGAATTTTTTATTGACAGATATTTTTTTGCTTCCCATTTAATGTCTGTATTTTGTTAGTTATTTTTTATGTAGTTTTTAATTTAAACCTTGTTAGAATAAATATATGATGACTAGAAATGAATTGATTAGTAGTAGTGAGAGTAGTGAATCGATTCTAAAACCCTTATTCTTCACTTTACCCGTAAAGCCTTCTCATTTTATTGTAGAGAACAAATAATACAACGCAAGTAAAGAAGCTTCGCTTCAAAAAGACAATTTTCTCGAATTAATATTGTTATAACAATTTTTTTGCTGATTAAATGTTACTAAATGAATATTACTATATTTGGTATCATAATTCTTACTTTGAGTGTTTTATTTACTATTTTTTGCGTATAAATATGATTAATACTTTTTGATTTTGATCAATACTTTTGCAGTTAAATTCACGTCACACTGTTCCCACTTTGGACGACGATGGTTTCGTAGTGTGGGATAGCCACGCAATAATGATGTATTTGGGGGAAAAGTACGGAAATGACAATTCCCTATACCCCAAGGATATTAAGAAACGAGCTCTTATCAACCAGAAGCTTTTATTTGATGCGGGAGATCTATTCTCAATTAGCAGATACATTGCAGTAAGTATACTATTTTAAGAAACAAAATATACTGTTTTTTCGTTTAAGGATTAGGTATTTTTATTGTCTGACTCCATCAAACTTTACTTCATCTTTTTCTTCTGTGTTAGTCTGTTCTGTATTACTTAAATTTCCAATATACCAGACTATGTGTGGCCATTGGCATATAGGCCATTAAAAAGTTTTTTTTAATGTTTTATTATATTAAAACCTATCGACTTACTAAGAACAAATGTCATAGGAAACTTATTCTTTAGTCATCGACACATATTAAGGATTGGAAACAATAGATTGGAACGAAAAGGGCATCAATGTAGATGCCCTAGAGAAAATTTTTAAATTACCATAAATTTGCAGATGATATCGTTCTTGAAGTTAAATGTGTCGATAGCAATTAAAGTAAACTGTATACTCACGCTTAATCAAGCCATTAAGAGCGATGCTGGGAATATTTATATTCCACTATGCATCAACAATTTACTCATATAAATTACCATCTTTTTTGTACTCATTGCGTCGAGTAAGAACGATAAATATACGAAAATGGTTGCGTTTCGATTTAATTTGAGTTTCTTACCACTCCCTGACACGTGTTTCTGGGTCTTCCCGTCATCAGAGAGAGCTTGTAAGAAAACTCAAACTAAACCAAAACGCACCGACTACTCTAGCAATTATAGAAAAAATAACATTTAATGTCAAGTTCAAATCTGGAAAAGGTTTCTATCTTGAAAATAACTTAATTGCATGTCCACCACATGAATACCAAACCTATAATACTCTACAAAATACATAAGCTAGTAGCTGATGACAAATGCTTGAAGAAATACAGCTGATTTGGCTGTGTTTTTTTTTTAATTTTTACAATAAAGTAAAAAAATCATTTTTTGCCTATAAAACAATAATCCAAATAAAAGTTGTAGATCTTAAAGAGTTCTTTAATTGTTGAGTTTCTAAATTAAAATGTATAAACAAGTGACAGATTTCAGAAAGCCCTTATTTTTGCAATAATTTATAAATGTTAATAACTTTGTTTATTGAATGACATATACAGACGTTTTGCCACCTCAACTTCAACTGAAGGGTCGAATTTTTATAACCGTACCATAATCAAATTTTTTAATGTGTTTTTGTGGACTCAAATATTCTGTCGTTTGTTTTTCAAAGAAGTAATTTAACCTTTATAAAATAAAATTATGGATTTTTTTAGCAAAGCGAAATCTCGCTTAATTAGCGGTACTTTGGAACTAGTGGTACTAGTGAAACTTAACCATAACTCTGAGGATGGCTTTGTAAGCCGAAAGCCCTCAACTAGGAAATAAATTTTACGCACTTTAAAAATACTTTTATTTTCATTCTTTGAGTTTTCAATAATTATTTGTTTTATGCAGACGATATAACTATGTTCTAGGGTTTCTTTCTATACAAACGCCAACCTAACTTTCCTCAAGACTTGGCTGAAGCTTTAGACAAAGCCTATGGTTTTCTGGAGACATTTTTAACTGAATCAAAATATGTTGCCGGTGACGAGATGACCATAGCCGACTTTAGTCTGTGGACTTCTATAAGTAATTCCAGCGGTTTTGTACCAATTGATGCAGCGAAATATCCCAAGATTACAGCTTGGTCAAAAAAATTGGGAGAACTGCCCTATAGTCACCTAAACTTTGAGGGACAAAAGGAGTTTAAAAAGATATTAGAAGTACTAAAAGCTCAATAATGAATATGTAAATTGTAACGATGTTTTTTTTTTCAATAAATATTTTTATATTTCGTTTTCTTAAGTATTAAAACTTTTGTTATTCAAGATTGGGGGGATATTTATCCATTTACGCAAATGAAGCCGGTTCCCACCGGTTCTTCTTCAAGTGCCCTGTCCGTTGCGAACGTTGGCTATTAACATGGCAATTCTGATCTTATTTGCGGCGCTTCTGAATAGTTCGACCGATGTGAGCCCGAACCACTTCCTCAGATTTTGGAGCCACGAGTGTCTTCTCCTGCCTGGCCCTCGCTTACTGTCTATTTTTCCCTGGACAATCAATTGCAGTAGACGGTACTTATCGTGTCTCAATATGTGGCCTAGATATTCAAGCTTTCTTTGTTTAATGGTATTAACGATTTCTTTCTCCTTTCCGATTCTTTGGATTACCTCTGTGTTGGTGACATGTTCGGTCCAGGATATACGAAGAATGCGTCGGTACACCCACATTTCGAATGCTTCTAGTTTTCTCGTGAGCGTCTCCGTCAGCGTCCAGGCCTCCACACCATACAGTAAGATCGGAAAAATGTAGCATTTAACTAGACGTAGTTTTAGGGGAAGAGACAAATCCCTGCTTATGAGGAGCTTTTTCATATTGCTAAATGCTGCTCTAGCTCGTTCTATTCTCGCCTTAATTTCTGTGGCCTGTTCCCACAGGCATTTTAATTTAAACTTCCAACCCACCGGTTGGAAGTTTAAATTAAAATGCAAGAAAAAGCAGCTGTAGAACAAATTTAATCGCTAGCATTCCAAAAACGCCCTTCAACAACTTTTCAACAATAATCCATCGCATCCCTTTGATACACAATCCCCATAAACCTTTACAGCAATAAAAATAAATAAAATTATTAATGCTGTTGAGAACTCGAGAAGACCAAAGAGTGTCGTGCCGTGCCGCGCGGGTACATTTGTCATTCGAGATGAATCCCATCACGATTGCCTTCCCAACGAAAGTTAAATTTGAATAGCTCGCCGAATGGAAGTGGCAAGTGGATGGAAAGTTGAGGCGATCGAAGATGGAGAGTTTAGGATGACACGGAAAGTGGAAGCGGAAAGACGCAAAGGCGTGGAAACTGAACGGTGAAGGGAGGTAAATGTTAGCTATACATGAAGTCTTTTACTGACGTGTATTGGTGCTGATTTTTGCTGATATAATATGATTTGCAGGTAAAGATGGGATACCAAATGAATTGTTGAAATATCGTAGAGTACAATAATAGGACAAGCGCGGTAATATTATTATTCACTGAGTCACCACTAACGGGATGGAAGATTACAGCGAAAGTGTGAAAGATTTTAAAAAAATATTTTACATTAATATTTTGTAAGCTGATAAAAGCTACATTTTATACTTATTTTAAAATATACGAGGTAGCCCAATAAATTGCGGTGTATCAAAGTTTTATTTTTTTATTGGACACTCTGTATTTTATTGCATTTTCTAATTGTCCGCAAAAAATAAGGCATAGTTTCATAAAAATTCCATATCCCTAAGTACAGAGGTTCTATTCTGAGTTATGTCGACTTTTCTTACAATGTAAAGTATTAAAAAAAGTCATTTACAATTTATTTAGTCTAAATTATTGTTAAATGTATTAAATCATTAAGTGGAGGGCTCAGAATACAAGTGAACCAAGTCCACTTTTGTCATTTATGAGTTAACAACGCTATAACATGCACCAACTAGGTAACATTTCAGTGTAATAATGAACCAAGTCCTAGTTCTGATAATGTTCGCTACACAGCAGCCAGTTCTGGTGTTTAGTAACAGATTATTATTTTCTTTTAGAATACTACTGAACTAAGTCCAGGTAGTGTTTGTTTATTGTGTACAGTTCTTTGTTGACGTGCTTTAAACCCTTTAGTTAGAAAGTTTGGCATATTTGTGGCAATGGCAATGTTATAATAGTTTAGCTTAGGATTCCTACTCAAAGTAATATTGGTTAAAACGTGTATCACAGAAAGGCCTGACCTATTGCAGTAAACAGTAAGACAAGTTTATATTATATATATATATATATATATATATATATATATATATATATATATATATATATATATATATATATATATATATATATATATATATATATATATATAGGTCGACTCAGCCTGAATAAAAATGAGTACCTTGGGTAAAACCAGGGGTAATAATAGACGGTTGAAGCTAGCACTGGCCATGTTACCTTCCTTGTATACCGTAGGCCCTAGATATAGCAGACTACCCTGCTATACTCCCAAAGCCGCGACAGCGGTATAAAACGGGAGACTATTATATATATATATATATATATATATATATATATATATATATATATATATATATATATATATATATATATATATATATATGATGGTGACACCTACTTCATCTGACTGTAACAAGACTGTTCTGTCGACCAAATTGAAACGGAAGCGACCACTTCAGAACCTTCTAACCCAAAACAGTTTTCGTGATCTGACTCAATCCAGTGCTATTTAAATCTCTGAAATATTGGTTCAGTAAGTCTTTAACTAGGCCTAAAGCCTAAAAAAACATTATTTTGATGCTTGTTGACAGAGGACGATGAAATCAAATATTTAAATAAATTGGTTCTAGCTTAGACTTACCCTACTGAAAGTTGTTAAGATCCTCTATTGGATGTGGAAACAATTGATTTAAAATTTATGATACCAGGCCACTCATTTCTTTCTAATGATACTGAATTCGGTATAATAGAGAGGACAGAGAAAAAACATGGGATCATTAATGTGCCTGATAACTGGTACAATATCATTAAAACTGCAAAAGTGAAAAAACCTCAGTACACTGAAAGTAGACAAATTTATTGGTTTAAAATACAATGGTTGCGGTTTAAAAAATTTCGAGGTTCCTAACCTTGGAAATTTTGCAAAAAAAATAGTAAAAAAATGCCTAAAAACCCGTGTAAGTGCAAACCTTGTTAACCGTTTAGCAGGATTAGCTTTACCCAATTAGAAGACAAATGAATTTCAAAAAAAGAAGGACATGTTATCTCTGCTGCCTTACGTACCCCCTATTAATCATGAATATTTCGAAAAACCTTCCAGGGAATCAGCAAACTCTTTAAACCCAAGACAATGAAGCGAATGAATAAAATAACACAGACGATTCGTTTTTTTGTGTCAATTAACTTTTCCTTTCACCTACGAAGTAATATTTTGTTTTAATATTTCTAATATTATCTTTAAGTGGTTATGAAAATAGAGTGTAATAATAACACTGGCAATTGGTTCATTATTTTCCTAAAATTCTTCAGAATACATTTGATTGAATATTTTGATTGAATTGAATTGAATTTTTTGCATTTTTTGGGATTATTACATGAAGTTTGGCCAATCAAAGCATTGTAAATGTCTTAGTTACTCCTTGACTTTACTAAATGAAATAAATACTTTTTAAAATGTTGAGAGGTAATTTTGCTACCAAGCTTTAACATTAAACCTCTGTGGCTCAAATGTAGCTAAGTGGACTGCATTCGAACCTCCCAAGTATTAAACATCTCTTTACAGAATGTTCGAAATTTACAAATTCATTATTTGATTATTTAATGTCTGATATATGACTTATTTTAAATGGAACAGCATGTATATAAATATATAATTATATTTAGAAAATTGCTCTTTCGAATGGTATAAGGCTGTTCTATACTAAAATGTCATAGTTTTTGCGTAATTTAGAATTATTTAAATTTTTAATCGGTAAATCTACTTTAAAACAAAAGATGTAGTTAGTTAAAATGTCATTGTATGACAATGTCATTTTATAATATTACGGTCTGGTAATTATCATATTCGTGTATTATCTTTAAATTTAGTTGTTCCTAAAAATGAAGAATTACGTTATCTACGAAAGAGTCGCCACGGTACTTTGCATTGGGGAATGTTTGGAAAATTCTCTCTTGGCTCAAAAGTATCCAAAACACCCAAAAACAGAAATTTTTGAAAGATTACTTAATAGATTACGTGCTACTGGTAATTTTGCGCACAAAAAGGTAAAAAAACAGTTTGTGGTGACAACGTCAACCAACTTAATATCCTGCTTTCTGTTTTGTAAAAACGGAAAACTCAAATAATAGTTCTAGAAAAATTTTGGGTGAATTAGAGATCCGGTAAACGAGTGTATGTAGAATACTTAAGACAAACCACTATCATCTGTTTTACACTCAAATATACCAGCATTTGACAGAACAGGATTATAACAAACGTTTAAATTTTTGTTTATGGACTTATGTTAAATTTGAACAAGATCTTGATTTTTTTTTTAATGTATTAGTTACAGACGAATCTACTGTTTACAATAATGCTTTAGTAAATAGACATATTTATCATTATTATGATATAATTAACAAATATTTATGTCGTACTGTTGATCACCAACACCGATGGAGTGTTAACCTTTGGGGTGGCATTATGAGCGAGTACGTTATTGGCCCGTATTTTTTTGAAGGAAATCTCAATGGAATAATTTTTTTAAATTCTTAAAACAAAAATCCGATGAAAAATGTGGCTCCAATTGGACGGAGGTCCTACTCATTTTAAAGAATGGTAGGAACTACCTTAATGGAAAATTTAGAAACACATGGATAGGTAGAAACGGTCTATATAATTGCAGGCCAACAAGTTTACTTCTAATAGTCAACAAGATTGTGGAAAGAGTCATACTCAGCAGACTCCAAGCAGAGACAGACCAGTTAGGAGTAATCCAAGCAGCTCACTTCGGATTTATAGCAGACCACTCCAGAGAGCTACAAGTACCTACTTAGACTAACAGAGTACATAACAGCCGAATTCAATGATAGACAGTACAAAGAAGCAACCTTTCTGGGTGTAAGCAAAACCTTCGATAATGTCTGGTATAAAGGACTAACATATAAAATGAGAGTCTATGGATACAGTGGAGCCATGAAGAGATTGATCTCTTTGTACTTGGGCAGCCGAAGCTTCAGAGTTCAACTATAAAGTCCTGTCTGAACTCGGAATGTCGGAGGCTAGAGTGCCGCAAAGAGTAGTCACTCATACAATATACACCACCGATGTTTTACAAGCACCTAGAACACTACTCAGCCTTTATGCAGACGACACAGCGATTGCTGCTAAACAGAAATATTAGCATAACAACTTGTCAACAGCATTAGACAGCATTAAAGAATGGAGTATGCAGTGGAAAATTGCCATCAACTCCGAGAAAATACAAGTGGTGCTCTTCAAAAAGAGAATGGAGCATTCGGAGGACCAGCTGATGGTGCAAAACAATTCGATTGAATGGAAAAAAAATGCTAAATACCCTGGGAGTCATAAAAAACCAAGGATTTACGTTTAATAAACACGTAGATTAAACTTTACAATAAGCAACAATAGCTACAGCTATAATAAGAAGACTCACAGGTAGAAAAAGTTAACTATGTACCAAAGCAAAGATAAGATAAATAGTATATGTCTGTATTAGCATATGCATCTCTCGCATGGGGACATAAAAAAGGTACAAGCGGCCCATCACAGCGGCCTATACGAAGCAGTAAATGTACCTAGATACGTTTCTTGTTTAAAGAACTTCAACAAATAAAGGTTGACATGATGGTCAAAAAAGCCAGAGTAAAGTTCGCTGAACTGGAAAACCAGCCTTTGCAAGCCCGATATTGCGAGAGATAATTCGGTATGATGCGTTCTATCGATGAAGCACAAACGTCCAGCACCACAAATCCGGGAAAATATATAAATTCTAGATAGGTTCTTAGCTCTATCAACGAAGATACTCGTGACACTGTGTAATGTCCACTAATAAGATTTTATTTTTTAGACAGCCTTCAAAATAATTATAAAAAACTATAAAAAAGTTTAAAAAAACGGCTTTGGCACTTAAATAAAATTAAAAAAGACTAAAAAAAGGCAAAAGTCAACCAAAAAATTAACAAAACGTCCTCGAGCACCGAGTGACCGAAGAGTGAATTCTGGAGATCCGAGCAGCAATTTCAGTTCAAAGATATGTCAATAGATAAGGCAGGAAAAAAGCGTCTTACTCTAGCCTGCATTGATCGGGTTAGAATATCGTGTTGGAGTTCTTGTACCCAGGACTTCCAAACGACAAACACTTGACTGATAAGAGAGCCCCTATGGCGCATCAGAGTGCTATAGGGGGGATGGTCTGAAGCATTCTAGCGCGGTGGAGTGATTCCTGGTTTCACGAATTAATACACCTCGCTCCAATGAATTGTAATACTCGAATGTCATTCAAATGGGCATGTCTCGGAATGGGTTTAATTAAATTGGTGCTGCTGCTCCATACAATTGGTCACCTAGGACCTAGGTCACCAGGATTGACCAAGATGGATTTCTGTTAATTAAAATATTGTATATACTACCCCAGATAATATTATGATATTAAGACTTTTGAACGCTTTTGTGTCTATATTACCAGATATGTTAAATAATGCAACTAAATCATTTAAAGATAGGATCTCTTGTTGTATTGCACAAGATGGCAAGCATTTTGAACATCTGTTACATAACTGATCATTTTTAACTTATAGTAAGTGGTGCTTTATTTTGTATTATTTTTGTATTTGTTTTGTTGACTTTCCTATTTAAAATTCTTTCTGTTTCGTTATGTATTTAATTATTTTAAATAACGAAAAAAAATATACAAATTAGCAATTAAAACTATTCCGTATTTATTTGCAACTACACCAGTTTTGATTGAAATAACTATGCCAAGATAATTGTTTTAAAAATCTAGAGTAACTATAAATATTTTAAAATCGATTTTCCGTTTAAGAAAACTGTAAATTACCTGAAAACTATTACACTTATGTATCAATGGTATAAGGATGTAGGATATCCTTATACCATTCGATAGAGGAAAATTTGTTATTATAATAATTTGTTCATGGTATTCCATTTAAAATAAGCCAGATATCACACAGTAAATAATCCCATAATGAAATAAAAATATGCCCAAGAAAATTTATAATAAATACACCGTGTTTTAATGTCATTAATATTAAATAAGTAAACTTAAACTAAGTATACACAAACTTTACGAACACTGTACAGAAATTACTAAACTTTTTTTTTTAACTGCCGTATTGCCAGATTCCAGTAAGAGCCTAAGAAGGTATCCATTGAATTCTGACAGACAACGGTGGGGGAAATCTTTTTTGGACATCTACGTCACGGAACAAGACACCCTGGCATCTTTCGGCCAAGTGGGATACTAGCCAGAAGACCCCAGAGTAGTGCCAGATTAACCGTGTTCCGGCGAAAACCTTAACCACCGTTTAAGAGAGGTAGTCTTGCCACTCAATGAACAACTAAAATAAAAAACTAAAAATTTATAAATAACCATACCTATTACCGTAAATCAGAAATTGTTTCAGACGTCAGGCCATAAACTAATAAATAATATTAACCATAAATTTTAAATCCCTGGCTCAATTTCCTCCTCTGTCCTCCCGCTCCTTTTTCTTCATCGCCCCAGAAATCAGACAGTGTACTCTCCAATCTTTATCTACTCTCAACATTATGTTTACAACATTTCTTTCATCCAGCCCGAAACCCATTCGCCTCTCGAAATCTCCGCTCTCATACCCCACAAACAGTATAGTCTGCCGAGGCAGATTTGCCTATTCTATTTGTGAAGGTGCCAAAACTACCATGTCCGGTCAGAAACTGCGTCAGGAAGTAGTCTAGTTTCCTAAACTTACATTCACACCACGGCCTCAGATCGGGAATAAGCTCCTTCGTCCACCTTGCCTTTCCGTTATCATTCGCCCATTCTCTCTGCCCCTATACGATCGATATCACCGCTCCAATGACATATAGAGCCTAAAATTCCTAAACTTATATATATTTAAAAAGGAAAAGAGAGTTAAGATTTGATTTCACGTACAGGGCGCTTGCGCATCCGCTTATACGTATTTCGGCCCAATAGGCCTCATCAGAACGGCTTTCGCAATCGCTCTAAACGTGAAATAAATCTTTTTTGTCTTAGGAAGCAACTCTAACATGGCTTCGTATAGACGAAATGTAGCGACATCTGATAATAAAATCGTAGACTAATTTTCGAAACCAAATTCAAGAATTCCGCTTTAATCTGTGCCTTCTAAGAATTGCAAGGCAAAACAGACGTTGATAAAGATGTTAAGAGAGACATGGGGAATCTAAAAATTGCATTCCACAGCATATCTCCTCCACTAAGCAAAATTCTTAGCGAATTGGTTTCTAGTACTCGTACAGAGTATATCGAAATAAAAAGTTCTGATTAGTGCTGATTAGTATGTTCTCCATATATACATTACACCAATGTTAATGTGATGAAAAATTTAATTATTATATCTTAATCATATTAGTTACCTCTTTGAAACGAAGTTTTATTAAAGGTTCAATATGTTCAAATAAAGACATAACTGTATCTTTTGCCAAAGGAAATTTTCAAAGAAATATTAATCATATTATTTTAAACAATTCGTTCTTTGGCTGTAAACTTTTAAGTGGCTTACATATATAAGTTTATTTTTGGATTAATTCGTACTTGAAGATGTTATCAGCATCATTTTAAATTTGAAAAAAGTAACATTTTAAACAAACTTAAAACAAAGAAGAATATCAGAATTTTGAGGTTATGATGTATAGTTATAGTATACCACCATTTAAGTTAAAGTTGGGCCGTAGTACGTATTATGAAACTGAAATTTACACTTCAAGTGGACTTTTAATTTGTTTAATGTTCACTTTAAATTGATTATGATATCGGGCGATATTAAATAGACGATTTTATATTCTTATTAATTGTATGAGATGACATTTATGAATTTTGACATTTATGATTAATATTGACGTTCGTAAATTGTTACAAATCGAATTATAGTATCGATATTTTATTTTTCTGTTTGTTCCACTATATTTTTTGACAGATCCTACTTTTAATTTTATATTTTTCATTTAATGTCTGTATTTTGTTAGTTACTTTTCATGTCATTTTTAATTTAAACCTGCTTAGAGTAAATATATGATGACTAGAAACAAATTGATCGACAGTAGTAAATCGATGTGAAGACCACTTCTCTATGACGCTACTCGTGACGACGCCATCTTGTGGCACTAGTTTCACTATTTCTATTCACTTTTTCACTATAGAAAAAAAGTAAAATACAACACTATTCGTTCCTTTAGTGGTGATTCAACCTATATAAAGGTAAAAGAAGTATAAGGAGAAATATTTTCAATTCGTTTTTGTTTTCTTTTTCTTCTTCGGTATTGCATGTAGACTTTAAAACCTGTTTCTTCTTCAATATTGGCCTCCTAAATTGTTTAAATTATCGCACCATATTTTTCTTGGTCTGCCAATACTTCTTCGTTCATTTGGTGACTTATCTCGTACTATTCGTACTATCCTATTCTCTGTCATTCTACTAATCTGTTCGTTTTACTCCTGTTTTCGTTTTGTCACCCATCCATTTATGTCTTCTATATTGCACGCTCTTCTTATGTTTAAGCTTCCCTCCTTATCTAACAGACTTTTCCTGATATCCTGAGTATTTTCATCTCTGTTGTTTTGTAACGAGTCCGCCACTTCAATAATTCTTTCATCACATTTCCTTTAATATTTCTTAATCTTTAATTTCTAAGTTGGTATTAAGCAGCGACTCCAAGCGGCAGTTTTGGCAGACATGCTTATCCGATAAGCAATTAGTGGTCACTCTTGTTTTGACTTCGAAGAAGAAAAGTTGGGTATATAAAAAGTAGGCGGCTAGAGATGTGCTAAATTTGTTTTAAGAATATTAATTTTTTTTTGGGGAAGAAAAGTCGAAGAAAGTTTCGGTTTGTTTTTTTGAGTGTCCCATTTGGTTTATAGCCACTGTGAGCCGGTAAGTGGATCTAATTATCAATAAAAAGTATAAAAACCATCAGCCATTGTCATTTCTCCTTTGATAGTTGATATATGTATATTTGTCATTTTTCACATCATTTCATTAAGAAATATCCTACATCCAAATCTATTTAATTATATAAAATAATTTGTCAATTTTTTATTTTACTTCCCAGCCTTAAAAACATATAATTATCTATCTTTAAAACTATTTATTAAGACTATCTATAAAAATATTCTGTCTCATACCATTCTTTATATTCTAAAATATATCCAGAGCATGCTTTTTGTTAAAATTATCTATTTAATCAATCCATTTTACATAAAATATTGTCAAACCATTCGAAGGTCACATTATTTACAAAACCATTAAGGCTTTTTGCTTTCATACAAGCTTCCTCAGTAACTTTTTGTACTACCTTTCAAGGTTAATAAACCTTGTGTTTTTCCCTACTTTTTCTTAAGAGTAAGAAGGAACTCTAAGACAAATGTTCTTTTTAGCCTACTGAAGGAGTCAATCAAGAGTCAAGGGAAGAATTCCAAACTATTTTTTTTCTGAGATTTATTTAAAGGAAGAAGTTAATCTTCGTTACCCTTAGCTGTTCCTTCAGAGGTCCAGATCTACCCGACTATTCATGGACAACTTCAGGAAACCAGCCGAAAAGACCTCCCTCGTTTATAATGTGGAACACTGTCAATTTGTCTTAAGTTTTTATTTATCAATATTAATAATTTTTTATAATTTTGTTTACTTTAAATTATTCTATTTTTCTAATTATAAAGACCAGAGATTTTTTAAAAATAATTCAATAATATTTAAGGACTAATTGTCAACTACATTATCATCATCACGTAGCGCTACAACCCTGGGTGGGTCTTGGCTGACTGTACAACTTTTTTCCAATTTGTACGGTCTTCCATCAACCTAGGGTCAAATGGAATGTTCATTTTCCGGAGATCTGCTTGGATGTTATCTCCCCATCGCATTCTGGGACGTCCGAGTGGTGTTTTGCCTGTGAGAATCTCCTCCCATACCAGTTTTACAAGTCTCTCGTTATGCAGTCTGTGCACGTGTCCTGCCCATCTTAGTCGCTGTGATTTAATTTCTTGGACAATATCGGCGTCATTGTATAGTGCTTTTAATTCGATATTGGTTCTGATCTTATACTGGTTTGTGGTGATGTCATGGTGAGGTCAGAAGTATTTTTCGTTCAAAGCGTGTGAGCTTTCCTTCGTATAAATTTTTATCTTTGAACTTCTTGTAAGATTTTTTGATTTTATGAGCTTATCCAGTTTGAATAGACAGCGGTATGCAGATTGGATTCTGTCTTTTATTTCTTCAATAACATCGTTGTCAGCTGTGTTTACGGCCCCCAGATACTTAAAATGTTGCACTCTTTCGAATTGAAGGTGTTGACCTTGTTGAAGATGTCTTTCGTGGATAAGATGGAGTCTCCAACGAGATCTATGTCATCTGCATATGCGAGTTATAGCTTAGGACCTTGAACCGATAGAAATTCTGTTTTTATTTCGGCCGACCTCATGGCTTTCTCTAATACAAGTGTAAAAAGTAGTAAAGATAACGCATCACGTATATGCCTGTCGAAAATTTATGAAAAGAACTACAGGTTGACTCTATTGTACGCTTTTATCTGTACACATTTAAACAGAGAGTTTGTTATTGGTATTTTTCCTAATATATATTTAAACCTTTGGCACCTATCCCCTAAGGATAGAGTGTCCATTTTACTTTATTAATAATTTTAATTGAAAACCGAAGTACAGAATTATATTCTAGTAGTCAAGTAAATTAGCTTTTTAGGTAGAATCAATAAATTGTTTTTACTTATATTTCATTATTTGTAAATTCAGATAATCAAGGATTAATTGTGTATAACCAGGGAATTTTTTTTGTTATATAAGGAACTAGGGTAACTGTACATTAATGGTAGTGGGTAGCATAAAGAATTAGACGGTATATATTTGGCTAAGTATTAAATTTGTTGTAAAGACAAAATATTTTAATTAGTACCTGTTATCCTTTTCATTTCAGCAAAAAGGTATACAGCTTTACAAAATACCTTGGAAGTTATATGTTAATACTTTCCTGGCGCCCACTCACATCTTAGAGCAACTTCTATAGTTTATCACTTATCATTACATTATTCATTTATTTTTTGATTACCTTGTCCTCCTTTTTTCTTATTTAAAGGTCTCTGTAGGGCATGCAAATTGGCCGAATTCTCTTTTTAGTGTCAAGTAGTCACTCTTCGGCACCGTCCGCTAGCCAGCCTTAATTAATTTGTTTTTTGTTACAGTTTCTGCAATTCGTTTTTACAATATATTAATTTTTGTTCAGTTGAATGCCCACAACAATATTGTTTTCAATGACCACAGAGCTAAACAAAAATTTTAATTAAATGTAAAGCATAATTTTTTGATTTAATGGCAAACATAAATTAAATAACAAACAAAGGGAAATTCTAAACAGCGGAATAAAACTTCTATTTTCATAATTATATTTTCACAATGTCCGTAAATAATCCTAAAAATAAATATGTAGATCTATCGGACGTATCACATTTATGTATAAATATGATAAAATTTTTAATGAACTGTTTTACACTATAATAAACAAAATATTATTAAATCAAATCATTTGTTTTTGCTTTCAATGTGTGGAAATATCAATATTAACTGTGAAGCTAACAGACCAAAAATGAAGGCATTACTTTTTACCGGTCCGGAGCTGTATATCGTTAGTTGCTTTGAGTCTTTCCTTGGATTTTTGTAAAAATGTTAGATTGATTAAAACCAGACTTTAAGTATGCTTTAGCTAAAACAGAAGTGGAAAATTTATAAAAATTTAAGAATGAAAAATATACGTTATTGACCAAAATTTTTTAACCTATTGTCGTGAATACAACAGTAAATATTGTGAAGACAAAAAAAGCAACTTAATAATGTAATGGTTAGGTAAAAGAATTCTGTGTATAGCACAGAGAAAAGTTAACTTATATCGATAAGAACACAATAATTACCTAAATAGTTGATTAATGTGTGTTACCTGTACCCATTTATTAAGCGGAAACATTAGCACTCATAAAAAGGTAGCAAATAATATTAGCGTAACTCAGTTATGGAGCGCCAGATGTTAGATATCTCTCTAAGAGACCGAATCTCAAACGAAGAAATACGTCGTAGAAAAAAACAACAGACGCCATCGAAAAAATAACGTCGCTAGAATGGAATTGGGCAGCACAAGTAGCCAGATTATCAGACAACCGATGGACAAAACGTATTGTCGAGTGGAGACCAAGAGAAGCAGCACTACGGAACAGAAAAAGCTGCACAAGACAGAGACAGATGGAAGGAGATGAGGAAGACCATGCCCAGCAGTGGAAGCGTAAAGGTTGATGATAATTTTGATGATTGTTCCTATATGCCACAGTGCATATTGTTATACTTCTTTCCAATGACTTTTATTCAAAACAGAAAACAATACTACAATACTTATTAACCCTTTGTGTACTGGTGGGCTAAGCGTTAAGACACACTTTAAACAATTTTTATGCTGAAGCTTGGTGTTCCTTGCGCTTAGACACAGTCAATTCGTGGATTATCGAGATTCCCTCTAACGACTTGCACATCAAATTTTGTTTCTGACCGCTGACCGTTGGTAAAATTTTTATAGTGTTATGTTTAGAGTGACTTAGCACGTGATTAATGGTGCTGTAATATTTATGAGTTTTTCAAGATTTTTAATAAAATAGCCGGTAAGTTTTTCTAAAAATATATTGTATAGGTAACCTATATTTGTTTGTATTTGTGTGGTAGTGTTCATTAGTATTTAGTACATTTTACACCTTGTAATTATGGTGGTGGCAGTGCTGGAACACAAGGCAAATGCATGCTTTTTTGTTCCAGGCAAAAATAAACATTCCTATGGTGATTTGGAACGTATGTCTCAAGATTTCTTTACTCTTATTGAAGACATTCCATCTGATGTAGATTCAAATATTGATGACAGCTCCGATGACGATGAGGAAACAGATTTAACAACAAATATGAATCAAAGTATTTTTGATATAGAGTCTTTACCGATCATCTTTGAAGACGCCGTTTCAGTGGAAAACCAACTTGAGGACGCCTTAGAGACTAATCAAATTGTAGCAGATGAGAGTGACGATGATGATACTCCGTTGGATATACGTAGAATGTAGATGTATTTCTTCCACTCTTTACAAAGGACCTTATTAATAATATTGTCTTTCAAACCAATCTATATGCGGTCCAAAATAGCCACGGTGACGAAAATAGATTTACACAAACCAATGCAGAACAAATGCAGGTATTCTTAGCAATGAATTTACTTATGAGAATAAAGGGACTTTCTAGTCTGAGATACTACTGGTCTTCCAGAGCGGATCGTCGAGATATTTATATTATTTCTTGTATGCCAAGAGATCGGTTTGTGTGGTTGCTTAAAAACTTGCATTTAAACGACAATTCCCTTCAACCGTAAAGTCATGAAGCCAACTATAACAAACTATATAAACTTAGGCCTTTACTGAATCATTTATCAGAATCGTTTTTTGCTTGTTATAATTCCTCAGAAAATCAAGCAATAGACGAGTCAATGATAAAATTTAAACGACGTAGTTCCATACGTCAATATTTACTAATGAAGCCAGTAAAATGAGTCTACAAGGTCTGGATCAGGGCCGACGAATCCGGATTTGTATGCCAGTTCGATGTTTATACAGGAAAAGTTGCTGATACGACAGAAAAAAAATTAGGGACTAGAGTCGTAAAGGATCTTACTCGTAAATTGGTAGGAAAGGGCCATAAAGTTTATTTCTACAATTTCTTCAATTCTGTGGAACTAATGAAAAACTTACGCGAAGACATAATTTACGCATGTGGAACAGCAAGAAAGGAAGAACAGGAAGACAGAACACACCAACGGATATAATCGCGGACAATCAATTAGCGAGAGGGGAGTCGGATTGGCGAGTTATCAAAGATGGTACAGTTTTTATAAAATGGAAAGACCGAAAGGATGTTTTGTTTATAAGTAATTATCATAGTCACGAACATATTGGAACAGTGTCTAGGAAGAGAAAAGATGGTACTATGGAGGACATTGTTTGTTCAATACTAGTCAAGGACTATAATGCTAACATGGATTTTGTTGACAAAATGGATATACTAAAGTCAATTTATGAAGTTGACAGAAAATCGAAGAAATGGTGGCACCGTATCTTTTGGTATTTTTTGGACGTGTCGCTAGTAAACGCCTTTATTATTTTCAAAAGTAGATCCGATGGACAATCGCTTACGTTGAAGATGTTTAGGTTAGCAGTCATAAACGGACTTATTGGCGCCCATCCTGACGTACCAGGAAGAGGACGCAAAAGAGCTTATGACACTGAAGTAAACCACTTTAAGCGCACGGTAGCCTTAGAAGTCCGATTTGATAAATGTAGGTAGGTCTTCTCTTCAATATAGGGTTAGAAAAGACTATAAGAGGTGCCGAGTTACACAATAGGGAACAATCTTAAATAAGTCAACGCAAATAATGGCTCAAGCTGATGATTTAGATTTGGTCGCACGCACCACACAAGAACTTGAAGAGATGTTTTCCATTTTGTTAATAGCCGCATAAAATATGAACATTAAAATAAACGACACAATAAACGAACAAGCGATAATGACACACCTGAAGAAGTATAACGAAGGATACTGCTAGCAAACTAATATTAGGATGCCTAACTTACAAGTACAGTTGGCTGAATATGGCCTGGAAGTTAATCCAGACAAAAGAGAGTATATGGTGATCCTGAAGTAGGGAACTCAGGCTAGAGATTAGTGAGAATTTTGAGAATTTTAAATCCCAAGTGTCACATTGTATAATACAGGAATATCTGAGGCATTATTAGTATTATTTTAATAATTAAATATTTTAAGATAAGAGACTATAAGTCGATTAAACTCCGTATTATGGAATAATAATATTATTGCTAGTTTACACCAGGCCTCTAAGGAGACACTCGGGATACAGCAAAACAAAATTAGTAACAAAATATGATGGTGATATATGGTAAGTATAAACAGAAAAAAGAACAGCATCTAAAATGGCTAAATACAAAAAATACTGAAGACCATCAAGCTTACAAAGAAACCGATAGACAACTACGAAAAATGATAAAACAAGAAAAGAATAAAACATGGGATCAGAAATGTCAAGAAATCAATACATATATCGGAGGGAAGCAATGTACAGAGGTATGGAATTTTATACAATCAGTAAAAAATACAGGAAAAGACAAAGTACACATACACACCATAAAACCAAGACAATGGAAAGATCACTATGAAAACTTGCTGACAGAGACAAGACAAGAATACCTAGCGAACTCCCCAACACAGTCAGTACATATACAAGGAGAGGAAGCGAGGGTAGACATCGAAACAGTAAGGAAGGCTGTAATGACCCTAAAGAATGGTAAATCCGCTGGACCTGAGGGAATCTATGCTGAAATGCTTAAGAATGGAACTTATAAACTATTTGAAATATTAACTTATGTGATCAATCAGTGTCTAAATGGACACCCAGTACCAGAACAATGGAGAACGGCATACATGTCCTCAATACACAAAAAGGGGGACAAAAGGAATTGTAATAATTATAGAGGCATATCGGTAACCAGTACTCTGAGCAGACTGTATGGACGAATTTTGAGAAATATGATCGAGGAAGAATATAAGTACAATGAAGAGGAAGAACAAAGCGGGTTCCGTGCAGGAAGATCGTGCACCGATAACGTATTTTGTCTTAAACAAATAATAGAAAAAAGATCGGCTAAGAATCTAGAAACTCATATTACTTTTATAGACCTGCAAAAAGCATATGACAACAACCCCTTAACAAAACTGTGGACAACGTTGAAAACATCTAACATCAACCACACATTGATAAATGCTGTACAAGGACTATATAGGGACTCAAAGGCACAGATAAAAACAGGAAAATATCTAACGGAATAATTCCTGGTTACAAAAGGCTTGCGACAGGGATGCTGTATCTCACCAACCTTATTCAAGATATATGTTGCAGCGGCATTGGAAAGATGGAAAAGAAAGGTACATAGGATGGGTATAGAGCTTAGCAATGAATGTATATATACACTACAGTTTGCTGATGACCAGGTTGTGCTAGCGACCGACAGGGAAGACATGCAGTACATGCTTAGAAAACTGATAGAAGAATATAACGACTGGGGAATGCATGTCAATACAACAAAAACCAAATATCTTTGAATTGGAAACGAGTCAGATAACAAACACCTCGAAAACGGACAACATATTTCCTGCTGTTAGAGGTATGACTACTTGGGTGTTGCCTTTGACAATACAGGAACTGATACACGGGAATAGAAAAACGAATCACTCAAGCAAAGAAAGTCTTAGGATGTCTCAATGGTATACTGTGGAGTAAAGAGATGACGAAAGGAAGAAAATTTAATATATATGAGACCATGATTAAAACTACTCTTCTTTATGGCGCTGAAACATGGAGAATTAGTGAAAAGAACAAAAAGCGAATAGAAGCGGTAGAGATGGATGCAATGAGAAGATCTTTAGGTATTTCCAGACGAGACCGAATCAGAAATGATGTTATAAAACAACGTATGGGAATAGAAGGAAATATAACTCAAGATATAGAGAAGAAACAATTAAGGTGGTATGGGCATGTTCAACGGATGCCAGCAACAAGACTCCCCAAAAAATTAGTAGAATGACAACCGATAGGTCGACGGAAAAGAGGAAGGCCCAGATTAGAATGGCAACACGGCGTAAACAAGTCCATGAGCGAAAGAAATTTAACAACAAACGACTGCGAAGATAGGAAGAGATGGTGTTTAGGTATCGGACAACGTCGAAAGACGTTCTAAACCGATGTATATATATATTATGGAATTATATCACTTACTAACACAGCATATTCTATTATTCTATCAATTATCTCGCTAAGATATTCTAAGCGACTACCAATGCGGCTGTTATGCTGGAAGGTCAACAATAGATTAAATATTTCTTCCTATTCTTATAGTGCTGTGCACCTATATTGCATTGGCGAATTATCTTGAGTCCAGACGTCTGTCTTTTGTGGCATATAAAAGATCGCCAGTGTTATTTATGCCTGCCCAGTTCTTTATGTTCCTTAGCCATGACATTTGTTTGCGACCTACTCCTTTCTTGCCTTCAATATTTCCCTGGATGATTAGTTGAGGTATTGCGTATTTTTTTCCTCTTAGAATATGGCCAAGGTATCCAATTTTTCTTACCTTGATCAAATTAAGTAGTTCTCGCTCAGTATTTTCCTGTATTAAGACTTCCTTGTTTCTCACCCTATCTGTCCATGGTATGCGGAACATTCTTCGCAACGTCCACATTTAGAAGGCCTCCAATTTATTAATGGAAGGTACTCTTAACGTCCATGTTTCCATGCCGTATAATAATATGGACCATACATAGCATTTAACTATCCTGTAGCGAAGATTGAAGGAAAGATTGCGGTTACATAGTAGCGGTTTAAATTTGATAAAACTTGTCTTGCTTGTTCGGTCCGGCATTTTATTTCTTGTTGAGGATCCCATTGGTCATTCATCATCATTCCCAAGTATTTAAATGTTTTCACTTGATCGATTGGAGCAATATCTACTTGCAGTTTTATTCTTAAAAGTGCGTTTTTTCTTATTGCCATGCATTTAGTTTTTCCAGCATTTATCTTTAAGCCATATATTTTTCCTACGGTATTTATTTTATTTAACATCAACTGCATATTATGTTCGTTGTCTGTTATTATCGCGGTATCGCCGGCGTAATGAATGTTATTTATTGGGAACCCTTTTACCTTTATTCCACACTCAGAGCCTTCCAGTGCCTCTGCAAAAATGTTCTCCACATTGAGATCAAAGAGCATAGGAGACAAAATACATCCCTGTCACACCCCTCTTAAATCAAATATTTAAGATCCCTTAAATATTAGAAAAAACTGGGAATCTAACTGTCTAATGATCATTTTTGTCTACCACATTGGGATCATTATAGGGGGTTGAAAATTGGGGACAGAAATTACTGAGGTAGAGATAGAGTAGACAAAACAAACCGGAACGTTTGCCAACGGCTACTCAGGGTTTTTTTTGGAGGGCTAAGTCATGATAAAGTGAAAGGCAAGGGGATCCGAACTGAGGTAACTAAAAAAATGAATCAAAAAAGGTACTTACATGAATATCCTACACAAATACAATACAAGAAGGTTCTTAAGCTATTTAAATTGGGCGCCGCTTACAGGAATCTTCGTGCTGGGTGGAAAGGTAAGCTTTTTCTTCCTAAAAATACAAAGTTACAAATATAAATAATAATAATAAAATACAAAATAACAAAAACAAACTTACTATGTTACTATCGGTTTACAAACTCTAGAAGTTAGAGATACTAGAACTTACAATTTTCAATCTGCGATATTTTGTAGCAGAAATAAATTATTACAAATGAAAAATATGTTTTTAAAAGGAACTATGCATAGAGGTTAACCTTTTTTTTAAACAAAACAAAACAAGATCTCAATTTATGATTAGGTATGTACCAATTGTCAAAAGAATAGTGCTAACTGTCATATGGCAATACTAAATTTTAAAACTTTGAGAATAATTATTAATATGACAGCTTAGCCACTCCCTCACATTTACAATTATACTTATTACAATTTCTTAACTGATTATGAAAATAATTATTGATGGAAAATGTCTATTTTTACTTTAAAAGTTCAACAAAAAATTTACCTGAATTTCACTAAATGTTATTTTTTCCTTTAAAAGTAAAACTGGACTCAGATTCACTGTAACACAAATAACTACGACTCACACTACGAAAATAGTCTGGAATGATCCTGGGACAAACAAAATGAGGGTGGAAGCTGGGCACTGGGACAAAACAGTAATTACTCTTGCAAAAACTGATACATTACATTCGGGTATAACTCACTTTTTTACAAGAGATTTGCCGGTTTCTTAAGACGACCCACGCCGCGTGTTCTCTCTTCAAAAACTCTTCTAAACCTAACTTCATTAGCTGCACTTAAACTCCACGCTATTACTATATTGCACATTTTTCCCTGACAAAAGACGAAAAACGAAAAATATTACGAATTTAAAGAAAAAACTCTGACTAACACCGAAACTAACTGCCTTTGACAGCGGTCTCATTGAGAGTGATGTTATTCTTTTCAAAAATCGTTAAACCAACTCGGTTGACATAAACAAAACATAAACGAACATATTCTGTTTATTTGACGCGCAAATTATCCTAAAGCGGCTCTTGATCAAATAAATAACGAGGAAATACGCATCTGTGATATATAAACAAACTTTAAAATGTGTTTATTATCAATTCCAGCGATGCAAAAGGATTGAAAATACTTTTTCGGTGTTTTAACATATACAAGGTGATTTGAAATGCTACAACGGAAATAACACCAAATTTTCATAGCAAGCATATGATTCGATAAAAATAAGCAAACAATGGCTAATGGAATACCAAGAAAATTAGTGTAGCTATCTCAAATGTGCGTGACAGACTTATATGCACAGGTAAAGTTAGGAAACAAATCGATGCCATTTAGGATAACATCAGGACAAGGAGACCCCTTATCACCGTTGTTTTCAATTTGGTCTTAAAATATGCAATTAAACAAGTAAAATATCGTCAAAACTGACAGAGGGAATTTTGAATCGAGGATCAAAACCATTGTTGACCTTTGCTGATGATCTAGATGTAGTAGCTCATTCTTCAAGAGACGTGAGAAAGATATTTTCACAATTCTAGTAGAAAACAGGTAGTCAGGATCTTTAAATAAATAAAGAGAAGACGAAATACATGCTAATAACCTAAAATCCAAGACCAAGAGTTAGGCAGAACATAACTATTAATGACGACAGCGTCGAAGTATTTAAAGAGTAAATATCTGGGGGCGGTTATCACAGATAACAACCACATACAAAAAAAATCTCAGCAATGATAGCTGCGACGAATAGGAAGTCACACATGGACTTTACATCAGCGGGAAATAGATAAGCTGAGGGTATTTGAAAGGAAGGTTCTCAGAATGATATTTGCTCCACAAAGAGATGATTTGGCAGGAGATTAGAAAAGGTGTCACAATGCTAAATTGGTGACTGTATAGTACTGAAAACATTATCAAACATACAAAAGCTAACCGGATAAGATGGGCGGGCCATCTGGTAATATCAGAGAAAAACAAAGTGCTAAAGGCAATGTTTTTTGATAGATCAGACGATAAAAGATAAGTAGACCGTCCCAAAAGAAAATAATGGAAAGATGATGTTAAAGCCGATTTATCTAGGATTTGGGTACAACAATGGCAAATGGAAGCGCAAAATCGTAGAAGATGGAGGGCTATAGAAGACTTACCTCGAGTTGTAAAGACAGTCAAGAAGAAGAAAAAATATATGGAATGATGAAGGTATCAGAGGCACTAAACGTCTGAATTATAAAGCAATAGTCAAAAGTGTATCTACATATGTATCTGAAATCTGGATACTAAATAAGAAATAAAGAGAAAAATAAAGGCTATGGATACGGATTATTGCAGAAAAATCTGTAGGATCTCGAAATTCAAGTACATAAGATATGATAAATCAGACGAAGAATGTAAGTATAAGGCAACACTGTCGACCAATAATAGGATGAAGGTTATGTGGTATGGATACCTCCAGAGAATATATGAGAATAGATAGCCGAAACGAGTGTAGTAGTAGGCTCCCGATAAAAAAAAGAAACGATTATGGCCAAAGAGGACTTGTTGAGAAAATGTTGAGGTCCAAGAAGCAATATCAGCGAGGAAATTAGATCAAAATGACTGAATTAAAACACATCGCTAGCGTAAAGGAAGAGAAAAATGGCTTAAGTTGTTTCTTGCTCCCATAGTCACTCTGTGTATGTCTTTAATTTCTTTACTTTAAACTCCTTTTGTTTTTTATAGTTAAGTTAAAATGTCTATTTCTGTAAAGTATAATATAAGAAAATATTAAAAAACAAAGGATTCTGGGCCGCAGAAGAATGTTTTTGATGGAAATCTTATGGTTTTACCCCAAACCATAGGTTATAATCAGTTGTAAATGTATAATTAGAACAGAAAGCTATTCTAGCTATATTAACAACTAATTTAAGCAGTTCGGTTTATGACATAAAATCTCAGGAAACATAAAGAATAAGACGTATTAGTAGTACATATAGCAATGTTAAATAAACATTAATAAACCTTATGTAGGTACACCGCAAAAACTATTAAAGTGTCTTATTTGGCCCATAAATCTTGCCGACATCGTACCTCAGCTACACCAATGTGCATGTGCCTGCGAGATGCTTGCCGTTTTATTATTTAGGCAGCAATAGCCCCCCCGGGACTGGGTCAATCCCCGGTTGGTGTTTAAACCGAGAGAATCAAGTCGGCAGTGGAGGACACGCGGAATGTCCTGGACGAAGAATTGCACCAGCAACGCGACACGAGTATGAAATGGAGGCAACAAAGATTTATTCAAAGCAGGAACACGTCAGTAATAACGGACTAACTCAAAAAGTTTAAAGCGGGCGAAATGGACCGGAGCGAGGGTTGTATATCTATTAAAAAGGAAAACGACAACTGAAAGTGGGAAATGAGCAATGAATTTTTAATCGGTTTACTTTGTTTATTGGAAAAAAGTTTATAATTAGGAGAGCTTCTAATAAAAAGCCATGTTGGGACTCCTATTTTAATCATAACGATGTTTTTATCGAAATTTATTACAAAATTCTGCTAGAGTAAAGTAACTACATAGACTTATTATATATATATATATATATATATATATATATATATATATATATATATATATATATATATATATATATATAAGTTGTGCAGTCACGAAAGGAAAATACAAATTCCGTCCCCAGGAAGATAGAAATGCGATAAGGCGACGTAATATCGCCAAAGCTGTTTAATCTTGCTCTCGAATACGTCTTCAAAACTACAAATTGGTCAACATATGGCATCAACGTTAATGGCAAAAGTTAAAATATCTTAAATTCACTACCGACATCGTGATTATAGCAAACACATTCGAGAAACTACATAATATGGTAGAGGTTCTCGCAGACAGTTCCCAATACGTCGTCTCAAAAATGAATATGACAAAAACAAAAACAATGACCAACACAAACGACCCCAGATGTATACCTATAAATGACAATGAGACTAAATACTTAAGGAGGAAAGTTTTTAACATGTGCATGCTTCCTATCATGACATATGGATATCAAACCTGGACCCTGACTAAGGCAACTATGAATAAACTAGCCACAATAGAAAGAGCAATAGAACGGACAATGTTAGGTATATACGTATGACTGTCAGATAGAAAGATGAAAGACTGAGTAAGATCAAAAACAAAAGACGAGAAAGAATAACATAACAAAAATTGCCAAACTCAAATGAAGCTTCGTAGGCTTCACTGCTAGAGACAAAGGTTACAGTTGAAATACGACCATCTAACATTAGAGACCTTATAAAGGTAGATGGCAGAGAGATAGCCGTCTACCCCAAGACCACAGATTAAAAAAATAGCCAAAACAAATTGGAAGTACGTTGCTCAGGATAGAAATTAATGGAGAGAGTATACCTAATATTTAAAAGTGAAGCAGAAAGAGCAGTCTGTCTCACAAATAAAAAAAAGCCCTCTAAGACTTAACCTTAAGTTAATCTTAGGTACCAAGAACTTTATATAGTTGATCAAGAATAAGTCTTTATATTTTAAGTTGTTGTTCACAATATAATATACAAGTAGCATTGCTTGCATTTTCCGTCTCTGTTCCAGTGTTGCAAATTTGAAAGTTTCAAGCATACTCCGGTAAGACACCAAGTATGGATAAGAATTATATTTTCTAACATATAGATATCTTAAAAACCTTTTTCGTGCCATTTCAATTAAATCTATATTTACTTCTGCATGGGGTGCCCAAACTACAGAAGCATACTCAAGATGTGGTCTTACCAAGGAATTATATAGTTTAATCATCTTAAAATGTTTGATGTTTCTATTTATAAATCCTAACATCCTAAAAGCTTTATTAGTAGCAATGTGGTAGTGATCATTGAAGTGCAAGCTTTGCTGAAAATTCACACCAAGATCTTAACACACGGATTTTCTGGGTAATTCTCTATTATTAATATAATAAACCATTTTAATAAAGTTCCTTTTACGTGTGAAGGTTATCACCGAATACTTCTCAACATTTAGATCCATTTTATTTATCTGAAACCAATTAGATACCCCATTCAAATCTAGTTGTAATAGTTGGCAATCACATTGATCTTCTACAACTCTAAACATCTTAAAATCATCTGCAAACATTAAACAAGTAGAAAATTTGAGACAAATAAAAAGATCATTTATAATGCAAGCCAATAAGAGTGGTCCCAGGTTGCTGTCCTAAGGAACTCCAGAAGTTACGGAATATTCCTCTGAGAAAAAATTACCAACTCTAACTTGCTGACTTCTATCTGCTAAAAATGCTTAATGCATTAATTGAGAGGCCAAAGGTGCCCAGTTTTTCTAGTAATAAACCATGATCAACCCTATCAAATGGTTTTGCACAATCAGTGAAGATTACATCCATTTGCCTCTTAGTATTTATGGCATCTACAGCAGATTGTGTGAAAATACATAAATTTGTAAGTGTTGGTCTATCCGGTAGAAATCCATGTTGATGTTGATTAAAAGATTTGATAAAATGTTGTTATAAGTTGTTATATAAAATAGATTCAAATATTTTTGCCAATGAATTTAAAATACTATAATTTTTTACATCATTAATATTACCAGATTTAAAAATAGAAACTGTAATGGTATCTTTTAATTTTTTAGGAAAGGTATTAGTTTTTAAAGCTAGATTAAATACAAGCAGGTAGATTATCTTTACTTTTACATTTCTGGGGTTTTAATCTCTTTACACCAACTCTAATGGCTTCTTCAGTTATCTCATCAAACAATGAAACTTAGGTATCTTCATATTAGATAAATTGCTATAGACTGACTTAAAGTATAGTGCAAAAGCATTAGAAACTCTATCAGAACCAGTGTAAATATTGTTGTCTAACTTAATTTCTGATGGTAAACACCTGGAACTACTTCTGGATTTCACAAATAACCAAAATCTACTTGGATCCATGTGACCATTTGTTTCTACAGTGTCATGATATTTTATATACTCAGATTTTGTTTGTATTTTAATGAACTTCCTAAGACACTTGTACTCAGTCTTGATTTGGATATTAACATGTCCACCCTGTACTTACTTATGTAGCTTGTTCTTCTTCTTTATTTGCAAATTAAATCTTGAGAATATTTAGGAAAACTGTATTTACTATAACTATTGTTAGATTTTTGTCTTTTAGGATTCTGATTGTTTAATATATTCAAACATTTTATCATAGTAGGTTTGTATAGCATTATTTACATCATTGGTATGTTTTAATCCATCCCAATTTATTGATCTAATTAGATTATACAAGAGCAGAAAATTGCCCCTAGAATAATCATTTTCAAAAGATGAGTGCATTTTATGTTTATCACTATTGAGACCTTTGAGCTGCACCGTCAAGTTAAGAGAAGGATGATAGTTATTCTCCTGAACAAATGGATCACTACTTCTAGCACAAACCACATGAACATTGGATAGCACTAAATTGAACGTTCTACCCATATAATTTACTACTGAATTTATTTGGCATAGACCACATATACCGTAGAACGGGGAGACTTTGTTAATTTTTTTTATATTTTCTTACGTAACTTTTGAATGAGTGATCCCAAAAATGTGGAAAAATGTCCATTGGGATGCATCTTATGTTTATGTAATTTATACTGTTAGTATATATATATATATACATATATATATATATATATATATATATATATATATATATATATATATATATATATATATATATATATATATATATATATATATATATATCTTTAAATTGAGGATTTTCTCAAAAAAAAATAAGTAATGGTATATCAAAATCACCCATTGATGTGGGGTCACTTTGATACCCTATTTTAAAATAGCTTGGACGATGCATAAAAGCTGTAATGGTGTCAATGTCAACCCATTTTTAAATCGATCAAGCCAATTTTTAGATATTTCAATTTTAATTTTTGGGGTGACTTTGACAGCTGCTATAGGCACAATAATTAGTATAATAAATAATTTTACAGGTAGCTAACACTTTATTCAGGTAAAAAACATTTTAGCAAATTAGTAAAACAGTATAAAATAGTAAAAAAAGCCAAAAGAATGTATTTTGAACGGAAACAAAATCAAAGTTATTTTTCTTTAACATCAACTCCAGGAAATGTACATGTAGTTGCTGTTTCATTTGTTTCAACCGATTTGGTCTTCAGAATTGCTAAGATATCATCGAAAGGAGCGTTAAAAACGTCGGTCTCCACAACTTTAAAATGTTTATGGGTCTCATCCAGTGATTTAAGTTCAATGAGTTCGTATTCGTCAAAAGGTAATTTCTCTTGTATCCTTCCGGCATATACGTAATTTTTACATTTTTGTTTACCTGACATAATTTTTACAAGCACGTAAGTTCCAACATTCAATTCAGCAAGGGAGGGTTTTGTATTCATCTCATCTTCATATGATTGGTCCTCCACAGAATCTTCATTTTCAATTTCATTTTCGCTTTCACTATTATAGCTATTTAACTCGCTATCGGAGGAGCTGTCATCTGCCGTTATATGCCGACTTACACTTTTACCAGGTTGGATATGAAGTTTCTTTTTACTTTGCCGTTTAGTAACTTCTATCTCGGACTTCTTATTCATCAGATAGTCTGTGAGGCTGTCGTTAATCAGAGGTTCTACATAATCAACATCATGGTTGATTGGTGTAATCTTACTCAAGACTTTATTTGGATCGAAAGGGACCATGCCACAAGCCTCGAACCTATTCTTCAAAACTCTCTTAATTGCACTTTTTTCACAATCTCCACATTTGTACTCAGTTTTTGCAATTGTCTGATCCATTAATTCCAAGCATTTTTTTAATAACGACGGAAATTGATCTTGAAACTTGATCTAGGTACACCAGTAATTTTTGGGTGTCGCAATTTAAATTCCGTCAAAACTTTTCGCCAAGAGACTTTCATGGGTTTAAAAAAAGACACATCCAAAGGCTGGCATATGTGTGTTGAATTACTGGGAAGGCACGCAAATTCAATATTGTGCAATTCACACAATTCTAAAACATGATCTGAAAAGTGAGACGCCAAGTTGTCGCCGATCATAACTTTTTTACCTTCCGTCTTGCGTGGGGTAATAATATGGTCTCAAACCAGTCTGTAAAACAAGTTACCTCCATCCACCCATTTTTTGTTCGGTTATATCTAGCTCCTCTTGCGCAACATCCACTACTACAACAAGGAGAGCCCTGTGGACCTCCTAATGTCCATGCATCCCACATATGTTCGCTGCGATATATTATATAAGGAGGGAGTAGTGTACCATCAGCAGCACCGCACATCATTATTGATGTGGCGGCGTTACTATGATTAGTGATTTGTTCTGGATATTTGGTCCCTCTTCTATAAAGCAATCTTCTTTTCCCCGGATCATCACTAACGTTGGTTTCATCGTAATTGAAAACGTGTGATGGAGGGTAATTTGAGAGAGTTGTTCTTAAATTATTGAAATATGATTCTATCGTTTCTTTTGTGACACCTGCCCGAGCTCTAGTAATGTTAGACGCAAGTCGTTCAGAGATTTGCTGACTATGTCTCTCTAAAAAAAGTTTTACCCAGTCGTTACCAGGACTTACCCCGTTTTTAAATTTAGAGATAATTCTTCCAGTTCTTTCTAAATAACTCTTAGTGAAAAGTTGTACATCTAGCGTCGATAATGGAAATCCCCAATCTGCACATTTGACAATGCAGGACACGATTGATTTTTCCTCCAGCTCCGTCAACGCAGTTTGGCCCCCTGGCTTCTTCACATGCTTTCCTTTGTATTTATTATATAAAGTACCATACGGAATTTTAAATCTTTCTGAAGCAGCTTTAACAGACAAGTTTCCGTTTACTATTTGAAGCAGAGCATGTTCAAGAGTTTCGTCAGAGAAGTTCTTGTAGCTTCTTGATCCCAACTTTCGTTTATAAACTCGCGGCATTTTTTCTTTTCATGCAGATAATGACGAAATCCTGAAAATAATTAACGGTTTGAAGTTTCATTAAGCAAACTATAAAAAGAAATAAAGTATCAAAGTCACCCCGAAAAATGTATCAAAGTGACCCCGGATAAGAAATCATTCAATTTCATGGAGTAGTTACGGAAATAAGTTAGGTTAAATATTTTAAAATAGTGACAACTAGACCTACATTAAGGCAACATACACAAAATTACCTGCAATTCTATTGTAAGAGCTGTATGTTTAAATTTAGTAACACAATATAAAATCTTCAAATTCAAACAAAAACTTCAATGGTGAATTTACAACCGTATACTTTTGATATTGGCCACAAACACCTTCTGCTATAGTGAATCAACATGTGCACTGAAATCAAGTTCAGACAACCATCATAACGGACGAAACATTTGGGTTGTATATTCTCTTGAAACAAAATATTCATGTTTTATCAAAGTCACCTTATACAATCAAAGTCTCCCCATTCTACGGTACTTATCAGGAAAAACTGATTCAGTCTCAAGCTTTTATCACATGTGTGCCTAATACATAATTAGGTATATTAAAATCTCCAACAATAAAGACATCTATATTATCACAAACAATATTTTCAACATTTACTAAAATATTATTAAAAACTAACATAGAAACAGAAGGTGGAATATACACACATATTAATATTAAATTACACTTGTGGTATTTTATTTTTACTACTAAACATTCAATTTCACTGTTAGTGTTAAAATTAATGTGTTCAAATACTATATTTTTTTTAACTGCAATAATCAACCCACCTCTACGAGTTTTATTGTTATCTCTATCTCTTCTTGCTACATTATACCTATTGTCAAACAGCTCAGCATCTAGGACACTAGTATTTAACCATGATTTAGTAATTAAAATAATATCATGGTCACAAGACAACATACTATAAAAGTCTATAGTATAAAAGTACTAAAGTACTAAAGTTTATAGTATAAAAGTCATGTAGCTTAGTTCTTAAACCACGAACATTTTGATTGTTTAGTTTGAGGGATCCATTGTTACATTTATCGGTGCTGGCATCCTTTTGCTGGCAGAAAATTTAGAAATTAGTGACCCATTTGGCCAAACATCTCTCTGTCAAGCTCTCTTGAAATTTGACCGATTAATGGTTACCTTAAAAGATGCATAAGCCTCTGGGTATTTTGATTGATGATTTTCACTTTTGGCTTCTGGAAAGTGTTGTTTTACCATCAATTCAAAATCTTCTAATTAAGTATCAGGTGGTAATCTTGTTACGTGTAAGGATACAGACTTAGAAATATTTGTTATATTAGTGTTATTGTTTGTTTGTCCCAACAACTAATCGTTTATTTCTGCGCCTCCTCTGCTTTTGCCATCCGGTTTCTTCTTCTCCAGAGACAAGGTTTTGCAAGGAAAACATTTTCTGGGCAGTTTCTGCTTTATGAACTGCAGTCCTAACTTGCTGTATATTAACAATATTAGCATTAGTACATTATTGGTTATATTTACTTGTTATAGGTGGCGCCTGTCCAGTCGTGTCTAAATTTTGACACGATGTGAGTTTAGATCATTTAACCTACTATCGCTTGAGCTACTTGCCACGTCTCGCCAGGTCGAATGGGATTTTACGTTGACTTTTATTTATTGATAGTCAACTTTTTTAGATATATTGGATGTAAGGGTAAGTAGAGGTACTAGTTTACACTAGTCACAAGGCAAAAAGTAGAATGTCATACTGAGTTGATAAAATTATTGATGAAGACCGAAGCCTAGAAGAACACTGAACTAAATGCAAAGAAGCAATTTTACTATGCTCTTTTTAATATCAATGCAATACATTATTTATCATTGCGTAATTAATTCTCCACGAACAAATAAATAGTTCCAGCGAATTGACTATCCGACTTCATTTCAGTATGGCTCGGGATTTGACTTCAAACGTCTAGGAAAGGATTAGACGCGGTCAACTTACAGACGGTGTATCGATATGAAAAATGGAATGTTTCGGAGCAAGACAAACTTCGGCCCGAGTGTGTTTTACAATGTGACTTTGCTGGTGTATTAGAATTATTATTTTTATTAGTAATTTAATCTCCACGACAAAAAAATAATAAATATAGTGATAGGAATTTTTGGGAAGTCCAAATGCTGTTGAACAGTTGGAGTATTTTCTCGTATGTATTTTGGTGAAGGTTTTTTTTAAAGATAAAGGGAATATTGTCAGGGCCTGTAGCTGAGCTTTTTGTCGAAAAAAAGGCATCGTTTAGTTCTTGGAAACTGAAAGGTATATTAATGGGATGATTAGTATTGCAAGTTTTTTGAGTAGCATCAATTTCGTTACTTGGATTAGTAGGATTATTTGATTTATTGAGAAAGTGTTAGGAAACATATCTCTGATTTGTTGGTTATCTGTGATTATTTTGTGAATGGTGAGAGCTGGAGTTTTGTATGATGTGTAATGTCCTTTCATTCTCTTTATTTTTGACCATACTTGAGTTGGTGGAATATCTTTGGTAATAGTGCTGGTAAAATGATTCCATGAATGTTGTTTACTGTTTTTTATTATGCGTTTTGTTTTTGCTCTGAGCCTTTTAAAATCTATTAAGTCAGCTAGAGTGCGAGATTTTCGAAATCTGTTTGAAGCTCTTTTGGTCTCTTGAATTGCTGTTTTGCATGAGTCATTCCACCAAGGGACGGGTTTTTTTATTAGGTTAATTTTGTTTTTGCCGATACACTCCTCTGCGGACGAAACTATGCAACGGTTTAGTTGTTTTATGTCTTCGTCTATGTTATTTTGATATTTGAGTACATCTGTGCGTCCTTTTATAGTTAATTTGAAGAGTTCCCAATTAGCATCTGATATTTTCCATCTCGTTTTTGTATATTTCGATTTTACTGCATTGTTAGTAATGATAATGGGAAAATGATTGCTATCGAATAAGTTGTCTAGCTAGAGTATGCCAAGTTAGTAACGGGTGTATTTTAGGATCACATAAGCTTAAGCCTATTGATGAGAAGCTTCCTGACTGAATATGAAAGTATGTACTATTTCCTGTATTTAACAAATTAATATCAGTATTGTTAATGACATTCTCGATTATTTTACCTCTACCATATGTATTTTTAGAGCCCCACATAGTGTTGTGTGCATTAATATCTCCAACCATAATAAATGGGTCAAGAATTTGAGATATTAGGTTTTCTAATTCAGTGCTTGTCAATGTATAATTAGGAAGAATGTATAAGCTACATATTGTGATTTGTTCTGGACACCATGCTGTTATAGCAACAGCTTCTAATGCAGTGTTTAAATGAAGTTTACGGTGAAAAATTTCAGTTGATACGAAAATTGATGTTCCTCCGCTAGCGCGTTGGTGTAGTTCTGATATGGTGATGACTAACAAACTGTATATGAGGGTTGTATGTTTCTGTAAAGTTTGTTTCTTGTAAACAAATAAAGTCAGGATTGGTTTCGGAAATAAGTTGTTGTATGCATGGCAGGCGAGGATAGAATCCATCGCAATTCCATTGAATAATTATGAATTTGTTAAATAAGAGGATTTTTGAGATGTCTGTGAGTTTTCAGATGTGTCAGAGATGTACTTATTATCAGTTGTGTCGTGTGAAAAGTCAAGATTAGGTAATTTTGTAGAATCACACATTAAAAGTTCGGTTTTGTCCTTAAGAGCGTAGGCGCAAAATTTCGTGGCAATGCTTTTTAAATGCATTCATTTCTTTCGAATCCTGAAAAAACTAATAAGTATTTTTAAAAAATTTAAACGCAGAATAAAAGACTACATTATTACTGAGGGCCGAAAGTCCCTGAAAACTTCTATAATGTTTATTTTAATAAGTTACAGGGGTGAAAAAAAAAGAAAAAATTTAGTGTGATTTCTAATTTCAAATATCTCATTCAAAAAAACTTTTTGTTTATTCTAAGGGACTTTCGACCCTCGGTAATAATGTAATCTTTCATTCTGCGTTTAAATTTTACAAAAATATTTGTTAGTTTTCTCAGGATTCGAAAAAAATGATTGCATTTAAAAAGCATTGGCCCGAAATTTTGCGCCTACGCTCTTAAATTTTTTTATAAGACGAGTTAGTCTATTTTTGGTTGATTTCTAATTAAGTTTGGGATAGATTTGGCATAACGTAGAAATAAGTGATCTGATATCTGATGTGAATTTTAATGTTTCTGCGTATGAACCGCTACTACTGTAATAGTTTTCAAGAAGAACAATTATGTTATCTACTGGGATTATGAATATTTGTGGAGTTTCTTTATAAAGTTCGCGTATGATTGTTTTTGCCATTTCGGATAGGCTCGAGTCACTTTTTGACCGTTTAAGTTTTTTCTTGCTTTGTGGTTTGGAAAACCCGGCATGGATATTAGTTTGTTCACTATGAGTAGATTCTTCAGTTGTGATAGTTCTGTCGGTAGGAGAAGAAAGTTCTGAGTGTGTGCGTTTATAGTGTGTTTGTGTATCTGTCATATGTTGACTTGGTTGTTCTAATGAGGAGTTGTTATTTGAGGATGTAAGTGGTATATTATTGACTGGAGGATATATCTCTGTTGGAGTGAAAGGTACAGTGTTAGTTTCTGGGCTTTTTTCAGTAGGCGTGGATTTGGTTCTTTTAAAGGAGATGAAACAATTGTCTGTTTAGAAGAGATACTTTCTGCTGGATTTGTGCAGTTTGAAGTGACATGCCTCGATCTTTTACAGATAAAACATTCCATTTTGTCAGTAGAAAGGAAGATGCGGTTTTCATTATCTTCGAAAGAGAGCACAATAGATGTTTGAATCTTAAAAGTTTCGGAGGGCGGAAATACATAAACTTGTCGCTAAAGCTAAGGATATGTGAGAATTTCTCCCCCAGAATGCCTGTTTTAAAAAATGATACTGGAGAAGCAATTTTTAGACCTAGGCTTTCAACAGCAGGCCTAAGGTTGGTTTCGGTGTTGCTTTTACTGCTGTTACATATGACATTGAAGAAGTGTTGTTGTTCGGTATATCTTGTTTGTTGCGGATTGTTGTATCTTGTTGTGACATTGTTCTGGTAGAAACAGTTGGTTTGATGGTATTTCCTGTGCTGCTCATGTGCACATAAGCTGCACGTCAATTGTTGGTATTAACTGACGATTTAATTGTTGATGAACTCAATGCCTGGCCTGTAGGGCCGGCAAATTATTTGTATTAATTGTTTTTATACAATAAAGTTTTAAATCACTTTCTGATAAAAAGGTATTAATTGTTCTTATCGTACAAAAACCACATCGGGCACACTACACCAGTTTTTAAACGATATATTCGATGCTGAAGGCTTACGATGTTTACTCGTCGGCAACTAGCGGTCGAATCCTGTTTATGGTTTAAAAAATACTAAGTGTGCACATTAGCATTAAAATTTTTTATTTCTTGTTAGTCTTATTCTGGGTATCGGTTTATTATGACATAATATCGTTATTCCTTGCCTTATTTTTATAATTATTTATCTATGTGGTCATTTTATACATAACTGTTAATTTTAATGAAAGTGTGCCCAAAAAAACAAAAAAAATTCTTTTCATCCAGTATCTGGTAAATTTACCTAAGGTAAGTTTATCTATTTGTGCACCGCCTCTTTTAGTAGTCACGAACGGCCGCTGGTCTCCCATAATTATTGTAATTTCATGCTTTTTGTCTAATTTTAACACATCTTGTAATTGCTAGTAAAATGCCTCAATATTTTCCTCAGATTTGTCCACGGTGGGGGCGTATATAGCTGTATTAAGTTGAGTTTTAAAATTGTTGACTGATGTTTAAGCATGATTGTTCTATCGCAGTAGGATACAAAATTCACTAAAGAGTCGTCGGTTTCTTTATTAAGAAGAATTCCGTTTCCATTAAAACTGGTTTTTGCAATATTTTCGGAGTAGTATAGAGTTCTTTTTCTGTTTAATAATCATTATATCATGTGACCATATTGCAAATAAATTTATTTTCTTTCATTTTGAATTTACTGAGAACACTAATATATGCCATCATTACTCAACTATTATACAGCAGAATTGTAGTTTATACTCGCATTAACTAATCAACTGTAACACGGAGAGGTTAGGATCTTCTCATGTCATTAATTTACTAGTACATACAAGTAGAGTAATTCGTAGTTACGGATCCAGAGTCAATTATTCTGCAAGTTTGAGTTGAGAAATCCCGATTGTAAATGCTGAGACATCGGCCGTTATCATTATTCATCGCACGTCATCGGGATGCACCGTCCTTTTACCATGCTGTAGTCGATCAGTAACGCAGGAGCAACTCCTTATCGTGGAAACCGTTGAGCGTAAAGGACAATCAACTGTTTTATGAATTACTTTTCTAGTCAATTATCTTAACTGAATAAATAAACACACAAGAACGACATACACTAATACAAAGCAATATAAACTGTCAACCATGCTATATATATATATATATATATATATATATATATATATATATATATATATATATATATATATATATATATATATACTCAGTGACATTAGAAGTGTTACACCCAGAAGGAATAATTTCTTGAACTTAATTTTTTGGCAACATAATGACTATATTTAAAACATTGTTATGGTATCAATACCAATGTTTTATCTTTTCTACTTTTTGTAAAAATAAAGTTTAATCTTTAAATTTTTTTGAGAAGAGACCGATTTGTGAAAACCGGTTCGTATAGAAATTTTTAGTTACTATTCCTCAGTCTAATTGTATTCAGTGTAAGAAAATGCCTCGAGTTCGAAGACACCAAAATTACCACCATGCTAGCGATTTTGACAGGGGTAGAATTATTGCGTATAGAGATATGAGTTTGTCATTAAAAACCCGCTCAACCAAAGTAAGTATAAAGCAATACAAAAAAAAACTTGTAAATTGATATAATCACAAAATCAAGTAGGTACAATAAAATTCCAGGATTTCAGTTGTCAATAAGTACGTACAAATTAAAAAAAAAATCGGTTGCCTGTAAAGTCGGTTTTACGGGCGAAGATTTTACGTGACAACG
Organism: Diabrotica undecimpunctata; assembly: GCF_040954645.1. Lineage (NCBI taxonomy): Eukaryota > Metazoa > Arthropoda > Insecta > Coleoptera > Chrysomelidae > Diabrotica > Diabrotica undecimpunctata. Next base: position 43,765,808 of record NC_092810.1, on the reverse strand, counting down.
TCTTTTTCTCGGTAGAATATTTATTGACATGAATATTATTAAATTGCACAATAGGAACAAGGAATTGAATGAAAATAAGAATTGCACAAATTTTAACTATAGAAATATATTTTGTTTACTAAAACATTGTACATGTCAACTTAAACTTAACTAATTTACGGTTAGGTTAGAGGTTATAATTTGTTATTTTAAATGTTTGACTAGCAATACGCGCTATTTCTTCTCAATCGACTGAATTACGATTGATTGCAGAGTGATTTAAACTAATAATTTACTTAACACTATCAACATTTGTCAATAGTATGACATAACCTATAAACTCAGTTTCTCAACTTTTGTGTCAATCTAACAATTAATCAATCAATCATAGTTTACGATAATGAAATATTAGTGTACAATTATTTACCTTTATTGTTGTAGTTGTTGTAAATGACGAATCTAAGCACTCCACATTTTCACTACAGATACAGCTGACGATACTTTAACCACACGTGTGAACTTGTATTATGACGCTTTCTCGGTTTTCCAACGCCAAGAACGCTCGAGAAAGACAGAGACACAAGCACGCACCGATTCAACGCGCCTAATTCTCTAGTGCTGCGCGCGCAGCGGACCGATCATGTTTGAGTGGGAGAGAGACGCAAGGCATTCGCCGGTCCGGAGGGCCTCTCTCTCGTTCGGTGACTCATCGTAACAGACGTGAGCGGGCGTTACACTTTTTCATGAGTGACTCCGAGCCACAACCTAATTTAAGACGTTGTCACGTCAAAAAGCCTGTTCCGTTGTCATTGTTGAATAATTTTTTCCAAGTAAGATCTTCCTAATTAACACTAATACTTTATATAAAATATTTACTTGTACTAAGATTAACTTTTTCCATTATTGACTTTACATAAGCTTTGTGAATTTGTTTATTGAAATCGGCGTTGTTTTTTAAAAGATAAATAAGGGCTTGGGCTAATTGTTTTTCTGTGAGTAAATAAATCTGGTCCGCATCGGTTGTTGAGCTGTCCAAATTGTCTTTGGGTTTTGGGATTGTGAACATCATAGGAGTCATCAGATGGGGTTTCTGTGAGTCTACAAACTGACTAAATAGGGAGGAACTCAACAAATCATGAGAATCTTCTTTTTCTATCTACCCTAAATTATTTTGTTGCAATAAAAAAGCAAGTGGAGATGTGCTTTGTATCTAAGATTGGCTTTTGAGGGAATTGTGTAGTTGAAAACCATTTTCTGGACCAATTTTATTGTCAGAACTTGGAAATGAGATAGGTACACTTCTTCGATCACCACTAGATATCACTTTTTGCTGCCCAATTAAACTATCTTGAGGGGTTATAGACCTCTGTTGTTTTTTTATATGTTCAACAGAATGTGCAGGATTAGACATTAATCTCTGCAATACATTTTCTTCTGTATTAACCGGTTTTTGACCTGTATTTGTACTAGCTTTTGCAAAAAAGTCCATAACACTTTGAGATGTACCCTAGGAGTTGAAGAAAATGTTGGAACTGCATCTTGTTTGGTTGGAGCTCTATTAAAATATTCTTGAGCTTTACTTAACATACTAAATATATCAACATTGATTCCTTTCTTTTTCGATTTCTCATCACCAGTGTCTTTTAGACCGTTCATGATAGACTCAAACAAAAAAATAAAAATAAAAAACAACAGAGGTCTATAACCCCTCAAGATAGTTTAATTGGGCAGCAAAAAGTGATATTTAGTGCTGATCGAAGAAGTGTACCTATCTCATTTCTAAGTTCTAAAAATAAAATTGGTCCAGAAAATGGTTTTCAACTACACAATTCCCTCAAAAGCCAATCTTAGATACAAAGCACATCTCCACTTGCTTTTTTATTGCAACAAAATAATTTATAGCAGACAGAAAAAGAAGAATCTCATGATTTGTTGAGTTCCTCCTCATTTAGTCAGTTTGTAGATTCACAGAAACCCCATCTGATGACTCCTATGATGTTCACAATCCCAAAACCCAAAGACAATTTGGACAGCTCAACAACCGATGCGGATCAGATTTATTTACTCACAGAAAAACAATTAGCCCAAGCCCTTATTTATCTTTTAAAAAACAACGCCGATTTCACTAACCAAATTCACGAAGCTTATGTAAAGTCAATAATGGAAAAAGTTAATCTTAGTACAAGTAAATCTTTTATATAAAGTATTAGTGTTAATTAGGAAGATCTTACTTGAAAAAAAATTATTCAACAATGACAACGGAACTGGCTTTTTTAATTTGTACGTACTTATTGACAACTGAAATCCTGTAATTTTATTGTACCCACTTGATTTTGTAATTATATCAATTTAAAAGTTTTTTTTTTTGATTTGCTTTATACTTACTTTGGTTGATCGGGTTTTTAATGCATCTCGACCAAAGTTGAATATAAAGGGTTTGTCATATCGCAAAGTTGACCGTCGTGTTAATTGTACGGCAATGACGGTTATGCGTGTCTGCTGTGTGTGGACAAACGAAGGTAGATGAACACGAAAAAGACCAACTGGTTAACCGAGGCGTACCACACGGCGTCAAGATAGGCGCTTTAGATTACTGGCTCTGCGATACCGTTTTGCTACTACGCCTCAAATTGCTAACCAATGGTTTGGAGTAGTAGGTAGACCTGTTAGTATGCGTACATTATACCGTCGCATTCGAGCCTTTGGACTGGTTTCATTCCGCCCACGACTAGTGCTTCCTTTGACTGTGGACCACTGTCATCAACGTTTAAATTGGTGCAGAGCACGGCAGCATTGGGTGGCAGAATGGCGTAATATAGCATTTAGCGATGAATCACGATTCTGTTTAGGAATGCATGATGATTAGCATGGTAAGACGTCGCCGTGGAGAACGACGAGATACCGGGTTTGCTGTTGAGAGGCATATACACAGGACAGTTGGAGTAATGGTTTGGGGGGCTATTGCCTATGGTAGCCGGTCACCACGCCACGTAGTTGTATTTATTCGAGGCAATATGACAGCTGTGCGTTATGATCATGACATCTTACAAACCACTTTACTGCCTTATCTCGACGGCCGTCAAGACGTCCTTTTTCAGCAAGACAACGCGCGTCCCCATATTGCTCGTAAAACTATGGACTTTCTCCAAGAAGCTGGCGTTAATGTTTTGTCGTAGTAATGAAATTTTGGGTTGTTTGAAAATGCTAGATTATGATTGGTTGAGAGGTAGAAAGCTGAAAAGGGAATTTCTGCTTAGAAGTTTATTTTAAAGTAAAAAAAGATGATCTGTTCCTGTGCCGTCACACTAATAGCATCTAAGTCAAAAGAGTTTATATATCCAAAGGTTTTGCCGGTTTTTTAAGTATTTAGTTTATGTTGAGAAAGAAAATAATCTTTTTTGTTGAAAGTGTTTAATTTAAGAAAAAATTCGAAGAAGTTTAGGTTTTTTGTATGCTGACTGATACTAGCAGATTTGATAGCAACAGATCCTTGGCAAGTATTAATATATGTACTGTTATAAGCTTGATGCGGTAAAAAAGACTTTAGTTAACATAAGTCCGTTTGTCCAAACAGAACCGGTTTTACACGACTTGAGTCTATTAGATCAATAGGGGATAAATCTGTTAGAAATACAATAGACTTCTGTCCTTTGAACCACAACTAAATTGATTTAATTCCATGTCGCTATTGTACTTAAGTCAATATAGTCAACATTTGACTTATGCTCTTTTTCCTCTAGAAGAGATCTTTTAATCTGGTGTAAAACAGTTTTTTGTGGTTATTTGTGGTAAAGATTTTGGACAAAAGGTAGTTTACCATATCTTATAGAAATATCAACTTGTTCAACATTGTGTTTTCTATCGTTGTTAGTAATAGGATTCAAGAATAGCAATTTGTTGAGCATTTTTTGGATATTGGTTAGTTAACAGTATATCATATATTTTCGTAGATACTTTAGTTGTAAGAACTGACATTAATTTGACTTGCCATGATTGGTACCGTAAAAACAACAATTCAGGGAGATTTACTCCATACAATTTCTATTATCCTGAAACATAGAAAAATATTGTTGTTCTGGCAATGACAAAGGGAATTACTAACATTTGTCATCTGAAATTTGTTATTAAAACCATTAAATTTTATATGATAATTTTTTATTGAATTTTGTTTTAATACCCAAATCACGTTGAGTTTTTGTGCTAGTATTTGGGTAAAATTTGTGCTAGGGTAAAATTGTAATGATTTTAGTAAGCTCCAATTGGACAACTTGGAGTGAGTACTGAAGATGATTTTGATGTTTAGAGGGTTAAGAGTTTTACTGATCTTGTCAGTGACATCATAAAAGGTAGAAATATTTTGGGTTGATTAGGCGGTAAGGTTTCTTTTTTGGATGAAATGGGGTTTTATGTTTTTGAATGCTCCTATTGATTTGGGTTTTGTGGTAGCCATTTTGTAAAAGTGTTTGTCTTATTGAATTAATTTCGGATGATCTGTGATTGTTGTCGTTAAGTCTTATGGCACGGGAATCAATAGTGTTGATAACTGAATGAGTTGGGCGGGGTGATGATGTGACTGGGTATTAAGATAACGGTTTGTATAGGTGGGTTTTCCGTACACGGAATAGGAAAAACTGTGAGGTGAGTGTTTCTGAATAAGAACATCAAGGAATGGCAAAGACGCTTCAGACTCAACTTTAATCATTAATTAATTACTGGGATGCATTCCATTCAGGTGAGAGAGGTTTTGTGGTAGCCGTTTTGTAACAGTGTTTGCCTTATTAAATTGATTTCGGATGATCTGTGATTGTTGTCGCTAAGTCTTATGAAACGAGAAACAAAAGTGTTGATAACTGAATTGAGTTGGGCGGGGTGATGATATGACCAGGTATTGAGATAACGTTTTGTATGAGTGAGTTTTTGATACACGAAATAGCAAAAACATCGTGAATTCAATACTGGGATGTATTCCATTCAGGTGGGAGAGAAAGAGATCTAATGTGTCTTTACCATCGGGCCAAATGACAAAGGTGTCATCAACGTACCATAACCAGCAGGTGGGTTTGAGATTTGGTGAGGACAGAGCTGTGGTTTCGAAACTCGATCTTACGTCATAACGAAAATTCTTATCTCCTCTTGGATACTAAATTTTCATATCCTAAGCTTTTTTCAATGCAATCATAATTTATTGGTACTTAGAAATCCTATTAGTACTAACTTCTGCACTGCTACCTTTCAGCATACATTGAATCACCAATGCTACCACTTTTTCAAACACTTTCGAAAATAAAATTATTTTTAATTCACACTACTTTATTTGTATTTGTACCGTTAAAAATTTCCAGCATTCAATCTCTTTTTTTTTAGCTGTTACTCTTTTAGGAAAAGGAACAGACTGCTTTTTCTCCCCTTTTAAAACCCGTAGAAAAACCTCTACCATTTCTATTTTCAACCAATGATCTTTTAGTATTTCTCAAACAAACAAACCGAATTCCCAGTTTCTACTAAATCCATCAAATTTATATTTTTCTTGTTTTTGATACACACCCAACAATAAATCTGCAATAGAATCTGCATAAATTACTTTTTCAAACTTCCCCGATTTAATAATCCCCATTGTTAACAATCAATTTAAAATTGTGTTCTCTGAATTTTGAAAGTTAACACTTTCTATTCATACAAGATTTAATTCTACCTAATATTTTAAATTTTACAATTTACCATAAGTCAAAAATAAGTCCGTTTCACTTTTAACGCAAATAAAACCTTATAAGAATGTAATTATATTCTCTATTTTTTTATATGTAGAAATAACAATTTTTGTCATTCTTCCTTTTCTCTGTCAGCAAAAGTTGGCTATTGTTCTGATGAAATAATTATGGCGTTGGAGCACAAATTAGTCAAACTTTTCACGTCTGAATCAGAATCAATAGGACGATATAAAAGTTATTTCAGTATCTCTACTTCGACAGCCGTTTGAGCTGATTACGATTTAATCCATCCTTTCAGTGGTTCCGTTACAGATGTACCACTTGCTTTGGTTGCGAAGAACTAAACAATTAAGTAAATTATGTAAAATTGTTCTGATAAAATAAAAGCCATATATTATGACATTGGAGCACAAATTAATCAAAGTTTTTACATCGGAATCGGAATCAGAATGTGACATTTTACGACTTCTGATTGCGGTTGACTGTGCACAATTTTTTAAATTTTTTTATCGAAAAGTATCTTTTAATAGTTTTTGTCGCGAGGCGTAAATTTTTGATATTTATTTGTACTAAAAACGCTAACCAGATGGCGCTATAGTGCAATGTTTGTCATTTTAGTACTATTTTACAGTGTTATTATTATTTTTTCTGTTATTTTTATTAAATAACATTTTACTGATATTGTGGTATAAAAAATATTTCTATTTATTTAAAAATAAAGTAATATATAAAATATTTTTCGGTAAATGTATTCTACATGGTATTAGTCAGTTTGAAAAAAAAGTTTATCTGCTTAAGCAAAAATATTCTTACAAAAATAATTAGGATCCTCTTAAATCATAATAATTATTATTCAGAAACGATATACAAAATGTCTACCTTTAAACTCAGTTCACTAAACACATAAAATTAAATCAAAGAATTCGAGGTAGATCAATGTGTTTACCTTCCACTTCGGCGATCAAACTGCTAAAATATAATATTATTTGCCAGCAGCATCGCGAGCAACAAAAAATCCAAACACACCCCATCTAAACACTTCCACGCCGTTCAAATATTTACTTGCTTTCTTTTTATATATAAAAGAGATATTAATACCCACATAACTCATTCTACAGCACGTATTAAACAAACCATACGCGTCCGTATACCTATATTTTGAACAATAATTGACGCATCTTAATCTCCTAAACCTCTATCTATCATTAGGTTGAGGCCATAAAACCCTCATAATCACCTACATTTTCAATTTTCCCCTTGCTCGCCGTTATTAACACATAACAGCAGGATTTTCTCAGAAAGAAAATCAGTAAGAACGGTAGTCGGGTGGATTGTTTTGTAAAAGCCTTGTTAGATGGTATCTCTACTTGAGTTTACCTTTACAAAACAAATATACACTTCTCCAATAAATTAACGCACCACTTTGAAATATTAAAATATTTTATTAGCGTTAATAAAAATTTCCATAGGAATGTTATATTTTGCAAGCCCCTTGTATATGCTATTCGTACACTCTATATTTATTGACTGTGTTTTATCGCTATAGTTTTTTTTGCAACAAAACAAAAAGAAGCAAAAAATGTACTAATTCTATAAATATACTATTTTTCAAATGTTTACGAATTTTATTCGACTACTATTTAATTGTTGATTATTGTTAATTGTGTTTATTATGGAGCGTCAATCACGTAATTTATTCCGAGATGAATGTGCCCAAGCAGTGATACTGTCGGAAGAAGTTTGGAGTTACCGAAGGATTGGTCGTCGGTTTAATGTGTCCCATACATCCGTCTCACGGGTGTTAGAAAGATTCCTCGAAACAGGGGATCATACTCGCAGAACAGGGCAAGGACGAAACCAGGTAACTACCCCTATTCATCGAAGTCTACAAATTCAGCTTCGAGACGTGCATGCTATACAAATTAGTACTGAAACTGTTCGCCAGCGACTTAGGGAATACAACTTAACACCTAGGATTGCCGCCCGAGGTCCTCTATTAACTGCAGAGCATCGAAGGGGGAGACTACATTTTGCCAGAGAACACCTTAATTGCTTAAAGGCTGACTGGGAACTAGTGCTATTTACTGATGAATCCCGATTTTGTTTGTACAATAACGACAGACGTGTTCGTGTGTTGCGACGACACAACGAACGATATGCTCAGTGTAACTTCTCACACATCACATTTTTTGGTGGAGGATCCGTTATGGTGTGGGGTGGTATTTCTTTGACCGCAGGTACGGATCTAGTGGTCATACAAAATGGAACTGTTACAGCTGAAAAGTACATATTGCATATCCTGGAGCAACATGTAGTACCATTCGCTTCTTATATCGGTGAAAATTTCTTATTATTGCAAGATAATGCCAGACCTCAAGCTGTACAGATCATCAGAAATTATCTAGAAGAGGTAGAAATTAACACTATGGAATGACCAGCATATAGTCCGGATTTAAATCCGATTAAAAATCCAACCCAGTAACTTTCAGGAAGTGGGAGAGAGAAAGAAGCTGATCCAGATTTAGAGAACTAGACCAAAATGAAATACGGCAATTAATTTTAAGTATGGGCCAACGATGTAAGGCTGTTATACGTAGTAGAGGTGGAAACACTCGTTATTAAGACTTTATTCATGTTTTAGGTTATTTTTCTTATAGGTATTTTTTTAGAATTTTCCGTTTTACTTTTTTTTCTCCTGTACTTCAACATTTTCTGATGATTAGACAAATTGTTATAATTACTAATAAAATGTAGAATAAATCTGGTGAAGTTTTATTTTTTATTCTCTGCCTGTTTACAAATAAAATTGATTTATTGAAGTGGTGCGTCAATTTCTTGGAGAAGTGTATTATTTTAATAAGATATTTTAGCGCTATTTTACTATTTAACAAAAAAAAAACGTGGGTTCAAAGTATTCTTTATATTTGTCCTTGAGGAAAGAGTAGACAAAAGCAAAATAAATTTCCAAAAAAAACTATAAAATTATAAAAGAAGTGTTATATATTCTTAAAATAAATCAAGTGTTATAATTTTAGAATTTTAAATAAAAAATATACCGTAAATGATATTCAGAATATTTAAAAATCAAGCATCCATCAAATCATACACCCAAAATTATCAATAAAAATTTAAATAAACTTATATGCAAATCAAAGACCTCTTATTTTATTTTTTCATTTACTTTTTTACTAGCGACTCAAAAATTTTACATTTACTTTAATTTTCAATTAAGAAAACCAAACAATTAAAAGCAAATAATTTTAATCTAAATAGATGATCATAGCTCCAGGAACAAATTCTTCTCTTCAGACACAAGGATATCTCAACTGATCGACTTGGTCAAATATATCTGTTGTTTACTTACAGTATATCATATATTTCTTCAACTTCATTTTGCCTGCTACCACAGTTGGAACTCTTTCCACAAACACAACACAAGGACCCTTAAGCTAGCGGTGAGAAATGAGCGGAATACAATTTAACCTACGTATTTTTTTACCTATTTTTCACTAATTTATTACCACCCTAATAATTTTTCACCACCAAACCACCCTTAAGGGGAGCAATTTTGCTGGCCTACGGTTAAAACTAGTAGAATTCCAAAAAAAATATTTATGATATACCGCAGTGCTCTGCTAGATTTTTATGAATTTATTTTCATCTTGGTAATTTTTCACCCGTTAACCCTTATGGAAAGTCAATGATTTTATTAGATTAAAATTTAAGGGAAAAAATTCTTTTCTTTTTTCCAAATTCACTCTCCTCTACTTATTACTGAAACAAAAAAGTGTTTTTTAAATTTTTACTAAACTGTAACCACACTGATAATCTTGCACCCCTAAACCAATCTCATTTAAAAACATTTCTGCCAGCTTACTATTTGAGCTAGCGAAATTAGAAAAAGATATATTTTGAAATACCAGTGTTTTGCTAGGTTTTAACGAATTTATTACCACCCTAGTAATTATTCACCCCTCAGCTTCCTCTTATGTAAAGCCAATAATTCTGTTAAAATTTATGGCAAACATTTTTTTATATTCCACTGTACTGTACTTATAATTGAAAAAAAAGTGTTCTGGTATGTTTTTGCAACACTTTCACCACTCTGATAATTTTCCACCGCTAAAGCAATTTTATTTGGAAACGTTCCCGCTAGCTAAATATTCTAGGCAGAAGAATTAAAAAAAATATTTTGGAAGTACAACAGTGTTTTGATACGTTTTTACAAATTTATTACCATCCTATTATTTTTTCACTTCTTAACTACTCCTTGTGAGAAGTCAATATTAACCTATTAAGCGAAAGCTCGAATAGCCAGCTAATTCAAATAAATTTTAAAATACCACACGATTCTGCTCGATTTTTATTAATTTTTCGCCTCTCAACTATCCCGTGGTAGCCTAGGTTAAAATAAAAAAAGTAATGTTTAAATACCACTGTGTGCTACAAAGCTTTTCCGATTCATTTACCACCTTCACAATTGTTTACGCCTCTATGAGAAGCCAATAATTCTCTTAGGTTGAATTTTGAACTGACAAAACAAAATTATAAAAGGTATTTTTAATATTTTTTTGTATTGTACTTTTAGTTCAACCTTTTACTATTTTTTGCTATCTTCATATTTTTTAACTAACACACTGGGCATAAATTCCGCACTTTACGCTCTAATTTTTGGGGCATAAAAAAAGTTTAGTTAAAAATCAACTATAGAAGTGATCGTGCGTAGATGAATGTGCTCAGGTGTTTACTATTAAAAATTACTCAAAAACTATTGTACTTAGCATAAAACACGCTTAGGGGCAGTACAGAGGCGCTATATTTGCAATTTATTGACAAAGTTAAATAATAGTGAAGAGGGCGGTATCAATCTTAAATCCGATTAAAACTGCAGCCCCCACTTCTTGATTGGCGGTACACTTCGCTCAGGTCTATGGATATACCCAATAAAAACAAATCTTTTAATCTTTTAACAATAAGTGCGCAAGGTGTCGCGACCCTCCTTTACAATTAGGTAATTAATGTAAGAGACATAATAAAATTAATTTAATTTGAATATTTCTTACCTGGTAATTATTCTGTAAAATATAACAATTTCATTTTATTTACCAAAACTCAACTTGACTTCAGTTGTTTTATATTCATAAAAAGGACTTAATGGGACACAATGCCTATTTCTTCTCCTGGTAGGACCAGAACTTCTAAACCAATTAGAACTCATAAATATCCTTCTCATTGCATCCGTTTTCTACCAATCAAATTTGAATATTGTCACAAAAAACCCATTACTACCAAAACCCCATCAATCAAACATTCTCAATACAAGGTCTTAAAAATTGGTTGAGTTTCTAAGCAAAAAAGATAAGTAAATATCTGCCTAAACAAATTCAATAATCCTATGGCTTCATATATTTTCTAATGGTTTGTGGTACGCCTTACAATACAAAGACAACATTTTATTCAAATTTTTTTGTTACCAAAATTATTAACCACTTAATATCCCTCATACCTGGTTGATATTTTACAAACTTAATATTACTGTATACAGGGTGTTGAGATTTTGTCGGTCGGTGATTTGACTTTTTGCATCAACATTTCCTTTTAATTTTTTTAAAAATTTTAAATCTTAATGATATATACATATATACATATATACATATATATATATATATATATATATATATATATATATATACATAGTATATAAATTTTTTGTACCGTTCTTTTCTATTTGCATCATCAAGCGCCTCTACTACTGCGATGAAAAAGGAGAGCACCAAAAAATGATGAATAGCCATCCATAACGTGTATATCCTCTTTCGCTTTATTAGCCAATATTTCCTTTAAATATTTCACAATAAGTGATCATAATCTTTATTGAAAGCCCTAAGTTTGCTTCTCTTACCGCCTCGAGCTGCTTCTTACTCGTTCTTACCCAGTTTCTCTCACTTATGTCTTAAAGAGCGTTTACTGAGCACATAACAAGTGATTCTACCGGAAGCCGTTAGGAGAATTATTGGAGTTAGATTAAAATATAACACGCGAAATGAAAAAATATGAGATTACAAAAACTCTTATTAACTTATATAAATATTTTATTAGTAAAAGAAATATGAGTCTATACAATGTGATTTTATAGATTGGCATCCTTCAAATTCTCCTCCTATCAAGTTGGAAAACGCCAACTAGTCTACCAGTAACGAACAAAAAGCAGAATGATACGATTTGCAGATCATTTAGAAAGTACGTTCAAACCCAACGACAATGATGTTCAAAAACTGAGATGGGAAGAACCGAAGAAAGAATAAAGAGACGTATCAACAGAGATAAAAGAATACCTACGTTCCCAGACTCTGGAAAGTAGCCGAAGTCATTATGATCGCCAAACTAGGTAAACCTCCTAATGAAGTGACATCCTATCGACCAATATCAGTCCTTCCGGTGATGTCAAAACTATTTGAAAAACTTCTATTGAAAAGATCAAAACCAATAATAAAAAGAAAAAATCTTATTCCGAAGCATCAATTTGGTTTCAAAAATAAACATTCCATTATAGATCAAGTTTACAGAATAACGAATATCATAGAAAAAACATTAGAAGAAAAGAAGAAAGTCTGGCATGAGGGTTTAAACTATAAACTGAGAACGTTCATGCCTAAACAGTATTCAGAAATCTTAGAATCATATATTGCGAATAGATATTTCAGAGTAAAACAAGAAGAAGTGTACACCGACTTAAGGGTGATCAAAGCTGGCGTTCCACAAGGGAATTTATTATTTCCGGTCCTGTACCTATTGTATACGTGTGCCATTCCAAAGCTAGAGCAAAACACTATTGCCACCTTCGCGGATGATACAGCCATACTAGCTGTAGGAGACAATAGTGAAGAAGCGACTGATAAGTTGCAACTATCAGTAAATAAAATACACACCTGGACCAGAAAATGGAGAATAAAATTAAATGAGACTAAATCTGCACACATTAACCTAACAAATAAAACAATAGAAATTTCTCAGTTAGAATAAATGATACCCAAGTTCCTTATGCAACATCAGTAAAATACTTGGGCCCTAAGACCTAAAATCACCCTAAACGTGAAGCTGCGCTGGAAAGTCCATGTCAAAGAGAAAAGAGGGGAGTTTGATATTAGATATAAGAAATTGTATTGGCTGATTGATAAAAATTTAACATTATCCATTTATAATAAATTATTCATTTACAAGCAAGTACTGAGGCCAGTATGGGTATATGGGTGCCAACTCTGGGGCTGTACCAAAGCTAGTAATCTACATTATCCAGAGATTTTAAAACAAAGTACTGATGAACATTGTTGATGCTCCTTGGTATATCCGTAACAGCCACCTCCATCAGGACCTGGGTATAGAAACTGTGACCGAAGTAATTAAGAGAACAGCAGAAAGTCACGAGCAGAGGCTGCATAGTTATGTAAATCTCAAGGCAATCCAGCTTCTTGACAACACTAAATTAAAGAGAAGACTCATAAGGACAAAACCATTTCAGTTATTGTAAATGTGTAACAGATTATTGTAAAAAGCACAGGATAGTGCTGTGATGTTATGGCATGTTAGTTATAGTGCATTAGTTGATAGATAAAATAAGACTACACCATAGGTTAAGCCCTTAGATTTGCTGTTTATCAAATTAGGTCAGAAAATGGGTCATTTTTAACCAGATAACAGTATAAAAACACGGTACAGGTATTATACAAAAAAAGATATGTAGCCTATCCGTTTGTTAGTTAATACGATAATGCGATTGCATTAAGTGATCTCTTCCCAAAACTGCCTCCATTTTCCACATTTAGAACTTCTTACTGCATTGTTACATTTTGATTTTTAATACCCTGGTAATTTCTGTGGCTCCGTGCATAAGTATTTAAGGTAAGTAATACTACTGAAGTATCTGTACACATAGTAAAAATGATAATTCAATATGCGGATATGTTAACGATAAACAATTTATTAGAAATACAAGTTCACCATTTTAGTGAGTAGGTATCGTATATAATTAAGACTTTTGCAGAAAAGCCTTGAAGAAGCGTGCGAGTGGACTGAAAGTACGAGTTCTGCCACATGATTGTAAAAGATTTGGGATTTAAATTGAATAAATAGGAAGGTAATTGACGTTAATTAATTTAAGGAGATGACACTCGTCTTAAGTATTTAGGCAATATTAAATACTACAGAAGTGAAAGTAAGCCAATAGTATATAATGATAAAACCTAAGTATATGTAGGACACACTACGTCGAACAGCTGGTCAGACGTAGAGGTAAAGGATTGTTCAAAACATTTCAAAATAAAGTAGGTTGGTTATCATACACGATGATGGGCAAATGGGTTTTATACCGAATACTTTTTGTATTCATACACCATATGCCAAGTTGGCAGATTGTCTTCATGACATGTCTACAGAAAATTACGAAAAATGCTTAAAAGAACCTCCATACCATAATATACAAATTAATTAAGCACCTACCTGTAATTCTAAAAAACTAGATAATGTTTACTCATCAGAAGACACAAAAAATATCATATTCAATTTTGTTGCAATTTCGTAACTTTGTGTTAATATTAATTAAATATTAAACAGAAATTGCCCCATCTAATTGTCAGTGGTACGAAATAAATTGGACGAACTTACCACTTGTTGCAAGGAGCATATTTCAATACACCAAATGTTGAATTTTGTGATATTAAGTATTTATTTCATGGATAATTCCACTAATTATTCTGACAGTTATTCGACTGATCCGATTTTTAGTAGACAATCGACAATTAGATGTTAATAGGTTATAATATTTCTTGCCGCTAAAAGTTGATTTCTATCACAATTTCATAAATTATTTGGTGAATCGGCTCCAAAAACTCTGGAAAGTACAAAGTAATTATATTTTTGATATACATATTATTTGGGCAAGCTAAATACATTGTAATATGTTCTACAAATGTGTTATTGATAGCAGAATTGAGCAATTGCTTGGTGAAGCTGATAAAGCTGTTCCTTCTACATCCGTTGATGTAAATTCCACAACTGCAAGAACATCTGAGAATGACCCACAAGAAAATAAAAGTGTCTTAGTAGAACAGAGTTCAGTGGTTACGCTAATTAATTTTACTGGAGAATAGACCCCTGAAACAAATATTACAGAAATACCAAAATTTGAGTCTGTTTTACAGTCAAATGTTCAATTCACCTATAAAAGCCAACCAATATTTTATTTTAAAAATTTCTTCCCTTGTGATCTAATAGAAAAAATTGTTCTTCTTCTTCTTTGTGTGCCATGCTTATATTCAAGCGTTGGCTATCGTCATATTGACAAACTGATGAAATGATTCTCGGTCGGCAGCTAGATGAAACAGTTCCTCGACCGTTCGACCTGTCCATTGTCTAATGTTACGCAGCCAAGACAGTTGTTTTCTTCCGACCCAACGTTTTCCTTCGATTTTGCCCTAAATGATTAACCGGAGTAAGCGATATTTGGGTCCTCTCATTATATGACCGAAGTATTGGACCTTTCTTATTTTGATGATGTTGATCAATGCTCGCTCTTTGGGCACGGTCTCTAGCATGCGTTCGTTAGATATGTGTGCTGTCCACGGGATTCTGAGCATGCGACGGTAACACCATAACTCAAACGCTTCTAATTTGTTAAGATTTTTTATTTTTGTTGTCCAGGTTTCACATCCATAGAACAAAGTGGACCAGACGTAGCATTTCAATACTCTTAGACGTGTGGTCAACGACAGACTTCTACTGCATAATACAGAACGCCAGTTAATAAAGTTTTTCCGTGCGAGTTCTATTCTGGTCGAAATTTATTCGTCACTTTCAACCCTGCAGTCAATCCAGCTACCCAGATATCTAAAGTGTTTCACCCTTTCCAGGATTTTGTTAGTAGATCTTAGTACTGAGTCTTCGATATTAATTTTTCCGACCACCATCCATTTTGTTTTTTTTGCGTTGATTGTTAAGCTTTTTTCAGTGCATTCGTTGTTTACAGCATTCAACATGGTTTAAAGATCTTCTAGACTCTCTGCCAATATTGCGGTGTCATCGGCGTATCTGATGTTGTTAATAATTTCACCACCGATCTTAACACCTTCGCGGCGATTATTTAATGCTATTTCAAAAACTGGTTCGGTGTAGGCATTAAACAACATCGGTGACATAACACATCCCTGTCTGACACCACGCTTAAAGGAAACTTTAGCTGAAACCTCTTGGTCCACCTTAACACAAGCGGTCTGATTGTAGTAAAGATTTTTAAGCAATCTAATGTCATACGTGTCCAGACCAACTGAGTCTAAGCATTGAAATAATAATGTATGTGGTACTCTATCAAAGGCTTTTTCGAAATCTATAAAACATACGTAAATATTTTTCCTAAACTCAATGTTTTTTTGTAAGAGTATTCGCATGCAAAAAAGAGCTTCTCGAGTATCCATACGGTTTCGGAAACCAAACTGCTCATCACCAGTTATCCCCTCACAAAGTTTATATATGCGACAATGCAATATTTTCATACAAATTTTGAGCGTGTGACTCATTAAACTGATAAGTCGATAGTCGCTACACTGGCATTCTTTTTCTTGGGAATAGTTATAAATATCGATTCTAACAAACAAACAAATTTATATGCTGTATAAAAAGACAGCAAAAATTACAAAAACACTAGCCAAGAAGAAATAAGGGCATTGCTAGGTGTTTTTATTTTAATAGGACTGCACCCTTTACTAGACAAATATTTATATTGATCAAGTGATTCTTTTTATAATAATCCTGTTACCTTAAAGCTCTTAGAATAACCAGGTTCAAAAAATTAATAGAAAATATCCATCTAAATGCAATTCAGCAGCTGCAGATATAGGTTCACCTAACTTTTACATACTGTATAAGATAAGACCATTTATATATTAATTGACATTTTCAAAGAACAAGCCAATCCTGGAAGTCGATTTTCTATTGATGAATGTATGGTGAAATATAAAGGACGTAGTTCTATCAAAAAGCATATACCCAAGAAGCCAATTAAGCGTAGTTATAAAATTTGACCAAAGTGTGATGCTATTATTGGGAATCTGTACCAGTTTATTATCTACACTGAAAAAACTGAGAGCATTGAAAATGATGGCTTGGAATACAAGATTGTAACTGAATTATGCCAAGATATGCCTCACTTTTAGATTTATATGCTAAACGACTGTACGTTATAGCTACAGTCAGACCTAATCGAAAAGTGTTACCCCATTTCATGACGAGAAAGCAAACCAAAAATGAAAAACTTAGAAAGAACGAATTCTATTGATTGAGCAGTGGCCCTATAACAGCAATAAAGTGGTTGGATACCAAAGAAGCCTCAAGTATTACAACTGCCAATCAACCACATGAAGTAACCATGATAAAACATACGCAAAGAAATGGCACAAAGGAAGATATAATGTACCCAAAAGCTATTGCAAATTTTACACTTAACATGGGAGGTGGTGATCACTTTGACCACTTTGGGGCATCATAGCCCATAAGTAGGAAGTCTAAAAAATCGTGGATGAGATTGTTTTTCTTTTTTTTTTTGTATGCAAGTGAGATTAATGTATACATTATATACATTAGAATTTATTATCAAAAAAATACTTTCCACAAGGATTTTAGGCATCTCGACCTGTGAGATTTAAAAATAAAAAGACGGGAAACTTTGATGTTCTGGGACTCAGACGAAATTGGGCTGAGAAATGTAGAACCACATTTACCAGATGTTCAAAAAAGTTATACAAGATGCAGATTTTGCTCAACAAAAAAAAAGAAGAAAAATGAACTAACGTTATATGTAGTTGTTGTCTAGTAGCTTTATTCCCAAAAAATGTTTTAAATCATTTTATATTGCTGTAGTTGAGAGCTAAATTAGTTTTATCACCCACATATCCATTTTGTATTTGTTTCACAAACTGTACAAGGGTACTTAATTTCTCACCTACAAACATTTTTCAAGGAATAACAGGAAAATAGTTCCCACCACTTTTTTTTATTACTTTTTTAAATTATTTTTTGTTTTAACAAAAATGTTTTATTTAACTCCTTTAGATACCAAAAGTATATATATATATATATATATATATATATATATATATATATATATATATATATATATATATATATATATATATATATATATATATATATATATAATCGAACACCTCTCTACCCTAAGGTGTGAGGTAAATACAAATACATGTTACAGATATACATTACATTACATCTCAAATCCAATGAAAATACAGAATTTTCTTTTTTTTTTTTTCTATTCTATTCTGTGCACGAATTTTGTCCATTCTTGCTTGTTTTTTGCCTTATTTTGAGCTTCTGACCATTCCATTCCTCTACTTTTCAAAATCTGCCCTACTTCGTCATCCCAGGTTTTCCGTGGTCTGCCTCTGGTTTTAAACTTTTTCACTTTAGCCTTCCAGACTTGCTTAACGGGTCGGTTGTCGCTCATTCGGCACAGATGACCAAACCATTTTATTTGTTGTGTTTCAATAGCGTGTAGTACAGATTCTATGCCCAGTTCTTCTCTAACATCTTCATTTCTTATTTTGTCTCGTCGTGTTATTCCTTTGACTCGTCTTAGATATTTCATATCAATGGCTTGTATCTTGCTTTTTAATTGCTTTGTTAAAACCCAGCTCTCGCTTCCATATATTAAGATTGGTCGGAATACTGTCTTATAAACTGTCATTTTGGTTCTTCTGCTGATTTCAGGTTTACCTATGAATGCTCTACTAAGATTATGGTACACTTTTGAAGCACTACTTATTCTTTCTGTTATTTCATTCTGCATGGTACCTTCTCTGTCTATTGTAACCCCTAGGTATTTGAATGCATTTACTTGTTCTATGAGTTGTTGGTTAATTTCTATGTTAACATTTCGGTTCGTTTTCGCTATTAACATCACCTTGGTTTTCTTAACATTAATCTTCATGTTTCTAATTGCCAGCTCATTATTCCATCTATCTATATTTTTCTGGAGGTCTCTCTCGTTGGAAGCGCATAACATGAGATCATCTGCGAATGCACACTCAGCTATACCAACCGGTCGTAGTTTACTATATCCGATATGTACTTTGTGTATACTTGCTTTTGTTTCCTTAATTATGTCGTCAATAATCAATATGAACAGTATGGGGCTCATAACACCTCCTTGTCTTAGACCCTCGTTTATTGCAAACATCTCTGATTCCAAGTTATCCTTACGCACATAACTCTTGTTATTTTGATACAGACTTTTGATAGCACCTGTTAGTTGATGGTCAATATTTCTATTTTGCAGACTTTTCCAAACTGCTTCCTGGGACACTCTGTCAAATGCTTTCTCAATATCTAGAAATGCCATATATATTTCTGTGTTCTTTATTCTAGCTTTCTCAATTATTTGTTTCAACGTAAATATATGGTCTTGCGTACTGTGTCCCTTCCTAAACCCACTTTGTACTTCATCCAGATGTGGTTCAACGATGTGTCTTAATTTCTTTTCTAGGATGCTTTCATATATTTTGGAGACGATACTGAGTAGATTAATTCCTCTATAATTTTCACAAGAACTTGGGTCTCCTTTCTTAAAGATTGGTAGTATTATGCCAATTCTCCAATCTTCGGGGACTGTACATCGGTTCCAAGCCATGTTCATAATTTTGGTTAAAAATTCAACTCCTTTCGGTCCCATTGTCTTTAACATTTCAGCAGTGATTTTGTCATGACCAGCTGATTTACCTCTCTTTGTATTATTAATTGCTTCTTTGACTTCTTCTATTTGAATATCATTTTCTTGTCCATGTTCTCCTTCTACTTCTATCATTACAGTTTCCTCTTTCGGTTGTCTGGGTGTTAGGAGTTCGCTGAAGTATTGTCTCCATCTTTCCATAATCTCATTTGGACTGATAATCAGTGTGCCGTCTTTACGTTTCACCTGTTTCATCGTTGTTTCTTTACCTTTTCTTAGCGTCTTTAGTGCCTTGTAAAACAATTTTTGGTTACCACGACTATCTGCCTCCATCTTCATTCCAAACTCATCCCAGGCTTTCTTCTTCTTCTTCAGTACCATTTCTTTCACCACCTTTCTTTGTCGTTTATATTCTTCGTAACTATTTTCTGTTTTCTTGTTTAAGTATATTTTCCATTTCTGTTTTTTATATTTTATTTGGGCTTTTAATTCATCGTCCCACCATCGTGTTTGCTTCTTATTTCTGTTTACATGGTTTATTCCACACGTTTCTTTTGCTGTCGTCACGATGGTTTCTTTAAATTGTTTCCAAGTTTCCTGTAAGTTCTCAGTACTATGTGCATTCGTTAATTTGGCTAGTTTTTCTTCCATTTTACTTTTGAACATGGCCGCGATTTTTTTGTCATTTAGTTTATAGTTTTTAATATTCTCGTTTACTTTATTATTTTTCGTTCTTTGTTTAGTGGTCTTAGGGGTTTTTTGAGGTAGTCTTATCTTTGCCATTACCATATAGTGGTCACTATAGATTTCCGGTCCTCTTTTAACTCTGACATCAGTGACCTCTTTCCTAAATTCTCTATTAATGAGAACATAATCTAGAATTGATTTTTCATTTCTGCTCCTGACTTCTCTCGTGAACTTGTGTATATCCTTGTGTTCAAAAAATGTGTTGGTGATAATCAAATTATTCTCCATGCAAAAGTCTATCATCCTTCTTCCATTATCGTTTCTTGTATCTTCCCCCTGCATACCCAAAATATCTATGTTATCATCGTCTCTTTTACCAACTCTGCTATTCATATCGCCTAGAATGACTATTCTACCTTTCACATTTTCTATAGCATCATTGAGCTCTTCCCAATATTCTTCTTTAACTTTCAAGGGTTCGTCATCATTAGGGCCATATGTGACTAATATAGTTGTTATTTCTGAATTACCTAGTGTTATCCCTATCTTTAAATTTCTTTGTGATATAAATTTCCAATTTTTAACATATGACATATAGCTTGCTCTCATTAGGCATCCTACACCTTCTGCCGCTCTACTATCGGTACTGACTCCACTGTACAAAAATACATGTTCTTTATCCAATTCATCCATTCCTTGACCTTTCTTCTTAGTTTCCGTGATTGCCAAAAAATCTAATTGTGCTTTGTCAAATTCATCTATTAATTCTTTCTCTTTTCCATTGAGGCTTCTGACGTTCCAAGTAGCCATTTTTATGTACGTTTGTAGTCTATTTGCAATTTGATCTTGTATTAAATTTTCTTTGTTACAGTTTTCTTTTTTGTTTAATTCAATTATATCGTTAAACCTTATTCTCGCCTTGCTTGTTATTCCATGTTGATCAGTTCTATTTGGATGATGGTCTGCTATTTCTTCGTGGATTTGTTGAGAGCCTTCATCTCCCTGTTCCACGTCCATACTTCTCCATTTATAATAAGTTTTTGAAACCCCATTTGGACTGTATTCCCTTTACTCTTTTCTTCCTTAGCTTTAGCTCTAATTTCTTTTTGAATAATTCTCTGCTGTTCGCTCATATCATCATTTATATATACTTTGTGTTCTCTAATATTTCTTAGTTTGGCTTTATTGTTCATAAGTGTGTATTTCTGGTTACTATCTTTTAGTTCTAATAAACAGGTCTTTTCTCCTATTTTAATTGCTCTTTCTATTTCAATCTCAATGTTCAGGTGCGTACTTATAAATCTTTGCATATTGCTCTTCACTGTTTCTACGTTATTTGTTTCTATTGGTAGTCCCTGAATTACTACATTATTTCTTCTTTTCTCGTTCTCAAGTCTTTCAATTCTGTCCATTGCTTGTATAAGATCTTTCTTAATCTCTTGATTTTCTTTCCTGATTTGCGTATTTTCCTTTTTCAGCTCTTGGATTTCTGTTAGACATTTTTTTTGTTCTTGTTTTATTTCCTTCATTTCTGCTTCTATAAATCGTTGCAAGCCTTGGATCATATCCATTATTTTTCCTGAGTTATCTTCTTTTTTCTCTTTCATGTCTGGAGATCTTTTAGTTTTTGAGCACTTTCCAAAACCAAATGTTTGTGAGCTTTTCCTTCTTTTGCCCTCATCCGTGGTGTACTCGTCTTCACTACTCATTGCTTTCTAATTGTGCTAGTGATATTGGCTCAGTTCAACTACCCAATCGCGTAAAAAGTAGACCCCGGTCAACCCGTCGTAAGTCTTGCTTTTATCGATCGGTCTTCTATTAATCTACAGTTAGTTTTCTTCACAATAAATTGTATAATTCTGATCTCTTTAAATTATTTACTATTTTTGCATTATATCTATTGATTGAGCAGTGGCCCTATAACAGCAATAAAGTGGTTGGATACCAAAGAAGCCTCAAGTATTACAACTGCCAATCAACCACATGAAGTAACCATGATAAAACATACGCAAAGAAATGGCACAAAGGAAGATATAATGTACCCAAAAGCTATTGCAAATTTTACACTTAACATGGGAGGTGGTGATCACTTTGACCACTTTGGGGCATCATAGCCCATAAGTAGGAAGTCTAAAAAATCGTGGATGAGATTGTTTTTCTTTTTTTTTTTGTATGCAAGTGAGATTAATGTATACATTATATACATTAGAATTTATTATCAAAAAAATACTTTCCACAAGGATTTTAGGCATCTCGACCTGTGAGATTTAAAAATAAAAAGACGGGAAACTTTGATGTTCTGGGACTCAGACGAAATTGGGCTGAGAAATGTAGAACCACATTTACCAGATGTTCAAAAAAGTTATACAAGATGCAGATTTTGCTCAACAAAAAAAAAGAAGAAAAATGAACTAACGTTATATGTAGTTGTTGTCTAGTAGCTTTATTCCCAAAAAATGTTTTAAATCATTTTATATTGCTGTAGTTGAGAGCTAAATTAGTTTTATCACCCACATATCCATTTTGTATTTGTTTCACAAACTGTACAAGGGTACTTAATTTCTCACCTACAAACATTTTTCAAGGAATAACAGGAAAATAGTCCCCACCACTTTTTTTTATTACTTTTTTAAATTATTTTTTGTTTTAACAAAAATGTTTTATTTAACTCCTTTAGATACCAAAAGTATATATACAATCAAATTAATTCTCATTTTATCCCATGTTTAATTAAGGTTTAAACTCTATAGAAATGGTTTGGAGGCATATAAACATGGAATTGGAAAATATACAGTTGCTCGGATTATGAAAGTGAATAACAGAGTATAACATTATGATCTTCGTTGATCTATTATGCATAAGGTATTTGAGTAATAATACAAAAAAATTTATTAATTAATATATATATATATATATATATATATATATATATATATATATATATATATATATATATATATATATTTAGGGATTCTACAGTATTCACTGCCTTCCCTCGCTCAACCGTTTCCATCTCTCTCTGTTGTTCCATTCTCCATCGTTTAGGCCTCTCTTACTCATGGCGTCGTCTACTTCGTTCCTCCAGGATTTTCGGGGTCGTCCTCTTTTCCTCCTTCCTATGGGGCTCCATTCGGTTATTCTCTTTATCCATCTGCTGTCGCTAGTTCTTCTTACATGTCCATACCACTTTAGTCTTTTTTGTTCTATATATGTTAGTATGTCTGTTTCTATTGATGTTCTTTGCTTTAAAGATAATTATTAATTAATAATAACGGTAAAACTAATATTTATCAATGAGTAAAAATATTGTAATACTCATTGTTTCAAATATCTTGGTCTATCCACAAATAGCTTTTGTCTATTTTGTACATTTCTTCAACAATTAGATCTATTGTAAACTACAAGTATTTTTTGGAACGCCATTGTGTGCTGTTAACTACTATACATTGATTACTGTTCCGAAAAATTGAGTCTACTGCATTTAAAACCAGATGTAGTAGCAAATCAAAATAAAAAAATTGAATATAAATAATAAATATATAAGGTTTATATTGTTCTTTATTGATTGTTTGGACGATTGCAATTAAGTATTAGTTTATATTTCTAAGTTTTTGTGATACGTCCTTTCCAAATTAGATCAATATATTTGCAAAACCGTTTCTCATACATAAATACCTACTGACATATTTCAAAGACACATTTTTAGAACAACCTTAAAAATTATCATGTCATTTTCACATAGCATTTAACTGTGTCGGTGTAACCTTTCATCGGCAATGTCAATGCAGAAAAGTGCCATTAACTGATGTTGTTACCATTATTTACGGCGTTTTAATTGCGTGCGAGGACTGCAGGGGATTACAAGGGAGAACAAATATAAAGAGCATTCTTTGAGCGTGCCGGTTCGGAAGGGAACAAGCGAAAATTATAGCAAAACAAGTGGTAATTAGTATAAGCTCTTTTATAAAGATTACCAATTGATGCTTTAGAGCTGGAACATCTGTTTAAACTCATAGGCGTACATAAGTTAAACCAAACTATATTAATTATCTAAAAAACTTCGAGCGGTTAGCTATTTAAGACAGAAAATTTTAAAAAGTGATATATAGGGTATCCTAAAACTCTCCTGACAAATGAAGACCAAAGATTCCTGAGATAATTTTAAGAAAATTTAACCCAATTCACCTAGATTATTAAATTTTCAAGTATTTTAGTACCAAAAGTTATTTTTACTTTAAGTCGGTAGGTTACACCATTTTCTAGAAAACTCGATTTGAAAATTTTTCGTTTTTTCGTCATGAAAGTTAAATTCATAGGTACCTTTGTACCCTCTTTGATGACGATGATGATGATGAGTAGAGGTTACCCAGACTGGTAGAGGTCTCTTGGTCGGGACTCTTATTGCAGCTCAAATACAAAGAATTAGTGGAGTACTGAAGATAAAGAGAAGAGAAGTTGGAAGATAAAGAGAAGGGAAATAATTGGGCACCACCCTATTTTTAAAGGAATAGGGAAACCTACGACATATAAAATAAGATAACGAAAAAGGTAAGGTACGGTTAAGATAATCACGGGAGGATAAAATAAACTGTGAGAGAAAAGTTCTTATGGGCGGTACACACTTATTATTTCGACACATATACACTGTTTATATGATAAATCAAATCCTAATATCAATCAATAACAATTTCTGAAATAGATACACCATGTACATGAAATAAATACATCATAAAGAAAATAAAAGGCAAATAGTTCATCAACAAAGTTATATTGAGGTATAGTTAAAGTAAATGCGCTATAACAATTTTATTGAACAGTTAAATAGTACAAGATAAGTTACTGCACAATTTATTATAGAATACACCAAAAAATATCTTTTTGAAAAATAATTATGAGTAATTTAGTATCCTCAAGAATAAGAAAAAGGCAAGGAATATTATAGTTGTATTTACATCATATTTGATATAACTTGAAATAAAACAAATAAGTGATTTTTACGCCTTGAGAATACGTAAACATGAAGTTACTAAAATGTTTTATTGTGATCACCTCAAATATGTGTATAAAATCTCTCATAAATATAACCTACATATAAAACAAATCTGTTCATCATCGTATGTATATATACCTTCAATTTATACTATTAATAGTTCGTTCGGTTGGATTCAAAATAAACAAACCATAAACAAGGTAAAGGCATTGAACTTGAGTCATAAATCAATTCCTAACGATTTAGTAATGGAACAAATATGAGCTTTAGTTCATAAAAATATCGGTACTCACAATTGAATGATCAGTATTGTACTTAGTCGGTGGCAGGTAGTCACAGGTAATGACGTTCTTTCATAGGACGGTCATCGATAAAGGCACTTGACACCCACGACAGGTGTCTTGGGACTTTTCAAGCGGCGCAGATAATTTGGGTGAGGTAACGAATTACGGTGGCTTCAATCAGCACATCAATCTTCAAATTAATTGAGGTACAGGTAACGCATCAGTCAATCCTCACACTAGACTAGATTGGAATGAAATAGACTGAACTGAATGGATGGAAAAAGAAAGACAGCAAACAGAATTGACTCAGTGTCATAGAATTGAAAGACGTCTGTATGAGAAAAGAGAAAATATTTAATGTAGGAAGCAGTGTATGAAGATAGATGGATAATGGTGAATTGAAAATACACTTACCGCCCTTTGTTGAAGACAACCGCATGCAACAGGAACCAAACGAAAACTGAACTCAATTTTCAATATTCACACAAGCTAGGGATAAAAAAAGAGTGGGAGTATTGGCCGAAGGGTGCCACGCGAGAATGGTACTTAATTGTCAAGTCTGGTGTGGTCTTATTTCTATCTTTTCTACTTTCTCTCCACAGAGTCGTATGTGTTTAGTTTTGTGTGTGTTGGTTGTAAGGTTTGGGGTGAAGGTTCATTAGGTATTGTTGCTGTTGCAGGTTTATGTTGTATGTAGCGGTATTTTTATAGTCTTCGCTATATGATTTGGTTTTAAGTGTGTCGGATTTGTCAGGAGAATTGACTGTAAGCTTATACACTGCCCAGAACTCGTCAGGCGTGTTATCTTACTAAGACTTCAGTGCCCACTACACGCGTAGCGGGTACTGACATAACATAGACTTAAAGAACAATTACTAGTCGATAACATGATATAAAAGTGTGGGGCACATAGTGAATACTTTGAAATTACTTTATCACGTGGCGGTTTCATGATTATCAGTTGTTAGCTCAAAGTGGGAGGTGTTTGTCGTGAATATAACGTTTAGTGTCTTATATAATTTTGAAAGGTTTTTAGGTAAGTTTTCAGTAGCAATAATTCATTTTAATTGGTTTAAATTTTTTTACTTGGTTTTGTGGTAAATGTTATTTTGAGCTTGTGTTTACTTTATTTTTTTTTAATGTGTGGATTAGGTTTAAGATCAGTTTTTATGAGAATATAATTAGGAGAAAGGAAATCCATTGCATTTCTAGTATTATTTGGCAGTGCTTTTACAAGATACAGCTATTTGATGATAAATCGATTTTGCTTATAGTGATTCCTGATTTTCTTTGTTTTAGATTAAGCTTACAGAACGTGCTTTTGAGAAATGGCAGCAAAAGCAAATCAACCGTCGACATCAAGCAAAAGAAGTAAGTACGACAATAAGCGTATTTTGACAGAAGATGAATTGTTACAGTCGTTGGAGCAGTCTGACGATGATTTTGATGATTTTGACAAGGCTTATGAGATAAGTGATGACGAGAGTGATAATGATGATGAGAGTGATAATGATGTCGAGAGTGATAATGATGTCGAGAGTGATAATAATGTCTAGAGAGATAATGACGAAACTGTTGCAAATAATAGAATTACATTTTCACAAAATGAGATATAACTACCTGCAACTGAGGCTGAACAAGCAGAAAACGCAAAATGGTTTGACAATCGTTCAGATGTCAACAAAATACCCTTTTCTGGAAATTCTGGCTTAAGAGTAGCTGTAGATAGTAACGAACCCATCAATTATTTTAATTTGCTCTTTAGCAATGAGTTTTTTGATCTTATAATTGAAAATACTAACAATTATGTTGTTGAAATACTTGCGCCTAGTACAAAGGATCAGAGTCGAATCACAAGGTGGAAAAATGTAACTAAAGAAGAATTTAAAACATTCTTAGGTCTTCTGTTTCAGATGGACACAATAAAATTAAATCGCATTAATGATTATTGTCGGACTCATTGCCTCTTCAGTATACCTACTTTTGCCAACTTCATGAGCAGAAATAGATTTTTGTTAATATTGAGAGCCCTGCATTTTAATGATAATAATGAACACGATGAATCAAGCCTTGCTAAAATATTGCTAGTAATGGAGTTTTTCAATCCTAAAATGTCCCAGATTTATTCTCCATAAAGAAAGCTTTCAATTGATGAATCAATGATGTGACGAGGTCGGCTGATATTTCGTCGATATAATAAAGCCAAACGACATCGGTATGGAATAAAGTTATATAATTTCGCTATAATTTCGCGGACCTGTTCAAAGATCCATGTCTATGCTGGGACTGCCGATACCATTCTTGGAGGTAAAAACCATACTCAAAAGGTGGTCCATAATTTGCTAGAAGAGAAAAAATGCTAGGGCATTCCATTTTTATAAATAATTTTTATAATAGTATTGCTTTATCCGAACAGTTGCTTCGATAAAAAACTTACATAACAGGTACCCTTAGGGCCGATCGATCTCAAAACCAAGTAGTAGTGGTATCATAAAAACTAAAACAAGGTGAATTTTATAGCAAGTATACTATTGATGGTCTTTGTATCAGTAAATGGCGCGATAAAAGGGACGTTTTAACAATTTTCACAGAAGATGATGCGGAGATAATCGAAACAATTTCGAGATGTAAACAAAAAAAAATGAAGCCGAGGCTTGTAGCCAAATATAATAAATTTATGGGAGGCATTGACAAAAATGACCAAATCCTTAGTTATTAAACTTGTCAACACAAAACTCTGCGGTGGTACAAGAAACTGGGAATTCATATATTCCAAATAATGTTTATGGACTCCTACTATTTGTTTAACAAATACTCAGAAAATAATATGACATTGTACGATTTTCGAATATCTTTTTTGGAAAAATTATTACCACGAATATTGAAAGAAGAAAAACCAACCTCCACTCAGTATTTTCCAGAATATTGTGAAAAAGACGAAAGTGGAAGATCAAAACGCCGCCGTTGCAAATTTTGCTGGGATACTGCTAACAAAAGGAAAGAAACAGTAAACTTTTGTTTACAATGTTCCAATGAACCAGCCAGGATTATGTCTGGTCCCATACTTTAGACTGTTTCATGAAAAATAAGCTTTTATGTTGATTTGATTTTGACATTTATGAGTCTTATTCATTAATGACTTATATTTGTCACAATACATCTTAATTTTTAATTTAATTATTTGCTTAGATCAATAGAAATAAGAATATTTTCTTTTTTCTGTGTTTTGATGTCCGCATTGGCAGCATATATTACAGTATTTTAAGCACAGTGTGAGGGGAATGACGTTTTTTATACAGGGATCTCACAATGTATAATCTCCCTTAATAGTAAGTTTAATACTGGTTTAATACCGTACTTCAGTGTTTCCGCGAAGTTTTGTTCTGAGTTTTCGAAGACTTGAAAGAAGTATGTATTTTAGCGACAATTATTCTGACGATTTTGGTATACGGAAGATGCGTTCAGGTCTTCAATGTCTTTTTCTGAAAGATTTTTGTTAACGCCTGTGATGACGAAATGGAGATTTGATTGGATTTTGTTCGTTGTTCTAGAAGACTTTTGTGGGGTGTTATTGAAATATCTGGGGAAATGGTAATTAAATTATCTATATCTATAATTATATTGTGTTGTTTCTTAATTTTGTTTGCAATACGTGGATATCTAGGGATTGGAATGTGTTGAGAAGTGCTGTTTTGTCTAATGAATAGACTTTTGAGTGAGCTATGTTGTTGGGAAGAAGTTTGTGTGATTTTAAAATATTGTTGAGTTTTTTTGTTTGGTGGGATATTTTCTATAGGGTATTTGTATTGGTTGTGTTGTCTTGTTGGGTTGTTTTGTGAGTTTGTGTTGCTTGTGTGAAATAATTGTAAGGGATGGTTCATATCAATTGTTTGAGTTGATTGTTCTATAGATTGAGTCGTATATGTTTCGTTTTGTGTGTGTTTGTTGTAAGGTTTGGAATGAAGGTTCATTAAGTATTTTTTCTGTTGCAGGTTTATGTTGTATGTAGCGGTATTGTTATAGTTTTCGCTATGGGATATAAGGTGTTTTTGATTGTTGATGGCGTGGCAGTGTGTGACGTATTTGTCCGGAGGAGAATTGACTGTAAGAGCTCGAATTTTAAATCAGGTAGATTTTGTATTTTAAATAGCCGGTTGAATCTGTTTTAATTGCATAATTGTGAAGGAATGCGTATATTTAGGTATGTTTATATGATTTTTTCTGGGAATTGATTGAGGGATGGGGTGAGTGTTTTTTGGTTGGATCTGTTAGTGATGGTAAAGTATTTGGCTGGTTATCCGGCTAAAAGTTTTTTCTGCAGAAATTTGTAATTGATGGGGTATGGTGTGTAAAGGTAGACTATTTTTCCAATTTGTTCACGTAGACTGAAAAAAAAATCGTTTTCGTCATCTAACATATCCGGAATGATTGGGATTAGTGGGATTTGGCTGCAGAATTTGGTTGGAATATAGTTTATACTGTCTTTTTTGTCACGTTAGTGTATTGCGTCAAGAGATTTAAGGGATTCGTCGTTCAGGTGATTGTAATCATTCCGTATACTCGCCTCTGCTTCCCTGAGTTCCTCAGTTGTTTACATCAGGCTTCCAGCAGTCAGCAGTCTAGAGTAATGGACACTAGGGACAAACGGAATGAGCGTAAGCATAACGACTGGTTGTCAATTTTAAGTTCAACGATTGTATTTGTATTGGCTCTAACTTGTGGTGAGGGTTTTGTGACACAGATTTGTTTATGTATTTTGCCATGTGCTCGATATCGTATTTTGAAGGCTGCCTGTATTTAAAGTGCCTGAGAAAATTTATATTTGGAGATAATACTCTGTGATTTGTGGAGTAGCTATGAATGATAAGTTTTGGTGTGTCTTTGTGGTGTGTAGTTAGGAATATCTGTGTTCTATGTCGTATTCATCATTATGGCTTATTCACTCCTGGCGGAGTGTTTGCCGCCCTTTTGGGCTCTCTGATTTATTTATTGCGGAGAATCAGTCCGCTATTGTTTTTTTTTATTATTATAGCAGCGTGTGTGACTTGGCCCTGTCTACAATTTTCCTCCATTCTTTCCGGTCCTTACAGCGCTCCTTCCAATTGTAGATTCTCAGCTTCTTTATGTCTCCTAAGACTTGATCTCTCCATCTTGTTTTGGGTCTCCCCTTTGGTCTCTTTGTTGTTGGTCTCCATCCAGTTATTCGCTTTAGGGTAGAGTCTGGGTTAGCTCTTTCTGTGTGTCCCAGCCACCTGAGCCTTTGCGTCTTCACGAACTTGATTATGTCTTCACCCTCGATGACTTCTTTAATTTCTTCATTGGTTAATCTTCTAAATTCGCCTACACTTATTCCCACCGGTCCCATTATTCGTCGAATTATCTTTCTCTCTAGGATTTCCAACCTCATTTCATCTTTTTGTGTTAGGCACATCGTCTCTGCACCATAGGTGATCACTGGCCTGATTTCAGTCTTGTAAATTTTTAATTTGGTTTTCTTACTAATGTACTTTTCTTTCAGGAATTTTTGGTAATTCCAGTAGGTTTTATTACCCAGTAGGATGCGTTCATTTATTTCATCCGTTCTATCATTTCTGTCATTCACCATTACTACCAGGTATTTGAAACGGTGTACTCTTTCAAATGTATATGCACCAAGCTTAATTTCTTTCTCTATGTTCGTATTCTCTCTTGAACACTTGAGGTATTTCGTTTTGCTTTGGTTTATTACTAGCCCTCTCTTCTTTGCTTCTTTATCTAGTATTAATATTATGTTCTGCATGGTTTTTAAATCTCTAGTAACCAGTGCAATATCGTCTGTATACGCTATCAGTTGGGCTGAAGATTCGATAATCGTTCCCATAATTTTGGCTGCTCTTACTGCCCCCTTTATGGCAATGTTAAATAATGTTGTTGACAGGGAGTCTCCCTGTCTGACACCTACCTCCATGTGTACTTCATCTTAACAGGCCTTCCCTTGTTAAGATTCGTGCCTTGGATTCCTTCATCGTCATTTTCGTGAGACTTATTAGTTTTTCTTGGATGCCTAATTGATTCATATCCTTAATTAGCTCCTCCCTTATTACACTGTCAAAAGCTTGCTTGTAGTCAATAAACAGTATATGTAGATCTATTCCGTGCTCGTAACTTTTTTCGATGATTTGCGTTACAATGTGTATTGCATCTATTGTTGACTTACCTTCCCTGAATCCATGTTGGTATTCACCTATTTTTGTTCTAGTTTCTTTTTCTATTCTTTGTCTGATCAAATTAGTTAATATTTTGTACATTGTATTTAATAACGTGATTCCCCTGTAGTTAGTGCATTTCGTCTTGTCGCCTTTTTTAGGGATTGGTGTTATCAGACCACAATTCCAGTCGTTCGGCATACGTTCTTCTTCCCATATTCGTTCTATTAGGTTGTGGATTCTGTGGGCTAGTTCCTCTCCCCCTTTCTTGAAGAACTCATTTATAATGTCGTCTGGTCCTGCTGCTTTCCTTGTCTTTAATCTGTTTATGGTCGCCAATACTTCGCTGTATGAGGGAGGCTCTGATTGTTGTCCATTCCTATTTTCTGTTTGTTCTTCATTTTCTGCATTTTCAGCCTCGTCTTTCTTTTTAAACAGTTCTCTATAGTGTGTTTCCCATTCCATTTTTCCAATATTTGCCGGTATCTCTTTTTTTCTCTGTGATTTTATGTATTTGTATAGTCTTGCATTGTCATTACTATTGGCTTCGAGTTCCTGCAGTAATTCTGCGATCCATTTCTTCTTTTTTGTTTTGCAGCATTTGTCTGACTCTTTCTTCTTCTCTTTATAGTGTAGGAGATCTTCTTGTTTCCCTGTGGCCACCCACCTGTGTCTTGCTTTGTCCTTGTCTTTACTAGCTTGCTCGCATTCTTCATCGTACCAATCCTTTCTTTTATTGTCTTCCATTAGTCCTATCGTCTCCTCTGCTGTTGTTAAGATACTATCTTTTATATCTTCCCATGTTTTATCTATGTTTGATGGTTTTAGGACTAGTAGTTTTTCTTCTAATTTAGTGCAGAATTTTCTGTTTGCATTATCTGTATTTAGTTTCGACCGATTCCACCTCTTTCTTTTCTTTCTGTCGTTTTTATCTTTAAGTATCTTCAATTTCATGTCGCCTATCACCAAAATGTGATCCGAATCAGCATTGGCTTCCCTGTATGACCTTACATTCTGTACAATTGTTCTCCATTTTTTTGAGATTAGGATGTGGTCTATTTGGTTTCCATCTGTTGTTCCAGGTATTAGCCACGTTACTTTGTGCTCTTTTTTTGTGCTTGAATTGAGTGCTAATATTAAAAGTATTAGTTGCTGCTGCTAGATTACATATTCTCCTGCCATTGTTATTCGTATTTTGATGGATC
This sequence comes from Diabrotica undecimpunctata, assembly GCF_040954645.1. Classification (NCBI taxonomy): domain Eukaryota; kingdom Metazoa; phylum Arthropoda; class Insecta; order Coleoptera; family Chrysomelidae; genus Diabrotica; species Diabrotica undecimpunctata. Next base: position 43,733,038 of record NC_092810.1, on the reverse strand, counting down.
GTTTCTTTTCCTGTGATTTCTCTGTTCGTGTCTTCTTTCCCTATATTTGCGTTGAAGTCTCCTAGCAGGATTAGTATGTCATTCTTTGGTATTTCTTCGTACAATTCTTCAAGTTTCTCATAGAATTCATTCTTTTCTTCTATGTCGTATTAGTGTTTTGAATGTTAGTTGAGGTTTGAGTGTTTTAAATGTCATAACCCGTATCTATTTTCTATAAAGCAATTCCAAATATACAAATATACGTCTCATATAGGTTTACACAGTCTTTTAGTTTTCGATATAGATATTTTATGTTGCCTGGTCCCTCCACTTTCGTTGTAATACCAAATCTCCTTTGTTTATTTTTGCAGGATACCCTTTCTATTTTTCTACGTCATTACATTCATCCTTTTCTCCTCTTTTACTTTATATTTTATATGATACGATTTCTATAATGATTTATCTCCTTTTTAGTATGGCGCAATCTTTGTATCTTCTATGTTGTTTTATTAGTAGTATTCTTCTATATCTGCTGATAAACTTTTGTCTAATAATTTATATTTAAGAACCATTCTACCTTCTTTGGAATGCCTTTATCTTTGTTTTTCTTTATCCTACATATTCTTTACCCACTAGCCATTTCTATCATGACGTCATAAACTTTTCTCTGACCAATAAAATCATTTGCTTTGCATACATAATTATAATGGACATGACTTTATTATATATAACTGTTTTGTATATCAAGTCTAGACATATTTTCGATTTCTGTTGTATTTTCGTTTTGGTCTAGAAGTTCACTTAAAAATTTAACCAAATCATAATGCTTATTCGATGTATTCTAAATAATAATATATTGCGCAAAAAGTGGTTTTCCAGCATTTAAAACCGGCTTCGAAATAAAAGCGAATTATTTAAATAAATTAGAGAAATTGTTTTATTTTATTTTCGTCAAAAGCGTCCAATGCGCCGGTTTGATGCAATTTCATGAAGCGAGAAGTGCAATTCATTTATTCTAATGGAACTAGATTATATCCCTCTCGGTGCTCTAATTAAAATGGCCAGCTGTGAAAAATAAAGTTATATTTTTACACTAGTTTGTTTACTTCCAACTCTCGATGTATGTGAAATACGGGAATAGTGAATTTTTCACATTTGTGACGATATTCATTCTAGAAAAATTGAGAAATACATTAACAAATTTATTAAAACAGGTCATAATGTGCCTTGAAAAACTTAAGATTAGCTAAATATTTGAAATGCTAAACTGTAGATGTATTTTTGGAATAACAGGTTATTCCTAACATCTTCCAATAGCTTTCAGTAAACTTTGATTCGTATTTCACCTAAATCTTCAAATTCTTAAGTTTTCTTAAAATGTCGGGAATAGCATGTATTTTTGTAAGTAGAAATAACTTAGTCTTGTGTAATAATATAACAAAAATAATTCTTATTGAACAAATACATACAAACGAGATGGAAAGAATACATACAAATTTTTTTTGACGACGATAGACCTTGTTCTCCACCATCCACAGATAATCGAATAAATGAAAAAGGCCCAGAAATAACCAAAGAAGAAGTGATTCACGCAGTAAAATCTCAGAAAGATGGAACAGCCACCGGGCTAGACAATATCAATGTCGAAATACTTAAACTAATTGCAGATAACGAAAGTAAAAGCCTAGATTTAATAACAGCACTATTTAATAAGATATATGACACAGGTAAAATACCAACAGACTGGCTAAAATCAACATTCGTAGCATTACCAAAAAAATCGAATTCCTCACAGTGCGATGATTATCGAATATTAAGCTTGATGTCTCATGTCCTTAAAACTTTTCTCAGAACTATCCATACACGAATTTACAAGAAGTGCGAGTTCCAGATGAGTGACACTCAATTCGGATTTCGAAACGGATTGGGAACACGAGAGGCTCTTTTTGCTTTAAATGTGTTAACGCAACGATGCACAGACATGAATGTAGATGTATATGCATGTTTTATTGACTATCTAAAAGCATTTGACTGAGTTAACCATCAAAAGATAATCGAAATTCTGAGAACAACTGGAGTTGACGAGCAAGACTTGCGAATTATCTCAGAACTATACTGGCACCAAACGGCAACAATTGCAATAGAGCACACAACATCCGAAGACATACAAATCCGACGAGGAGTGAGACAGGGTTGCGTCTTATCACCGCTACTCTTTAATTTGTATTCGGAGTCTATATTCAGAGAAGCATTAGACGAGATCCAAGGCGGAATTAAGATTAACGGAATCAGCATAGACAACATCAGATATGCTGATAATACCGTCTTAATAGCAAGCAACGCACAAGAACTACAAAATATAATAAATGCGGTAGTTCACCACAGCGAAATGTTCGGTTTACATCTAAACGTTTCCAAAACTAAAACTTTAGTATTTTCAAAGACACTAATAAACGTACAGGTATATGCCAAGGGTCAAATAATAGAACAGGTAAATTCCATAAAATATTTGGGAACAAATATCAATAGTCAGTGTAATCCAAAAAAAGATATCCTATCAAGAATCGAACAAACAAGGAAAACATTCATGAGCATGAAAACATTTTTTACAAGATCAGACCTCAGTCTACAGCTTAGAATCCGAATGATCAGATGTTACGTTCTTTCTGTCTTACTGTATAGCTGTGAAAGTTGGACAATGGACTCTGAAATAGAAAAAACAATAGATGCCTTTGAGATGTATATATACAGACGAATGTTGAGGATTCCATGGGTACAAAGAGTTACTAATGTTGAGGTACTTCGTCGCATGTGTAAACAAAAAGAATTACTAAGAATAATCAAAGAAAGGAAAATTCAATACTTGGGTCATGTGTTGAGAGGCGAAAGATATGAATTAATTCAAGTTATACTGAAAGGAAAAGTACAGGGCAAAAGATCAGTAGAAAGACGATAGAACTCGTGGCTGAAAGACCTGAGGAGATGGTTCTACCGCTCATCCGCAGAGATCTTTCGCACAACAGTTTCCAAAACTACAGTTGCCATTTGGATCGCCAACCCTCGAAAGGAGACGGCGCAATGAGAAGAAAAAGATTCTACAAATAACTAATAAAAACATAAATCAAAACAATATGGAATAAACGGCGCGGCGTTTATTGTGTGCTGTTCAATGTTTTAAACAAGTCTAACTCGTTTGATAGCGGCGCTTTTGTCAGTGTACACGAAAGTGAGAAAAGTATATGATTGCAAACAAGATCAAGAGCTAAAGTGAATTATCAAAACAGAGAAGAGATGATCGAAGAAATCGAAAAATTATTGGGGTAGTAAATATAATTTAGTGATTACGAATTAATTCGCTAGTTTTGGTCTTTAATTTTACAACTCATACTCTACTGTCAGTGCTGAGTATTAGTTTAATTACCCTAGCAATGGGCCAATTCAAAAGGGGAGAATTATCAGTTCTTAATAAAACGAGATCATTCTTCTTCACATTTGCTCATACTTGGGACCATTTGGGTCTATCATATAACCTATTTAATTATTCCACGGACCAGCGCTTCCAAAAGGATTGCTGGACCTGAGTGCATCGTTGGCTTTTTTTGTAGAAGAATTAACAGATATCCAGAACATCCAGATATCCAGAACGGAGGAAGCCAAACGTAATTGATTTTGAAAAATTAATAAAACGTTTCGTTTGCACTTGGTCAGTTGCATTTGAAGAGTGCACTGCAAAAAGGTTTAGAGCACCACATTTTAAAAACTGTTACTTTTGTCAACTTCTAATGTATATTGTTTTGATTACTAAAATGATTTTAAAAGATTACATTACAATTTTTATTTATTTTTCTTTGAAGTAGTATAAAAATTAAAAACCGGTGTTATTGCAGTAATTATTCGTAAATAACTAGGTACTCGTTTAGAACTATATAACTTAAACAAGTTAAACTATGCTTCTTTTCTTTTTTTGATTAGTGGCTTCCGCGACTGGTAAATTTTCAAAACATTTATTGGCTTTTCGTCCACAAAATGTCTTTAATTGCTGCAGATCTTTAAATTTAGCATCCGATATTGGTAAAAGTGCTAAAAGAAACATGTTTTAATAACAATAATGATAATTATAATGATACTGGTGTTATTCGCAAAAACCTCCAAGAGAATATAAATTTAGGGCAACATGGCAGGTGAAGACGATGATGAAAAAAGCTGCGCTAAAATCTGTAAATATTGCCAAAAAATCAGTAGTCAATACTGTTGTAAAATGTGTTAATTGTGAGGTTGTATTCCATCTGTCTTGTGCACTTCGTGTGGCGGATTTAATTCTGGTGGGAAAAAATAATTTGGTGAAATGTGGTTGCCGCAATGAGTGTAAGGTTATAACTGGTGCTCTAATACAGATGTTGCTTCTCTATAAAAACAGCGCTTTACTAGAAGAAAGATTTCAAAACTCTGAAGAAAAAAGCTATGCTGAGAAAACCGGCAACATTAAAGCAGCTTATGTTTTGACATATGCAGAGAAGGCGAAGCCGCAGCAGTCAAAGTAAAACCATAACCGCCAAATTTTAACAATGAAAACAAACACAAATGCAAACAGAGATGAGCAAAAAAATGCAGAAAAGACGCCAACAGCGCAGTTTTCTGTGATTTCGGTCTACTAAGTCAATGCAGAAGTTTTGCAGGCTTAGCAACAAAATATCATGCATAATATTCAAAATTTGGAAGGGAAAAATAATAAGAGTGAAATAATGAGATTCTGTGGGCCCCAAGGCTAATCGTCGTGGGAGATTTGTGGTTGAACGTGGATCTGAATCTATCAACATTCAGACGGTTCCTAAATCAGCATCTCTGCATGTTACAAGATTGGCTCCTAACACTAAACCCGAAGAATTAAGAAACAGCCTTAGAGACAAGTTTTGCAGAGACCTGCGAGTCTGTTAAGTCAAAAAACCCAGACATTTATGTCTCAATGAAGATCACTGTTAACCAAGTTAATTTCAGAAAGGTTTGGAATAGAGAAGTGTGGTTAAGTGGTGCAGTAGTTTCCCGGTTTTTTATAAAAAGGATGGTGCCGACAGAAAAATAAACGGACCTTCTCAATCAACACAAATAGTAAGTAATATAAATATTAATACACCAAAGAAACTGATGTCAATATACTATCAAAATGTACGTAGTTTAAGAACCAAAACCAATACAATATATGCTGAAGCTCTTACTGAAAACTATGACATAATTGCCCTTACTGAGACATGGCTGAATGAAGGTATTTTTGATTCTGAACTTTTCGACAATAGGTACGCAGTGTTTAGAAAAGATAGGTCAGACCATCGGCTGCGAGGTGGAGGAGTACTTTTAACGATCAAAAATAAACTACCTTATGAAATTGTTAATGTTACCTGTGATAGTGATTGTGTAATACTTAAGATAAATTTAAAAAACTTTACCCATTATGTTTCCGTTGTGTATTTTATACCTCAAGCTGATGTTGTGATGTATGAAAATTATTTTAATTTGTTTGAGAATATTTTATTATTAAAAAACTCAAATGTGATGTTACTAGGAGATTTCAATTTACCCCATTTTAATGATAACAGCTTTTTGGATTGTGATAAAAATGTGCCGATGCAGGAGTTTCTTAATATTAACAACTTGCAACAAATAAATAATATTCCTAATTGTATAAATAAATTTTTAGATTTTGCTCTGACTAATATAGATGTTTGTACTGTGACAAAGTCTGACTGTCCATTATTGGCTAAAGATTCGTATCACCCCGCTCTCATCTTCAGTATCAGAGTAAGTGAAATGTTTTTGTGTTTTCTAAAGTAAAATGTACACGTTTTTAAATTTTTCTATTCCTAAAGCCAAAAATAAACAAACCAGCAACATAAAAAAGGGTCAGCAACTCTACTTCCAGGTTTCCAAACTGGTTCACTCAAGATTTGATCCATAAAATTAAAAAGAAAAATAACATACAAAAGTTAAAACACTTCACGATTGTATTTGGGTACATAAAAACATATAATTAAAACTTTTACAAGTGCCGTCAAAATTTATACAGTAGCATAGCGTTTTCGATCTAATCAGATCATCCTCAGTGCCTTATGTAGTTAAAGCTAACAATGAATTTGTGGCTACGACATCCATATATGGGTTTACATCTTTCCAAAATAAATTATATGTTGACTCTAGGTCAATGAAATTGGATAAAATTTAATACTTAAGGAGCTACATGTCTCCCTGCTCGGTTTTTAACACGTGGTTCTTGTCAGTTAAAACGACACATACCAACTTGTAAAAGTTTTAACTATATGTTTTTATATACCTAAATACAATCGTAAAGTGTTTTAACTTCTGTATGTTTTTTAAACAATGGTATACAGCCAACTACTGTGATTTTCCCATTAATTAAAAAAAAATAGTCTGCATCGTTTGTGTTGCATGAATTGTTGCGAGTGTTGAATTTCTTCTTAAGTGAGCATAACTTATATAAACGTTCAGTTGAAAACCATCTACTTGCTGACCCAAACAAATTCTGGACTTTCTTCAAGTTAATATATCGCACGTTCCGAAAAAAAATGTAATAAATCACATTTTTTTCTATCTTCACTTTTCTACAGGAATGAATAGTATATCAAATGCTCTATCTCCGAAGAAACCTGTAATAATTTAAGTTCAATAGTTATTGCATAAAAGGCGAATCACTATTCTTCGGAACAGGTTCATCGGCATATTCCGATAAAAACAGTAATAAAACGTAGTTATCGTGGTATGCACTGCGGCACTCTGCTGTATTACCGATCAAAAGTGTAATAAGTGTAGTTATTACTGTCTATTTTAGAACTGTTGTAAACTTTAGTTTCGTGTTCTCCCGGTAAAAGTGTAACTCTTATTATCGGAATATTTCGTGTTGCTACTCTTATTATCGGAATATTTTCCAATATTTCCACTTTACGTTCGGCGAAAAGTGTAATATTTGTAGTTATTGCTGTTTAGTTTGGAGGAGTTTACACTTTTTTTTTCGCGTTTTCCGAGGAAGACCGTAATATTTCGAGATGTTACTCTGATCATCGGAATATCTTTCAGTTTTATCACTTGACTTCTGCCGAAAAGTGCGGTATTTTCAGATAATACTATTTTCTTCGGTAAGTTCTGAAAAATCTATTTATTTTATGTATTATAATAACGTAATAATAATAATTATGTAATAATGTAATAATCCCATAGATTTTATGGATTAGTACCTACCATGAGTGTACTATCGTTTTACGTAAGGACTTTACATGTTTAAATGGGGAATTCCCCATTGATGTCGCAGGTATTAATTCCTATAAATTGTGGCTACTAGAATATCCTGATTGAAGAAGCACGATTTGTGCTTTTCCAACAGAACTATACTATTATTACATTATTGTGTATGTGTGTGTGTGTGTGTGTGTGTGTGTGTGTGTGTGTGTGTGTGTGTGTTTATTGGCACTGGTTTTGACAACCAACTGGCCAGTCAATTTGTTTTGAGTTCTCTCTTTAGACACGATATTGTTAGTATTTAAATTTAAAACTATTGTATTGACAGTTAAGACATGGAATACTGATAAATGCAGATTCACATGTAGCGAGAAAATCGAACAAGATGAGAAACTGCATATTTTTATGAGTTTTATAGTTTGAGTGATATTAACAAAAAAAGAGAATTTATAAATTGAAATATGGAAACTATACAACCAAACTCCAGGTACCAAAATCCTAACAAGAGGCGACTGAGTAATGCATTTTATTTCGAAGTGAATCAAAAGAAAATTCGAGTATGTAAACTATTTTTTAAAAAAACTTTAAATATAAATGATAGAACAATTGATACAGGAATAAAAAAGCGCACTTCAGCCGGATCAGTAAGTGAAGATCAGTGAAGAATTTCAGTAATCCAATCTTGAGGAACTTCAGCTTTTGTCTTTTGACATGCAAATGCTATCTTTCGATCACACTCTAAATACGAATGCCCACGCATTGGAAAAGTGACAGTAATGCTTGATAGCCTCTTAGCAATGTGAACAACGTAGTGTAGGAAACGGAATAATGTAAAGTTTTTGTTTTGTCCGTCACATGCATTACAAAATATGGCTAAGTGGCGTACGTTTTCGTCAAGACACAAAAATATAAAATTATGAATAAATGAGACAACTTCATTTGAGCCCTATTCTCCAACTGTCTCTGGATAGCACTAAAAAATTGGCTGATTAGTTGACATCACATAAATATTAAAAGAAATGAAAGTTAATTGTCTTTTATAGTATACATCATTTGTTGTAATATCAGGAAGATTTGGATTCTTTCGGTAGTCTAAAGCAATGCAATCAAAAGCTTTAGCTTTTGCTTTGTCTACACTGTTGGCAATATGTAACTTTCCAATCTGTCTTTTATTTCTTGCCTTGAGACTTTAGTACCAACTGGAAGATGTTCTAAAAATAGTTTAAGTGACTTCATTTCTACTAACAATTTGTCACACTTACTGCATCTATCACTGCGTGGATACCCTCTATAAAACTCATATGAAGCAATGGGATTTTGAAGAGCTTTGTGCATTTCATACATCTTTTTAATATTCAGTTCATCAGATAAGTATAATTTATTATTTTTGATTCTGCTGTAATGGCTTTCTCTGCCCTTGAAAGATTTAATATAATTAAACACACAATCAACTACTTTGGTTTTTTGTTGGGTTTTTTGGTTAATCCACATTTGTCTTTTGGAGCAATCCCAAACATTTTTAAACTGGATTGAATAGTTCCTATCCCCTTTTTCGTGATACCGTGAAGACAGATAAATGATGATTGACTATAAAATGCTTATTCTCTTCTGTAATTATTTTATTAAAACATTGCAATTGTTTGCACTTACAGTCATCACCTGTTTCATGACTCGAACACATAGTACTTTCATAACTTTCGTCATGCGTCCAGTTTTTCTTTTTTTTTTTTCTTAGATGGTCCCATTGCACAAAATGTCTTAAACACTCTTTAATGATTACTTTTAAACGACACTAAAGTAACATTAGGTGACAATCAAAATAAGCACATAAATAGAATAATATTAATATATTATTCTAACCTTTCTTATTACTTCAAGCGCTAATAGCAAATGGCATCTACTCACATGGCATTCCCCCATTTTACTTGGTTCGTTCTCAATATCCCCGTTTTTGCTTGGTACCGTATATATTTAAATGCTTTTTATCAGTGACTGTCACCGTTTAGGCCTTGACGATAGTTATTTTTCTTCTTCTTTTGTTTCTAGGGCTTCCACGTCATGGTGATACGCCAGCTTAATTTCATAGTTACCCCGAAGAAATCTGGCTCTAAACCAACTTGAAAGATAGTTGGCATTAATCTGTTATATTCAGAGTAATTGTTACAAACATTAACTCGAAAAATGAAAAAAACTGACATTCCCTCTTTTTGCAGTGTACTCTTCATATGATAACATAATGATGCAAAATGATAAATCTTTATGTTTGGCTTATTAAAACAAGCGATTCAATACCACAAAATGTTATAAAAACAATAGTAATCGCATAAAAATAGAGATGTTTTCTTTGGATGTACAAATTAGAGAGTAATTATACTTTAATTTTACAAGTAACGGCGCACAGTGAGTGAATAAAATTAATGAATATGTTTTTCTAATTAGTAGGTAATTTTACAAATAGGGTCTATCTTTTTATTGCCAGATAATGGGTGATACCACTTTAATTCCGCAATTGTTGCAGTTGCTTTTTTTAACGAGAGATTTCTTTATTTTTCTGTCTATTTTAAAAGTATTTTAAAATGCTGGTTTCCTTCCAGTTTCCTCTCACTCATTATTTATATCTAAGCTCAATAAATGTATTATAAATGAAAATGTCAGAGGACATAAATCAGAGATAAATTTTGTAGTCACGATTTGGTAATATGTAAAATTAGTTTAACATTTCTTTATCAAAAAAGATGTAGCAGAGGATAAAAGTAAAAAACATTTAATCTATAATAATGATAACCTTACATTTCCCCAAAATAATACCCGAGGTTGTGTTATTCACAAAAAAATGGAATAATAAACAACTACTATCATACTTCTTGCTTAACAGGCCTTAAGAAAGTTTTTGTACAAACATATCGTCGGTTTTCCCCTTCGGCGATCCCCAAGTCCTCAATTTAATCCTAATTTGACATATCTACATCAACAAAACATCAGCGATTGTCCTCTCGAATCCATCACGTCTCTCGTAGCACAGTTTGGAGCACGCACAGTCGTCGTGTATATACTCGAGAGACGGGAGTATCCCTTTCACCCTTTAGTCCTGCTGATAGTACAGCGGGATAATTAGAGGTAAATCTTAGTAAGCAGAATAGCTGTAATTTTGGACAATTAATGATGGAGTGTTGGATGGATGGAGTTTATGATTTAGTGTAAGCGGAGGTTGAGTTGGGCGGTTGTCTGATTTGTCTAAGCAGATGAGATTTGCGTGATATATCTATTAATGAAATCGGACATCTCGAAACACTTCTCAAATTATAAGTTTTGGAAAGTTAAGTAAATTATTTTTTTTTTTAGTTACAAATCTTCTAATTTGTTTCATTTTGAAGTTTCTGCTCTGCATTGTTATTAATGTGTCTTATTATAAGAGTTAAATGATAAAATTAAACAAACAATTGAGTAATTTTTGTATGACGCACCGGTGCTTCATAGATAATAATAGTTTATTATTGCATATATATATATATATATATATATATATATATATATATATATATATATATATATAGTTGTTCGTAATATAAAAAACTAAGAGTTTGTACAAAAACATTAATTATTGTGGTATAGTTTATTTTTATGAACGAGAGAGTAATTAGCATAATTTTAACTGGTAGCTCCGACCACTCCATGGGCGTGCTCAAGATTAATTGAAAAATTACTTTGAATAATTGTAAAAAATAAATGAATTATTTCAGTGTTATAAAGTGTTATGTGTATGTAAACAAAAGTGACTTTTTTTATCACACACTATATTAGAACTGACTGGCCTACATTAAAAAGGGTTTTAAAAAATTCACATTTTTTTTTAATTTTTAAAAATTACAAAAGAGAAAAAGAGTTTTTAAAACCGTCTAAGGTATGTTAAATAGATGAATAAAAATATTAATATAAAACTTACAGCTACTTGTTACAAATCCAAATCAGATTCAGAAGATGAACTTTCAGAACCAAGATTTATAATAACTGGCTCGATCATTTTATCAGTAATATTGTCCAGCTTCCACATTTTTCCCTCTTCTTTAATAGTGTGATTTACTGCCTTTTCCCAGTTTTCAGGTTTTACATTATTTACGGCCTCCAAAAACAACTGTTTAACATCATGAATTTTAAAAGTGGTATTTTTTCTTGAAACTTCACTCTTTATCTGTGCCCATACCAGTTCAATCGGGTTTAATTCACAATGATATGGTGGGGATCTAAGTACTGTCATTCCACGATTTTTGGCAATTTCATCAATTTCGTATTTTTTAAATTTTTCTTTATGAAGGGCACACAACGAATAAAGTTCCTTTCTTATAGATCCGGGATGGTACGTAATATTTTTTGAACTCAGCCAATTCTGCAAGTCTTTTTTTAACCACTTGGTTGTGGGCAGTCCTTCTATAAGTCTGGAGTGATAACTTGCATTATCCATTACTATTACACAGTTCTCAGGAAGAAGTTCTATCATTTGTTCGAACCATTCTTGAAAGACATCAGCGTTCATGTCTTCATGGTAGTCACCGGTACGAGTTGATTCAAAAGTTAATAAACCACCTTCAACAAAACCGTCTGAACTGCCAATGTGTACTTTATATCAGCCTGCGTCCCTTTCCTGATGGTGGGTTTAAACCAGTAGATAAGTTATTTACAAAAGCGTGCCTTTGACTTGTAACAGTTTCATCCTGCCAAAATTTATTTGGTGTATGACCCTCGTTGATCCATGTTTCATCAAGATAAAATATTTTTCTTTCTTGGTTTCTCATTTCCTTTATGGTTCTTAGAAAATGTCTTCTCCATATGGCAATATCGCTTCTTTCTAATAAAATAGACTTTCTGGGATTCTTTTTCCAGCGGAAGCCTATTTCTTTTAAAAGTTTCCATAACGTACTTCGACTCATTTCTGGGTAATCCTTATCATCTCGAACTGAGACAAGAACTTTATCCAATGTTGGAAATTCTTGTCTAAAGAAGAATTCATGCACTTTCCGTCGAAGTCCTTCTTTAAAATGATACTCTATTTGAAATTTTGGTTTCCCTGGAGCATTACGTGGCATTTGAAAACTACCACATTTTTCTTCTTTAATAACTCTGTAAATCGTAGATTTCCCAACACCAAGTGTACTGCTAACTAACTCAACGGTCTCATCAACACTTTCACATAAACGTTTGTCTGTAAATGATTTAAAACAATTAAATATTAATGTTTTTTCATTAACTGTTAGAGGACCAATTTTTCGGCGTTTACACGGCACTTCCAAATTTTCCATAACACTAGTATACACAATAAACTGCACCTTGCAACTGAAGTACCTACTTTTAGTGAACTGTTAAGAATTTTGAATACGCCACTTGGACCTTCCTATATACAAAATGGAAAAACCCACTATCACATTTTCTGTGGAATAAGTTTAGAAGGTAATTATCTAGTCAATTACTGTCGTAGATTCCTGGAATTAAAGAATTAAATGTTTGATTGTTGAAAGCCTTACTTCGTGGAATGCACTCATTTCAGATAAAATAAAACGTTTTATTTTATCTAAAGAATTAAACTTTATTTTGCAAATAGGCAAAGAATTAATTTTTATTTTGCAAATAGGCAAAGAATTAAACTTTATTTTGCAAATAGATAAAATAAAACGTTTTATTTTATCTAAAGAATTAAACTTTATTTTGCAAATAGGTAGGTACTTATTAAACTTTTATTGGTTATATATAACCAATAAAATAAACATCTTACATTTCTTGCAAATTCATTAGTACCTGTTAACCTCCATCACTCCAACACTGGCAACCTTATTTAGGGATTAGTAACCCTCACAACTATTGTATTCTATTCTGCTCCAACCTTTATACCTGGTGGTCATACTCAATTTAAAATTGTTTTCCTATATACTTCTGTAAACTTGTTGACAAATATCTGTTTTTTATTGAGTCACCCGTATCAACAGTTTAGATATTTGCATACATAATTTATTGTTTTATTACTCTCTCATACATAAAACTACACTATAGTCTAAACATTTCCCAACACACAAACTTGGCTGATCAGCACATTGAATACAATGGTAAGCAGAGTCTTTCCTTATTTTTTTCCTCCAACAAATTTTGCATCGTTTTCGCATAATTCTTCCATATGTATTCTTTGTTTCAATTTTTTCTATCAGGTGCTGTGTAATTTTTTTTACAATATTAGATTTAGTAGTACACCTTTCAGAAAGTTTTTCGAGAACTGAAATACGATAATCATAATAGGACAGTCGAAATAGGGAATGTTTATTATACAAAATAAAAGAATTGTACATTAGGAACTGTATTATATGCAGGCCTAATTTTTTATACTATCAAGTGTTTTTCGGACACTCAGGTAATATGCTACCATTTGGTACACACGGTCTATACCGCTCACATGTCGATTATACTCTGAGATAGGTAAAGGCATTTTCTTTGCTACTTCTTTTCTATGTTGTTTTCAAATTCTGTCTATATATATTATTGTGATATTTAAAGTCTTGGTGCGCCAAGCAATAATTAGCTAATTAATTTTTTTATTAATTAATTAAAATTATTTAAATGATATGATTATGACTCTATCACAATTTTTAATTCTTTTATCTCAGGGTTAAATTCGTGCTTCAATATCTATGCTATTACATGTGAAAGGTAAGGTCCAGAGAATACCGGAATAATAAAAAACAGATATGATCTAACACTATATATTAAAATAAAAATAATGAAATAATTCACACTCAAAAGTTTCAATAAACAAATCTCATATAAGGATTCTCAAAATTGTGTTCTCCGTACGTGAACAATCAAAATTAATGGTACAAACAATATTAATTGAAATCTCAAAATCCCAAACTATTCTAACTCTCCTAATCAAAATATTTATATCCTTTCTAAATTACGTGTAAAAATTGTGTTATCAATAAAAGAAAAAAGAACTGCAGAAAACAAAAATATCTCTCTCTGATGATGAGTGGTCCAAATCCTTGTTCCTTGTAGACTGTATTATCTCCTCTCAACCGCTCCCTATGTAATCAGCAATCTTACACAGATTGTTGCAAGTATATCGTCCTTAATGATCTCCTTCAAAAGCACAAATCATTCAAATTATGATAGCCTTTTCTCCTCTCGATAAACTGAATCTCTCGTTGGCCCGAGTGAAAAATGACTCTTGGAATATCTTCTCTTTACGATAAACTGAATCTCTCGTTGGCCTGAACAGTGACTCTTGGAATATAAGTAGAGAAATATGACTTACAATATTTTGCTGCTTCAGCTTCTGTCAGATACACTAACTCCACAAAAACTCACTAACATTCAACACTACTGCTTGCTACATTTCAGGAACCGCCAGAGAACAATCCCTGTTCCCCTTCCAGACTTGGAAACCAACTGATCCCTCTTTTTTCTCTCCTCAATCTCGCTAAACTTTTTCCTACATACTTATCCCACCTTTTTCAATCTCCGCCAATCAAAACTCGTCACAATTCCCCAATTTTTTCATTTCGATAACAAACAAATTTTTACCTATAATTATAAAATTTCCTAAAACTTATTTACAAATAATATTTTCTATAATTCTTAAAAACTAACAAAAACCTCTTTCTAAAATCTCTTCTATTTGTCTCTAATCACTGCATTAATGTATTTTGGAAAACCCCGTTCAATTGTCTTTTTGTTTTCACTTAAAATTATGCGGGTCACTCAAGTATAACAAAGAAATAATTTATGCAAAGCTTACATTTTGTTAAGTACAGGTAATTCAAGAAATTAATAACTCTCCTTCTTCGAAATGTTTGTTGGATATTATCCTACTTATCTGAATTATTTTAATGTTATTGAATTTTGAAATATTTTTAAACAAACCAATATTTTTCTCGATTTTACATATCATAACAAATCCCCG
The DNA here is from genome assembly GCF_040954645.1 of Diabrotica undecimpunctata. Classification (NCBI taxonomy): domain Eukaryota; kingdom Metazoa; phylum Arthropoda; class Insecta; order Coleoptera; family Chrysomelidae; genus Diabrotica; species Diabrotica undecimpunctata. The sequence goes on along the minus strand of NC_092810.1, from coordinate 43,717,878 downwards.
CCATTTGATCTGCCGAAAACTCTTTGTTAAATTTTAAAAATGACAAAAGTTTTCTAGGATCAAATTATTTCACTATGTTATTTAAATCTATTCATGATATTGATAGATGTCGTGAATGTTAAAATACCCCGTATATTGCCTGTCTTTATACGGGATTGGATATATTTTCGTTTTAAATTTTTCCAAGTATTTTCCCTTAAAAGAAAGTTCATAATTTTTAACCACTTGATTTACTTTATTAACTAAATCTCCATGGTTTCCTAAAATCTTCTCTATTTCCTTCTCCATGTTTTTTCCACAATTTATTTTTCTTTCATCCACCTTTTGTTCACATGTGTTCACTGTCCATAATACTTCTTCACAAAATTCTGGATTCTCGTCCATCAATGCCATTTTTTCTTCTGTTTTCTTTTTATCCTCTAATTCCCTTTGGTATTCCGAGCACCATGTTTCTATTCCTTTCATTTCTCTGATGATACCTTCTTTTTCTTCCTGCTTCCATTCTGTTTTATCGTCGGTTGCCAACAATTCTTCTGTACCTTCTATTTCCTGTTTTTCTCTGGTCTCCATCTTATTTTCCTGCTTTCTTTTCGAACTCTTCTTCTTTTTCTTCCTTCTCTTTTTCTTTTCTGTTAGATCTTGTTCTTGTACTTTCGGTTTATCCTCTACAGTCATATCGATTTCTTTGCGTTTTTCCTGTGCATTGATCCTTCCAGAATTTGTTTTCCTATCTGTTTGCTTTTCTTCTCCTGTGTTGTCTGGTTCTGCTCTGATTTCCAGTTTATTTTCCGAAAAATTTATGGTGATATCTTTTTTCCTCAATTCATCAATTCCCGCTATCATATCATGATTTAAATCTTCAATCACCACACATTTCATAATATGGAATTTGTTTCCCACTCTTATCTGTACTCCCAAGCCTTCGTTTACTGTCGTCAAATTTTTATTGTTTGCACCCACTAAATCAACCCTAGGAATCTTATACACAAATCTGTCCAAATTTAATTCTTTTACTAGTTTTTTATTGATTAGCGATATCTCCGATCCAGAATCAATCACAATTTTAATCGCTTTATGTTTTATAAATGCTCTGGTTATTTCTATCGTCCCTTTGTTCGTTAGTATTCCTATTCGGAGGATTTTGTGCATCTCTATTCCTGTTGTGATTTTCATATGTTCTCTGTTGTGTGTCATTCCTGTTATCGTAATTTTGTTGTCTATTGTAATTATTGTAATTTCTCGGCCTATATTCGTTTGTTGATCTGGGATGTCGGTTTCTCTGGTCATAATTTGATGAATACCTTCTTTCCGGTCCATTATATTGGTCATGTTGTCTTCTATTTATCATTTCTTTTCTTTTCGCTTCTTTTAATTGAAGGAATTGGCACAAACTATCAATATCTTGATAGTTTCTCAAAATCACGTGATCTTCCAACGTTTCCTCAAAATGTCTGCTGATCATTTCTACCAGCTGTTCGGTAGAATATTTGTATTCTAGATATTTTGAATTGTTATATATCTGCAAAGCATATCTTTCTTCAGATATTCCCATTTTTTCGTGATATTTTCCATTCTGTAGCTCTTGGTTGATTTCTCTCTGTTTATTTTTCCCCCAGAAATAGTTGAGAAATTTATTTTCAAAATCTGTCCAATTTTCAAACTCATCTTCCTTGCTTTCATACCATAACGCTGCTCCTTCTTTCAAATGGTTTCTAATTGTTTCTTTGTAATCGTCAAAATATCTAATATGTTGTAATTTGGTTTTCAAATTTTTAACAAACGGTACTGGGTGTGTTTTCCGAATATTCCCGCCAAATTGTATTTTCGACTCGCTTGTTCCATGGATGATAACTTCTTTTCTCTCTACCCCTCTTAGTTCAATTTCTGCCATTTGTTTTTCATTTTGCTTTAATCTTCTTTCTATTTCCTTCCTGTCTTCTTGTAGCGCCATTTCAAATTTTTCTTCTAACTGTTCTAATTCTTTTTTCTGTACAGTCTTAATATCTTTCATTTTATTTTCTACTTTCTTTTCTTGTTCTCCCATTTTCTTTTTAATTTCATTAATCTCTTCTATTTGTTGTATCAGTTCTTTCTTTATCCCCTCAACACATCCTTTAATTTTCTGTTCATAGTTTTCCAAACGCTGCTCTATATTGCTCATTGTTTGTTTTGTTTCTTGTTGATTTCTATCCATTTTTAGTGATGTTTCTTGTTGGTTTCTATCAATTTTCTTTGATGTTTCAATTTGGTTTTTCTCTATTGTTTGTGTCTGTATTTGCATCATTGCTAATAATTTTTCCAGCATCCCTGTTTCTTTTCTTTCCTCCATTATTGTAGCATTTCCTACATTATCCGATCCTTCATCAATAATTGTTTCCTCTTCTATCTTATCCTCTTTCCTTTCTTGCGTTTTGCTTTGACTCCTTGTGGTCGACATGTTGTTTCTTTTCGTTACTGTTTTTGTCCCCGCCAAATGTGAAATTTTACAACACTCTATATGTTTCAGAACACGACAATATTTCTCCCCAAATGTATTAAATTTTCACGACAAATATCAAATATGCAATCAGTAAAATTCAAATAATTCAAAATAAATATCAAATGTACGATTGGTAAAGAAAATAAAATCAAATAATTCAATAGCAGTAAATATCCACTAACTACGATCAATCAATAAATCAAATTTATATTCCCTGGAAAAATTGTCAAAATACTTTCAAATTCAAATTCCCTCAATGTTATATGTTTTTATCTCTGGATCACCTGTACTTATTCCAGATCTCTTTCCCTTCCTCCAAATGTAAAGCTGCGATATTTTCAAGCCCCACGTTTTGGAAGCCAGTTATTGTGATATTTAAAGTCTTGGTGCGCCAAGCAATAATTAGCTAATTAATTTTTTTGATTAATTAAAATTATTTAAATGATATGATTATGACTCTATCACAATTTTTAATTCTTTTATCTCAGGGTTAAATTCGTGCTTCAATATCTATGCTATTACATGTGAAAGGTAAGGTCCAGAGAATACCGGAATAATAAAAAACAGATATGATCTAACACTATATATTAAAATAAAAATAATGAAATAATTCACACTCAAAAGTTTCAATAAACAAATCTCATATAAGGATTCTCAAAATTGTGTTCTCCGTACGTGAACAATCAAAATTAATGGTACAAACAATATTAATTGAAATCTCAAAATCCCAAACTATTCTAACTCTCCTAATCAAAATATTTATATCCTTTCTAAATTAAGTGTAAAAATTGTGTTATCAATAAAAGAAAAAAAAAACTGCAGAAAACAAAAATATCTCTCTCTGATGATGAGTGGTCCAAATCCTTGTTCCTTGTAGACTGTATTATCTCCTCTCAACCGCTCCCTATGTAATCAGCAATCTTACACAGATTGTTGCAAGTATATCGTCCTTAATGATCTCCTTCAAAAGCACAAATCATTCAAATTATGATAGCCTTTTCTCCTCTCGATAAACTGAATCTCTCGTTGGCCCGAGTGAAAAATGACTCTTGGAATATCTTCTCTTTACGATAAACTGAATCTCTCGTTGGCCTGAACAGTGACTCTTGGAATATAAGTAGAGAAATATGACTTACAATATTTTGCTGCTTCAGCTTCTGTCAGATACACTAACTCCACAAAAACTCACTAACATTCAACACTACTGCTTGCTACATTTCAGGAACCGCCAGAGAAAATCCCTGTTTCCCTTCCAGACTTGGAAACCAACTGATCCCTCTTTTTTCTCTCCTCAATCTCGCTAAACTTTTTCCTACATACTTATCCCACCTTTTTCAATCTCCGCCAATCAAAACTCGTCACAATTCCCCCATTTTTTCATTTCGATAACAAACAAATTTTTACCTATAATTATAAAATTTCCTAAAACTTATTTACAAATAATATTTTCTATAATTCTTAAAAACTAACAAAAACCTCTTTCTAAAATCTCTTCTATTTGTCTCTAATCACTGCATTAATGTATTTTGGAAAACCCCGTTCAATTGTCTTTTTGTTTTCACTTAAAATTATGCGGGTCACTCAAGTATAACAAAGAAATAATTTATGCAAAGCTTACATTTTGTTTAGTACAGGTAATTCAAGAAATTAATAACTCTCCTTCTTCGAAATGTTTGTTGGATATTATCCTACTTATCTGAATTATTTTAATGTTATTGAATTTTGAAATATTTTTAAACAAACCAATATTTTTCTCGATTTTACATAATATAACAATATATATATATATATATATATATATATATATATATATATATATATATATATATATATATATATATATATATATATATATATATATATATATATATATATATATATATATATCGATAACCTAATTAGCAAACCTCTTAACTTCCTATTTTGGTGAAAACCACTTTTTAATAGCAAGCTCAAAAGAAATCAACTCTCTACAGACTGACAAATCTCCGAACTACAGAAAAAATTATTCTGTGTTATATTAAAGAATTAGCGTACCTTTTAACTCCAGTCTGTCGTTTTCATGTTGGCACAACTTCTAATTCCTAGTGGTCATGCTGTTGTTCTATGAGAAGAATCTAGGCTGATCGTTCTTTTATTGTTGATGTATTTTGATATTATTGAAGTGCTCTTTTGAACTTTAAATATGGAAAAGTAAGTACAAAACAATTTAATTTTTAAGCCTAATCTGTACCATGCAAAAGTAGTGAGTTTATAATAATGATTTAATAAAAGCATGGAGATACGAGATTTACTAAAATTTTATAATTTATTAATTTTATTAATTCTAGGTAGGCGTACTGCACAAAATTTTGTAAAATAATTTTAATTAAGTAAAATATTGTGGATAAATAAATTTGTAGATACGAAGGAGCTTACGTAAAGTCATATGTCTACAGTTTATTTCGGAGGTACAAGTTCCCCAAACTCAATTGTACTAAGTTTGGTTTGTATCTTTTCAGAGAACATCGAGAGGTCAAAGGCTGCTAAATATGGCACTACAACAAAGCAGTCCTAAAACTCAGCCAAACAATAAAATTGAACAGCTTTCAGAAAAAATAACAGGTCGTTCGGATCATGAAAATATTGATTCTACTAATGTAGAGTGTAAAAGAAATAAAGTCCAGAAGACTCCAATGGGCAGGACACCTCAGAAGATACTCTGACGAACGAACAGTAAGACTGGTGTGGGAGGAAGTCCCAACTGAAAGGAGACCACGCGGACACCCTCGTCTCCGGTGGCGAGATAATATAGCAGGACCTGGAGACCTAAGCATTATGGGCGTGGAGGATTGGATGGAGGTGGCTCAAGACAGAAAACAGTGGACGCATGTTGACGAGTCGGCTTTAACCCACGAAGGGTTGTAACGCCACTGAGTAAGTAAGTAAGTAATGTAGAGTGTACTGTTAGTATCCCAAAGAGCATAAACATTGGCGCAATAGGACCAATAATAATTAATGTACCCCCGGAAGAAGAGGAAAGCAAAATGTTTGTTGAGCCCAATGATGGTTTTTTATTCACCTTGCCCTCAGACAATATGAGTTTAATGCTGAATCATCTTGAAAATGTAACATTTAATGAATCTCTTCAAACAAACAATTTGCAAATTGGGATAAGAAACTCATATGCAATGGATAAAACCTTACATAAATTGGAAGACCCAACTCTAAATATTGGCAACAAAACAGTTGAGCAGTTAGAGAATTACGAATATAATACACCTAATCAAACTGAACCTTGTATTGATATTATTAATAATAATGACATTGTTAATAGTATTTTTAGTGATAAGCAATCAGATAACAATGAAGAGTATAGGCCCAATGAACGTGAAGATAAAATTGACAATGACTTTGATCAGAATTCGAATAAAATATCAAGTAAAACCAAACGCAAGAAACGACACCAATTGAATCAGCAAACTTGGAACATTAGGAAAAATATAACAGCCAGAAAATTAGGAAAGAAATATTGCGGTAAAAGAAAAACAAAAAATGGACTGTATGTGTATAATATAAAAAAATCTGCTAGAGTAATGAAACAAAGATGCAAGTGTAGCAGAAAAGAAAATAGTGTAATCCAGTGTCTAAGACTCACAGAAGATAATAGAAAAGAAAATTTTAAAGAGTTTTGGAAAATGGATTGGACAGAGAAAAAGCTATTTCTGAGGTTTTTGACTCAGAAATCTAACACTGTTAGGGATCGAGACCGAAAATCAGAGACAGAGAGTAGAAGAAAAAAAAACTCTTGCAAATATTTTCTTAAATAGAATGAAATCCACAAGGAAAATAATTCCTGTAGCTGGCTGTATACCACGTATAACAAAAGAGGTTAGTCTTTGTATGTGGGTATATTTTATTTTATAAAAACCCTTAAAAGGGCAACATTACAAGCACGAACGTTTTCGGAACAACTGTTCCATCATCAGGTTAAAATACAGGTTACCATGCCTGAGCCACCAAAATATTTGGGTAAAAACCCTTTAAAATGAAAAATGTTACCAAAGATTGTACATGATGTTGATAATATTATATGATGTTTAATATTTTAATTAGATTTTACTTCAGGTAACATACACCCATGCTTAAGTGAGTTCCAGTGTCCGGAGAGTAAACCTCTTCAAACGGACTACGGCTGGTAACTGAACTAAATAGATAGAATGGTTCTACAGTTCGTGTTTGCAATAACATGTTCCTGAATACCTTAGCTATTGGTGAGTGGACTGTTCTAAACTGGCAATCAGCAACAGAAGGTAGAAATCAAGATGATCCAACAGATAATCATAAAATTACACTCAATGATGATGGGAACTCTGTCAAATCTAATTTAAAAAAAAAACCTAGAAAACCCAAAGAAGTGGAATCACTTGAAACATTTTTGGTTGGGTTACCTAAAGTTGAATCGCATTATTGCCGCAAGAGAAGATCGAAGTTATATCTTAAGCCTTACTGGCAATCAAAAAGAAACGTGTACACGTTTTATAAATATAATTAGTGCAAAGAACAAAATGTAACTCCGTTGTCACAATGTAGGTTTTCACAGATTTTTGATGATGAAAATCTTTCTATTTATCAACCCAAAAAAAGATGGTTGCGATATCTGCGAGTCTTTTAAAACGGAAAATTTGAGTCAAGATGAGTGTGAAACGCATATTCTTAAGAAAGATGGTGCAAGGATACAAAAATATGTAGATAAAGCAGACTCAGCTTGTGTAACATTCACAATGGATTAACAATCATTACTACTTTGCCCTAAATCTTTAGTATATTCTCTCTACTATAAAATGAAGTTGTCTGTCCACAACTTTACAATTTATAACATAAACACCAAGGAAGGATTTTGTTTAATCTGGAATGAGCCAGAGGTCGGTTTGACTTTCAATGAGTTTTCAACAATAATTTCAGATTTTGTTTTATCAAACCTGTCCTTACCCGAGGGAAAGGAAAAAATTGTTTTGTACAGCGACGGCTGTTCGTTCCAAAACCGTTGTTGTACACTAGCCAATGCGCTTCTTTATATTGCATCTACGAAGAATGTAAAAATTGAACAAAAGTTCTTAGAAGTCGGTCACACACAAATGGAGACCGACTCAATGTACTTCTGCATTAAACGGAAGTTAAAAAATAAAACAGTTCGTGTACCAACAGATTATATAACAATCTGTAAAGAGGCCAGAAAATTCCCTTTTCCATATACAGTGAAGTATTTGAATTACAACACATTCCTCTTATCCCTCCCCATCCTATCCTTTAACAATCATTACACCATCCTTGTAGGCAGCTGTAGTATTCCCTTTGTCCAACATTGCAGATTCGATATCTTTGGGAAATTACTTTCCTCCTGTCCTTAGCGTACCAGTGTAGTAAGTTTGTGCTTTTAGTAGTCGCTTTGCTAAAACAAAACTATTGTAGAAATTATTCATGAACACGGCATGCCCTGAATTTAGGTAATTTCTCATTATTCGCATAACCACTTTTTCAGTATATCCAGCACCTCCAAGCTCATCTGATTGTCCTATATATACCAGTAAATTTTTAATAAGACCTTGCGATTATGTAAGCATATATAATTTTATACCGTATTTGTGTCTTTTATTTTTCAGTTATTACCTGAAAACAAGTCCCTCCAAAGCAACATTGATTCATCAAGTGATAACTCCTTTTGGGTAATAAACGTTTTCCATTTTGTTTTCAAAATAAATGAGAATTTTGAATAAGCGGTCTTCCGGCATTCCTTGTCCTTCTCTAGGATTTTCAGCCAACTGCAGATTTCTTAGAATTAAAAAAAAACGGTCACGGCCCATATATATTGAAAATCACGTAATTCCAAACAGCTAATGTTTTTTTCACTGTCAAAACGTTAAATTGTATATAACAATGGTAGCACAAGTCCAATAGATAGGAGTAGTTCGTCCTTTGTCAGATCTTTCTAATGAGTTGCTATCGAATGCACTGAGGTACCTTCGGAAAGAAATACCTGTTCCGCATATTTATTTGTTTTAACAACAAGTAGCTCCAAGAAATCATCATCTAACAGCAACCGTAAATAATAATAGGGATTATCATTTTTGTCAATATCAACAAGCAGACCCGATGTTTTCTAGAACATTATTTTTTCATACCTGTACAGTTGTTATTTCGAACGTTATCTCTCCAAACGTTACCAAAATTATTGTGAAAGAGCAATAATTTTATTCTATTTGCAAAATTATACTACAATATTATTTGTGTAGAAACGTTAGTATAAAAAATTCTTAAAGTCATCGGTATCAAAACCATCACCGTCATCGGTATCCCCGTCACTGAAAGCGAACGAGTCCTCACTGTCTGTACCATCTGCAGTATCAGAATTTTCTAAGAAATAGAACATTTCCTTTTCTGTAAGCGATTTTCTACAGGGCGGGCATGTTTTCGACGCTGAAGTACCTGAGGGTCTTAAAAGTACCCTTGTTTTGGACGCTGCTGGAAGAATTATCGCAGGTACCAGATATTAGATATAATTAGGGTTTAATGACGGTCATTGAAATTTACTTAGTTACTAGTCATTAGTTTGTCAGAGAATAGTGAAATGTGAACATTGAAATTTCAATGTTAGTAAGTAATCGTGGTAAAATTTTGCTCAAAGTGAACAGTTTTAATTTTTCTCAAGATAAAGTACTAAAATCGGGAGAAACGTATTGGAGGTGCGTAAAACGGTCGTGTAAAGCGAAGATATTCACGAAAGGGCCAGAAAAGTTAGTGATCCGAAGTAATCTAGAACATAATCACGAGTGTGATATCAAAACGCTTAATGGACAGATTGTGCGTAGCAGTGCCAAAAGGAAGGCTAAGGATAATTTGAACGAAAGGCCGTCCAAAATCATACATAGTGCGTTGAAAGAAAATGTAGATTGCTTGAGCCACATGTCTGTTAAAGACGTTAATTTAATACGAAATCAAATATACAGTGAACGGCGAATGGCTCAACCGAAACTGCCCAAAGGTAAAGAAGAAACTATTGCTGCGGTAAATATTATGAATATCAAAACACTTAAAGACGAGAATTTTATATTTGCGGTTGAACTAAGTTCTAACATTATCATCTTCTCGTGTAACACTAACATGCGTTTTCTCTGCGGCAATGAAACGATTTATATGGACGGTACATTTAGTTACTGTGCTGAATATTTCAAGCAATTTTTTACCATACATGTATTTATCAATGGACATTATATACCATTGTGTTATTGTTTACTTCCCGACAAATCGGAACAAACCTATATAAAACTATTTAATGTTTTGAAACGCAAATGTGAAGTAATTGGTCTAAAATTCAATCCAAAAATCATTTTCTCCAATTTTGAAATTGCTATTCACAATGCTGCGCGTTTTGAATTTCCATGTGCACATTAAAGGGACAAATATAAATTGGCAGACAGTGAAATATTTAAATGGCTGAAATATATTTTTGGGCTGCCATTTTTACCTCTTTCAGAAGTCGAAGAATCTTTCATATATGATTTTATGGCTATTCAACCAAAGGATTCAAAAATTGAAAAGTTTTGCGACTACTTATTGGACAACTACATTGGCGACCACGCAACATTTCCGTCGGAGATGTGGGCTGCGATGAGTGAGAGTTTACAATTAACAACTAATGCTTGTGAATCGTTCCACTCGCGTTTTAATGATAATTTTTACCATGATCATCCAAATATTTTCCATTTTATTGATGTTTTAAAAAATTTTCAAACTGAAACTTACATTAAAATTAATAGTGTCTGTAATAGTGAAAGTAATAGACTTAAAGATCCAAAGGGTAGAAAAAAAATTATGTTCGTTAGAAATAGGATACATGAGTATCAAACTAACTGTATCGATCGATTCCATTTCGTAAAATGTATGTCGTATTTATTTCAAAGTGACAAATAAACTTTAATAATTCTAGAGATTAATAAGCTTAATCTCTAGAATTTTATTACCTGACTTTCCATTTACATTTCAATTACACCCAGCGTCCAAATCATGTATGCAAAAACAGGTAATTTTATTTTTCAGTGTCGAATTTTAAATTTAGCGTCCAAATCATGCACGCCCTTTCTACATGTTTTGGTATTTTACGCTTTATACCTCTGGAAGTACTTGCCTCACATGCACCTGAATCATCAATCTTTAGTCAGTAATTTTAATATCCCAATTTATATTTTTAACGTTACCAAAAGACACTGCTATCACTCCTATGATATTCAGACAAATAGTGCTAGCATTACAACAACACAACTAAACATTGTATTCGATAATGTATATTAATAACAAACCGGAGTTGTTTCTAATATAAAAACAAGGGCCGGTTTCAGAAACAATTAAATTAGTCAATAGTTATTGGAATAAACTTTTTTTAAAATAATATTTTTATTATCTTTCAATACACTTTTGATAATATAAAGTTGAACTGAGTATGACTTATAATTTCTGTTTGAGAATATTACGATGCATTTGTAATGTAAAATCAACGAACATAAAAAGCTTTTTTCTGTTAACAAGTTTTGGTCCTTGGACCTTTATTTTGAAGCTTTAAGTAACAATAAAATTAACTTTTTCAACAACAGTTTTATTTTTAACAATTTTAACAATTCAATGACGCCTCCATGAATGAGCAACGACATCTTGGTATCGACTTAATACCACCTAAGGTGAATTTAAAAATACAGTCTTTAAAGGACACTTCAATTTCACAGGAGTAAAATTATAGGTTTGTGGCATTTCCCATAAGGGAGTTTACTTAAAATTGCTTTTTGACTATAGTAGTAAAAACCTAAACATTCTGCAGGTTATGGTAAAAGTTTAAAACACACATAAATTTTACCTCGCCAGTCGTGAATTAAATATAATTGTCTGAAGTAATTGGTTTAATAAACTTTATTGCAATTTCATTTTTTTACATTTCATGATACCTTAACCTGTTTCTCTTGTATAAGACAAGAAAATGTATTAAACATTACCTCAGATTATGTTGCTATGTAATCTAATGATCTAAATCTGTACCCGCTTTAAAGCCAAGAAACTTCAAAGAACTGCTGCATTAAGATATAAAGTTACTTAAACAAGTCCACAAACAAAATCAAAAAGATGTTTTTTCATATATATCCCGCATTAGAGCTATTTACATGGTTTTTTAAACAAAAAAATATATATAAGTTAGCATACTAAAGCATATCTGTATCCACAAACGTAGCATTTTTTGTTTACAAGCTAGTAGTTAAGTAAAGGATATGACGAGAATAACATAAATATGGATACCCTTTTTGTAATTAAAATTAAATTGGATACACTATATATATATATATATATATATATATATATATATATATATATATATATATATATATAATATATATATATATATATATATATATATATATATATATATATATATATTATTTTTATTATGATTTATGGATTTTAAATTGTACTACCATGTACACTCCACAACCGACATAGCTGTCTTTCTGGTGGACAAACAGCTGAAGAAAGGGAAGAAGAAGAGTCAATTATGGCACACATAATTCTGTGACAGCCCATGATCTGCGATATATTGTAAAGGCATAGCTAGATAAGAAGTGCGAGAATGTAAAATGTTTTAAAGATAATTTTCCAGAAAAAGAATGAGCGACATAATTTCTCTGTAAACATAACAATATATTGGTTAATCGGTTTGCTAGAAACATCAGCCCTTTAAAGGCTGCAGTAGACCGTGAAATTATAAATACTTTTTTTGATAATCTCTCAAGAGAGTTAGAGTATGTCCCTACATCAAATCTCTGGAATTGTGATGAAACGAATTTTGCTGACGATTTTGGTGCATCTAAAGTTATTAAACGACAAGGCATAAAGTACTCTGAGCAAATACATAACGCAACAAAAGCGTGCACTTTATTGATGCTAGGTGAAAATTCAGCTGGAAAAGTGATACTGGTTTATGTCATATACAAGTCTGAAAAACTGTGGCAAACTTGGATAGAAAATGGGTCTGTAAATGCCAGGGACAACAAAAGCAGATCCAGCTGGTTTAATTACTAATTCTTCGAAGATTGGTTTGTCAACCTGATCCTGACAATACTTTAAAAACCAAAAAGGCATTTAAATATTAAAGTGATACGATAGTGTAAAATCAACAATATATTCTTTGTAGCATTGCCTACAAATACAACGCACATTTTGCAACCATAAGACGTTGCTTTCTTTCGGCCAATGAATGGTAGGTGAAGAGCAATTCTACATTAATATTCATTCATAATCATTCATAATATATAATTCATAATGTTCATAATCATTCCAGCTGGTTTTAGAAAATGCAGCATTTATCCGCTAAACCGTACAGAAGTGTTAGGTCGTGGAAAAAGAAATTATAAAATAACATAGTGAAAACATAAAAAAGTTAGTGACTGACAGTTTTTTGGACTAAAACCAACTGAAAAGGGAGTCCACAACAGCACTACATCAATTCCAAAGTAAATGCACCTTCTGGATAGAGTATAAATGCTGCTGATCTTGCCGCTAAACCATTAAATTTCAATTCATCACAACTAGACAATCAGACTCAGATGCCCTTTCTCACGTGAAAAGTGATAATTCGCATATTTGTGAGTTCGATAATTTATTCGAATCCGATTATGAAATGTTAAAACAAACCTCTTTCATTGTAAAAAAGATGCCAACAGAGTGTTAAAGAAAGTTGCCATCACTGTGGGAGTAAAAGATGCCGCCGCTGTGAACGAAGAATATGCCGCGATCGTGGAAGAATAAGATGCCACCACTGTGGGAGAGAAAGATGCCGCAGATGTGGAAGAAGAAGATGCCACCACTGTGGGAGAGAAAGATGCCGCCGCTTTGACAAAAGTAGATAGACCAATGTCTTTGTTTTTGGGAGAGACCACTGGAGTGCAAATGCAAGGTGTGAGTCTCAGCGCCATGGAAAAATGTAGAAGATTTTGGAAGTGGTCTCCGTCCAAATATTTTTGTAAACCGCTGTATTTTTTGTAATTTTTTCCCAGTAAAATCCAGCTAATTAGAAGTTCAAAGTTATAAGTTTCTTAAGTGAATTTTGGAATATACTCATTCACACAAAGTGACCACGTTTTACTTATATATATATATATATATATATATATATATATATATATATATATATATATATATATATATATATATATATATATAATTTGTATATATATATATATATATATATATATATATATAATTTGTATATATATATATATATAATTTATATATATATATATATATATATAATTTTCTTTTTTTCCTCATCACTTTATCAATTTGTTTGTGTATAAAATATTATCTACACTCTACATGTCTCTTCTATTTTTGTTAGATATATTTTAAGGTTAATTTAACATGAACCAGAAGAATAAAACTCATACCAAAACAAAAAGGAAACAAAACAGTACCCTACTTTGTCCTGTCTGTCCTTGCTCCTATGTGTATGCAACCTTCATCGCAAACTATTAAAACCAGCAACAGAGTTTTTCTTACTAATGAAAAAGGCAAATATTAAATACAAATAAAAAATATATTGATTTCTTTTAAACTTGGACAAATTTCTCCTACCTTTTGAGTACTGAGTGTGGATATGAATCGAATAAAGTCACGTACCTCAGTTGCTCATAAACAAATAAGTGGCTAAGTAATAGGACACGTAGGACACCACTTTAAAACTTACCATATAACAGGAAAATATTAACAGAAATAAAAAGTAGTTTATTTATTATTACTTTGATTTGTAAAACAAACATATTTAGTGATGTTGTCGCTAACCATCTTCAATATTCATAAACTTAACACAATCTTAAAACAATTAACAACAAAATCTCTAATTTTAAAAATAGAAATTGTTCAACTTTTGCAACGAATGACAGCTTGGCATTGACGATTCATACTTAAAATAAACGGTCTTAAAGTATACTTATCCAGTTCATTCCAAATTTGGAAGACGTGGAATACAAGACGTTGTTCCAGTTTATGCAGAGTGTTTGGTTGATTAGGAAAACTCCGTAAACGTCTTTCAAGCAAGTCCCAAACATTCTCTATAGGATTAAGATCGGCACTATTCGCTGGCCATTCCATAACTTCGATTCCAACTTCATCTAGATAATTTTGCACTATATTTGCAACGTGCGGTCGTGCATTATTGTGCATTAGAACAAAATTTTCGACAATATAAGGAGCAAATGGCACGTGGTCCTGAAGAATGTCAACGATATATCGGTGAGCGTTGATGGTACCGTTATTCAACACCACCAAGTCTGTACGACCCGTTAAAGAAACGCCACCCCAGACCATAACCGACCCTCCACCGAATAACGTCGTTCCTCACATGTTACACTGTGCATACCGTTCGTTCTGACGTCAGTACACGCGAATACGCCAATCCAATCAGCCTCCAACCAATGGATATGATTTCGTGTAAATTCTAAACGCGCTCTGCGATGAGCTACGGTCAAGGCTGGCCCTCTGGCAGGTATACGATTTACCAAATTACCTTCCTTGAGACGTTGGCGAACAGTTTCACAGCTGATTTGAACATTATGATCATCTTTAAGTTGGGATTGTAAGCTTCTGGTAGTTACAAATCGTTGTCTTAGGGTGCGAAGTCATAAAAAACGGTCTTGAAGGGACGTTTTTACACGATGTCGACCTTGTCCTAAACGCCTAGAGTGACCGATCTCTCTGTACCGTTCCATCATTCGTGAAACCGATGTATGGTGTACGCCGAACCGTTCCCCTAAATGTCTGTAACGTCAACCTTCTTCGTGCAAAACCACTATTTGAGCACACTCTTCATTAGTCAAATGTCTCGATTCTCGTTGCATTTTGATTAAAACAATAGCAAAATGTTACCCACCAAACAGCAATAGTTCACACAACGACTGAAAAATGACACTAACCTCTTATCGACATTAACAAATTTACAGCACCTTTTTTGTGTTTCTTAGAAACCGGTTAAAACAAAAAAAAAAAACAATACAAGTAACCTGATAAAAACATTCCAAATAAATGGTGTATTCCATAAAAAAATGAATACAATTAAATTTAAAACACCAATGAATCGCTTTTTTTGTTTTTGTAAATGGTGCATTAATTTCTTGCAGTAGTGTATATATATATTGTTATGATTGTTTATTTTGAGTTCAAACTTAGTTTATTGAGCCAATAAAAAAATTATAACTTATCTGTTATCAAAAGTAAAATAATCCTTATATTACCTGTGTTCGATGGATTCAAAAGATCTTCTAGTTGTCTTTTATCGGGAGAGAAAAAAAAGGATAATAATACAAATATATTATATTACAAAGATTTACGTTTCTTTATTTTATATGAACGAATAAAACAATTATTAAATTATGTCGTTATCTTATCAATCAGCATACAAGAAAATAAATCAAATTACTATGATAATGAGATTATACAGCTACATACATTTATATTACGTGAAAAACCAATTTTACTTAAATTTCTCTTTACTTGAAAATAGAAACCACAAAACTTTAAACTTTTGATTAGCCTAACAAAACCTCAGTTCTTAAATTTTAATGCTAATGACCATGATGTCGAAACGATCCTTCACAGATATAAAATTCAATTGTACAAACACTTACAGATTATTTTCTTCTTGTTTTTTTTTTCAATACATCATTTATAGATATTTCAAAAGATTAAAATATGGTCATTTAATACTCGACTATACAAACAATGAAAAGATTATTAACTTGCAGGTAAATGTCTTCTAATTCTAAACAAAGGTTTTTTGATAATTTTGTTTGCAACGGAAACAGGTCGTTTGCCAAACAAATTTCTATTCTTATCTACACTAAATCTTATCTTAAATTAATATATACATTTTTGTTTATAATGATTTCTTGAAATTTTATTTCGATGGATTTTTTTATTTATTTTTCTTTGGTTGGGAAAGAAGAAACATAACAATATATATATATATATATATATATATATATATATATATATATATATATATATATATATATATATATATATATAAAGTATATAAAGTGATAGGGAACAAAACTCCAAAAAAATCCCATTTTTTTATTAAAACTATCTGACTTTAGTCACCTTGAAAATACTCCATTACGGATTCAACATAAATATCTCATTCACTCCAATCTAGTCCGAAGGGAAAGCAGCATTTTTCCCCGTTTCCCATTTAAACTCCAGAATCTGCTCCGTATTCCAGGTAAAGCCAGTTTTAATTCGTCGAACAATTAGAAGAAAATTCAGTATTGCCGTCACGTAGGGCATTCTAGTGGCTTCAGACAAGCATTTACATGCCACCGGACAGATTAGTGCGACTAACAGTGATTAAACGTCCCTATTATTAACGCGAGCGGCGAAGGACGAACAAGAAGGACATGAAAATCCTGCTCCTTATTGCCGAATCTGACAGCTGAATGATAATACACCTTATACAAGACTTGGGCAAGAGTTTTTCTAGAACAGTCAGATGGTTTACCTTAACAAAAGGTAATTTTTAATACTTTTCGACGAATTTTATTAGTAACGGCACAGACGTCACGTTGTAGTCTTTTTTCCAAATTTAATGTTTTCTTTATAATTTTTGTTTAATTTGTTGCGCTTCCCACTCCCTATTTATATTTTAATATTTTTCTTCTTTGACTAGATGAAGCTTAACATTTTGTAGGTAAAGTTTAAGTATGTTAAGAAGAAGTGGTAAAGAAAAATTATTACACGTATAAAAACAAATCAATTAGAAGTATCAATTTTTCCTTACGAATTAATTTTATCATTTGTTTCGTTTTAAACTTATTAATTATCGTTCATTAAAATCGTTGTAGCTAAACTCCTTCCTAAGACAGACAAGGAAATAAGTAAAATGAAAAGTGAACTTGCAGCAGTAAGTAAACTGGATGGTGTTCTGCAATAATAGTCTAAGCCAGATATAGGGTTCAGAGTAAATGAGCATAATGTATCTACCTACTTTAAAAAGTTCACTGATAGAAAATAAGACTTTATTTTCACATTTTTCTATTTTAATAATTACAGGCTACCTTAATAAATCTACAAAACCAAAATAAGTGAAAACAGTTTATTGCAAAAATAACTTAAAGCGGCTTAAATGGTTTTTGCAAAATTGTAAAAATATAAGTAGGTAATTTTGCAATAACCGTCTATACCTCCGAAATGGTAAATACATAGAAAAAATTCCTACTTAATTTGATCTTGATCAATCTCGTAATCAGGATTTAACCCAATTCCTTCCAAATCTTCTTCAAAATTTTCATACCTAATGTTAATCAAAAATCAATTAAAAGGCATTACATCTAGGGGAATTAACTTAGACAAATCGTTAAGGTCCTTTATTTTTTCAGCGGACAGTGGTTTGCCATGTGGCCACAAGGGAGGCAACTTTACATTCTTTAACACAGGTTTTCGATTTTTACCTGATTTTTCAATATTTACCTCCGAAAATTGTTGATCTCTCACATGTTTTTTCATCTACCGAACTGTAGTACTTTTCTTTGTAATATGTATTACATGTGCTTTTAGCCAATTAATAACATCCTTATTTATATCTGTTTTGCGATTTGTTATGGATTATAGCAAAAGACTATCTGAAACCATTTCTTCTGATCTTAGACGGTTTACAACAAATTTATTTTTTACTCGGCAAACTCTCATTATTTCTATGTAATCGTTGTCAGTGTACGGTCTTTGATGGATTTTTAAGAGCGCATTCGATATCTCTGAAATGTGAATCATTAGGCAGAAAACTGTGATCAGGAAGTAAAAAATTTTAACGAATTGAATTCAAGGTAGGGACGTATGGTTTTGAAGTATGTGAATAGAAATTAACAGTAGCTCAATATTGTTCTGAAGCTATTTTCTTGTGGCATTTTAAATTAATTAAAGGTTAAAATTTCCAAAGTGGAAATTGAAACGTCAATAAACACGTATTTTAACCTTTAATTGTGACTTATTCCCATTTAAATAGTAATTAATTTACTAGCTCAATACTTCTATTCTGCCTCCTACAAAAATCACACCATAGAAGTAATTTCTTTACGGGTGCCTTAATATTGTCAATAATATTTTATTTTATATTTTTATTGCCAATTTATGACCCTGAATGGATACAACATCGCCTCTTATTTTTGTCGAAAGTTCCATATCCATGGAGGATCCATCATCTACATCAAAACTGATATTAAATTCAAAACATTAGATGTCTCTAACTTTAGTGAAGAAATGGTGTGTGAGTGCTGTGCGATTTCTCTGTTTATAGCCAATAGGAAAATTTGTGTTATTAGTGTTTATCGTTCGCCATCAGGAGAAGTTCAGAGTTTTCTGTGTAAATTACATAATATATTGGAGCTATGCAGTAAGTCATATCATGATATTTATATTTGTGGGGATCTAAACATTAATTATCTTGTTATGTCTAATAATAAGCAATCTTTTAACGAGTTTTTAGTAAGTTATAATCTGAGAGTCACATCTGAGGCTCCTACAAGAGTTTTCGTAGATAAAGTAGATAAAACATCATCTACAAAATTGGATTACATATTGACAAATATCGAACCACATCTTTATAAATCAAATGTGTTCGAGGGTCACTTCAGTGACCATAAAGTATTTTCACTTAGTGTAAATTTGCAAGCCAATAAAGTATCGAAAAAAGATAAAAAACCCATCAGTTACAGGGATATGTCAGATGAAAATATGCTGATGTTTAAAGCAGGGATTTCTTCTACAGTTTTTGATGAAGTTTATTCAGAATTGAATGCTGAATATGCCACAAATTCATTTGTTAGCATTTTAGATTACAATCTAAATTTATATTGTCCAATAAAAACACGGTATAAAGCACACAAAACAAATAAGGCTACATGGGTAACAAATGAGGTAAGACACGCTAGTGAAAAACTAAAAAATCTACACTGGATAGCAAAAAATATAGGGAGTCTCGAGTCTCAAGACACCTATAAACAGGCAAAAAAAGAATATAATTCTCTATTAATAAATACTAAAAAAAACTTTCATAGTGACTTAATTAATCAATCTTACAATATACCAAAAATAGTTTAGAATTTAGTAAACAGTGAAACTGGTAGGCAAAAGAACAGGTCTGATATTATTCTACATTATGATAATAAAATTATTACCAAGTCTTGTGATATTGCTAATTCGTTTGCCTCATATTTTGCTACAATTACAGAATACAATCTTCAAACTCATTTTGGCACATCGTTACCTTCTTCTTGTACTACCTCAAAAATGTGTAACAAAACATTTTTCTTTTTACCGGTAACTCCAATTGAAATAAAAAATACAATCGATCAACTAAAAAATAAGCCTAGTACTGGTATTGATAACATATCTGTAAAAATAATAAAACTGATAAGTGACCAACACGGCTTTAGATCAAAAAAGTCAACACTCACGGCTGCATGCAGCTTGTTTGAGCGTATTTATGATGAATTAGATAGTAGAAACCACGTGGCAGGACTATTTTTTGATCTATCACGTGCTTTTGACTGCTTAGATATAACATTTATTCGCAATAAATTATATAACGTTGGTTTTAGAGGGATATTTCTAGAATGGATAATAAATTTCTTAAGTGACAGGAAGAGTGTTGTTAAGATGAAAGAATCAAGCTCAGAACCATACACGACAAATAAAGGAGTACCACAGGGATCCGTGCTGGGACCATTATTATTCCTAATTTTTATTAATGACCTACCAGATCACATAAGGGCACTTATAATATCAATGTTTGCTGATGATACCTCGTTAATAGTCTCAGCACGTACACTAGAGGAATTAAAAATGACAATGAAGACTGTTGTTGACTGCTTTATACGCTGGTGTAATACAGACTAATATTAAACATTGACAAGACGCAAATTATTTATTTTCATTCATACAACTCATCTAACTATGACTATATCTTAACCATCCACGATAGAAACAATATGTTATCTTCCTCTCACTCTACAAAGTTTTTGGGTGTATTCATTGATTGTAATCTCAAATGGTCAGAGCAAGTGAATTCAGTGAACATGAAATTGAATAAAGCTTTTTATGCTATATCTAGAATTAAAAACACACTACCCATCTCGGCATTAATGAACGTTTATTATAGCCTTGCTTACAGCTACATGTGCTACAATGTAATTTTGTGGGGGAACTCAGTAGATAGTAACAAAGTGTTCATTAACCAAAAAAAAATTATCCGTAAAATTTTTAATTTGGATTATCAACAGTCTTGTAAACCAGTTTTTATTAAACATCAAATTTTAACTTTCTACTGCCTATATATCTATAAATGTTTACTTTATGTCAAAGAGGAAATCAATACATTTCCAGTAAATTCAGATAATCACTACTACAATACAAGAAGTGCTGAATCTTTACGAGTTCCTAAACACAGAACATCCAAATTTCAAAATTGCTTCAGATATATGGGACTGACCTTATACAATCATTTGCCAAAAACTGTGAAAGAAATACCACTTATCTCTAAATTTAAAAAAAATGTTAAAGATTTACTCTTAAGAAAAGCATATTATTCTATAAATGAATATCTTGAGGACAAACTGCAATAGCTTCATATTTTACTTGTAAAAATGTTATTTTATATATTTTATGTTTTGTCAATTTCTTTTACACTGTGAATATTGTATTATACACACTAATGTTTTTTATACCAAATTCTGTAGTGACGTATCCTATACATTTATTTTGAATGTCTTAAAGGATCAATAAAGATGACTATGACTATGACTATGACTATATATTTACGCAGACATGAACCGACTTCTTGTGTTCCCCTGCCTGCCTCTTGCTTTGTCCATACATTGAAAATATCTCTTTTTGTACTGCCGACATAAATACCTAAATTAGGTAAATTTAATTGTCTTTTGTAATATGCGACTCAAGTCGGTATTTTTAGTAAAGTATGAGTTTTTAGGAGATCAAAAGTCAGGGTTTCCAGTGTTTCATCCTCTTGCGCACATATTAGATCAGCCTTCGTTTCACTCCTTAACTCATTTGCGATTTCAAGATGTTATCTGTAATTTCTTTGTAGATTCTCCTTCTGTGTAGCCTTAGCAGAACTTATTTTAGCTTTGTATGTATCACACATTTGACATGTATCCTTATGTGGTGTCTTAAACTTTAAATTAAAATTTGAATAAAAAACGCTTTTAAACTTCGTAAGACTCACTGGGTTTTCTGTAGTATCTGTGTAGAATTGATACCTTTTTAAAAAATTAAGGTCAGGATTTAAAAATATGGAGTATGTTTGATTGCGACAATAATGTGATACATATGTTGGAAATGACGCTATGTGCATCTTAATATTTTCAATTCTTTCTTCATGAATTGCATTTTTTCCACCACTATGTATACCCCTTTTATCTTTAATAATATTACTTTTTATTTGATCTAAGGCTACGCGAATTGTATTATGGTTGATCTAAAGTGTACTTAAAAAGGTTTCTTTGCAAACGAGATATCCATCTATAAAGTATTTGCTTGACTTACTTCTTCTTGATGTTTGGTATTTTGTGTTGTTGGGCAACAACATCTTCTGTTGTTGCCCTCTTCAACCTAATTGCTAAGTAAAACACAGCGCCGTTCAAATGTCCCTATATACCAAAATTGGTCAAAAAATCTTTTTCTCGTTTCAACATTTACAATATTGTGCCAGTTTCTTGAACATGGACTAGAGTAATTTTCATTAAACTTTTTAGGTAATACAGTTTTGTTTCTTGTCGAAACGTATTTTTGGCTACAATTTGCAAACTTTTTTCTGTCTGTCTTGATTGATTTAGTGTTTTTCTTAATCTTCTGCGTTTCTTTCTGCTATCATTTTTTGTTGTATTTAAATAGATTTCCATATCCTCTTGACCTCTCGTTTCTTTTGCAGAATCAGTTTCCTCGGATTCAGGAAAATATTCACTGTCAGAAAACTGGTATGGCTTATCAAAATCCATTCCAGCAGGTATATTTTTCTGAGTACTACAGGACTACTTGTTTCTTGTTCTCGAGGATCAGTGGTCAAAGTTGCCCATCAGTATCAGTGGACCCATAGCATTGTTTCTACTTTTAGAAAAGTTATTGAAAAGGGTACCAAATAACAATTTTTATTCCTATTTTCAGTCAAATACTTACGATGATAAATATGGATTCAGAAGTGCTTGTTCTACTAAGAACGCGGTAGTAGAGGATTTTGCAAGCGAGGTGATTGAGGAGCTTGAACGCGGCAATCGCATAGCAATTTCTCTTTGCGACTTATCGAAGGCTCATGACTGAATTTCACACGGCATTTTGCTTTACAAGTTAAATTACTATGGAATAAGAGGTATCCCTCTTAACCTTATAACTTCTTATCTATGTAGCAGACACCAGGCGGTAGTATCTAAAGGTCATCTCTCCGATTTTCTATCCGTAAAACATGGAGTCCCACAAGGTTCGGTCTTAGGACCTCTTTTGTTATTATTTATGTCAACGATTTGCCTAAATTCATATATCCGTACAAATCCATACATCATCATCATCATCATCATCATGCAACCTCTTCTGTCTACTGCTGGACATAGGTCTCTCCCATTTTTCGCCACTCTTCACGGTTCTGTGCTTCTTGTTGTCATTTCTTGGATATTCGTCTAATGTCGTCCATCCAGCGTGTTGGTGGTCGTCCTCTGCTGCTTTTGTCTTATCGTGGGCGCCAGTCAATTAGTTTTCTGGTCCATCTTGTGTCTTTCAGTCTCGCTATGTGACCTGCCCAATTCCATTTCAGCTTGGCTATACGTTCGACATCACTGATACCTGTTCTTTTCCTTAAGTCTTGATTCCATATTTTGTCGCAGATAATACGACATACGTTATATCAGGAAAAAAATAATATTGATTTAAAAATGTCCTATGAGGAAGTTTCTACTAAATCAAGCACATAGTTTGCTGCAAACAAATTAAAGCGTATTCCTAATAACACGTAAAATTTGTTTATATCTGCAAGTAATTTACATAGATACCATAATGGTCCAGATAACAAAGAGATTGTTAACATATTGGGATTAACCTAATATAATCGACTGAACTAATCAGCTCATATCTCACAGCTTAAGAAAAAGCTATTAAGTTCATTATTTGTTATTCGTTAACTAGCAAGGTTTGTCAACTTAGAAACATTAAAAATGACATATTTTTCTTTATTCCACTCTTACCTAAAATATGGATTATTCTTATCGGGCATTTCAACAAATGCACTCTAAATTTTTAGAATCCAAAAAAAGTATCAGGGATTTAGCTGTGGTTAATTATCTAGAACACTGCCGACCTTTCTTTATCAAATTCAAAATTATGCCGCTACCTACTTTGTTGATAGTTCATGTTCTAATTGAAATTCACAGAAAATGGGCCCATTTAATAAAGCAGTCTGACGTTCACGTTCACAATACGCGAAACTGTCAATACTTGCGAACAAATCGTTGTAGATTACGTCTTTTAGATAAAAATTGCCTTAATTATAACTATAACAATATTTTATCAAAAAGTATAAAGCGGCTAATTAGTAATAGTTTCTAAAAACTTTCTAAAAACACGAAAAACGAAAAAATGTCTTCTGAAACATTGCTTTTACTGCTCAAAAGAATAAATATGATTCGTTGCAGAACATCCACTGAACTGCTTACCGTGACTTTGCCATAAATCTTTTACTATTTAATATGTGTTCTTGTTTGTGATATATTTAAGTTACGTTTTATATTCCTTTTTTACATACGATGTATTTTTTGTTGAATTGCTACAAACATTATTTGTATTTTGTAAGTAGTTAAATAAATAAACTCGAACTCTTCCTTTGGTTTGCTTACACAGAATCTAGATCAAACGTTCTAACGATCCTTTCGATCTCTTTTGACTGCCAGAAATCTCCTTGTCTATGATTCGCTCGATGAATAATAATTGGTTTGTAGTTACAAAAAATACTGCAAAAACTTTAACTGCAAATTGTCTCTATCAGCATTTATAAACCATAACTGCTATCACCTTTTAACTCTTATTCACAAATTACTGTTACAAAATGTTAACAACTAACTTCACTAAATCACTTCTTAGGATTTATTGTTCTTCCTTTTAAGTCGGCAACAGATAACCACCTTTTTCGCTTTCAAAACTCATCCAAATCTCCTTCAAAACTATCTTTTTAGCCAATCATCATACGTATTTTCAAAAACAAAACCACACTTCCCAATATCGCAAGAAATCACTCTACTTTTTGCTTTTTGTTGTCGATAAACAGAATAACAATTGTTTTCTCGTAGCACTACAACCCGGAGTGGGTTTTGGCTGACTGCACAACTTGTTTCTATCTTGAACGGTCGTCCAGTCCATAGTTGGGTCAGTGGGTAGCCCCATTGTTCTTAGATCTGACCATATATTGTCTCTCCATCGTATTCGTGGACGTCCTAAGGGCCTTCTTCCTGTGGGGGCTTCCTCCCATATTAACTTGGCAAGGCGGTTATTAGGGAGTCTATGGACATGGCCAGCCCATCTTGGACGTTGGGATTTAATCTCATGGACTATATCGCTCGCTCTATACATCTGCTTGACCTCAGCATTTGTCCTCATTCGGTATTGGTTGCTATTAATGTCGTGATAAGGCCCAAAGATTCTTCTGAGGATTTTCCTCTCAAAACATCTAAGTTTTCTTTCAGTTTTTTTGGTCAGGGTTCACGTCTCACATCCATACATGACCACCGGTCTAATCATCGTTTTATATATTCTAATCTTTGATGTTCGTGTTAGGCTTTTAGATTTAATAGTATTGTAGAGGCTGTACATACATCTGTTTCAAAGTCAAAACTCTCCACTCTTTTAAAGTTATATGGGTCTATTGTAACATTTTGCCCTATTCTGTCTCTTCCCTTTTATCTGTTGATGCACATGTATTTGGTTTTCTCTTCGTTTACCCTTAAACCAGTTTTCTTTGTTTCTACCTCCAATTTATTAAAAGTCTCCTTTACATTGGTGACTGTGTTTCCCACAATGTCTGTGTCATCTGCGTATGCTAGTAGTAATTTTGGTCCATTTACTGTTAGGAATTCTGTTTTAAGTTGTGCTGCTCTTACTACTTTTTCCGGGATGATATTAAAGAGGAGAGGTGACAGCGTATCTCCTTGTTTCAGGCCACTACTTATTTCGAAAGATTCTGAGAGTTTGTTACCTATCCGTACTCTGGATCTACAGCTATTCACACATAACTTAACAAGCTGGATAAGTTTTTTTGGAATTGAATATGAAGAGATTATGGATAGTTCTATTGAATTTCCATCCTTTTTCAAGCAGCTGTCGTCTTAGAGTAAAGATCTGATCTATTGTCGATCTGTTTTCTGAAGCCGGCTTGGTATTCCTCCATGAAATTTTCTACAAACGGTGTCAGTCTACTTAATAGGATGTTCGATAAGATTTTATATGCCGTATTAAGTAGGGAGATGCCTATATAATTAGAGCACTTGGTTTTGTCTCCCTTATGGATGGGGATTATTACACTTCCGTGCCATTTTGTTGGTATTTTCTCTTCGTTCCATATAAGTGTTATTAGTTTGTGTATTTGTCTATGTAGAGTTTCTCCTCCGCACTTAAGGAATTCAGCCAGTATATTGTCAGAGCCTGGAGCTTTTCGGTTCTTCAATTTGTCAATTGCTTGCAACGTTTCATCTATTTTGGGGTCCTCTACCGGTAGGTATACCCCAAAATATATATTTTCTTTATGTTCTTCCTCTTGATGTATGTTTAGTAAACTCTTGAAATATTCTTGCCATGTTTGGAGCAGTTTTTTTTTCATTTATTATTAATTCATTATTTTTTCTGAGTACAGACACGCATTTAGGTCTGCAGCCTTTCTTTTCGTTTGACACTGATTTGTAAAATGCTCGACTATTTGACTGTTGCCTATTCCTTTCCATTTCTACATATTTCTGTTGTTCATACTTCCTTTTTTTCTCTCTAATTAATTTTCTTGTTTCTCGGCGTGTAGTTGCATAGTTTTCTTTACTTTCTGCTGTTACTTGTTAAAGCATAATGTTTCGCTTTATCTGTCTATCGTGTAGTTTTTCTTGACATTCTCGGCTGACTTCGTAATTGATTTTTCCATTTGTTGTCACAGCCTTTCGACATCATTGCTTTGGTCTTCTGTATTTATATACTGTTTAATTTCTTGTTTGTAACAATGGACCAAAATAACAATGGACCAAAATGACAATGGACCTCAATAATTAGCTTTTTACAAATTTCCAAAGTTCTTAAAATTTCATCCAAAGCACAATAGAACAATATCACTTCCTCCTCCTCCTAAGTGCCTTCTCTGTTGAGGTTGGCGATCAATATGGCAAATTTCTCTCCATTCTGGACTTGATGAATTAATTCATTTCCTTTTGTGTGGGTCCAATCTCTGATGTTTCGTAGCCAAGATTTTTTCTTTCGTCCTATGCCCCTTTTACCTTCAATCTTGCCTTCTAATATTACTTGGAGCTGCTCAAATTTCCTATGGCGCATTATGTGTCCTAGATATGACGTCTTCCTAATTTTGATAGTATTGACCAGATGAGGGTGTGTTCATTGCTCTCAGTACTTATTGATTCGTAGTTCTGCTGGTCCAGCTTATTCTTAGCATTCGGCGGCACATCCACATTTCAAATGGTTACATCCATATTTGAAATCAAATTTCAAATATCACTTGATTACTTTTAATTAAGTGATATTATTCATGACCTAATTATATTTATTTTATTTAAAACATTAAGAAATCAGGTAGACGGGTTTCCCCATGCCCTTCGCTAACAAATTTGTTTATTTTACATATTGGTAATCTTGATATATTGATGATAACCAGTGAAATTGCTAACACAAATGGTTTGCTATCTTAAATATAGCGAAACCAGATAATTTCTTTAATTGAAAAAAATGATATAAAAGCCGAAATATATATTTTTTTGCAAAAAAATTGTACCATCTTTATAATCGTTTTAACGTTTTCTCTAATTTCCTTCCTGGTATACAAAACCCTTCGCCTTCGTCAGCACACTATTCTTTTGATGTTTTCGTAAGGCAAAAGTTCCACTCACATCTCCGTAAAACTCCTAAGCTTTTGCCATACATAAAGTCAAAAAGAAGTAAGTTAGAAAGTTCTTGTGGAATGCAGGACTTGTTATGAATAAGAAGTATGCCATTTTCATTCCATTATAAATATTTTCAGTGATTTTAAAACCACTGTATTAGAGAGGGATTATCTTCAGGTACTTAAAAGTTTTCTACGTTTCAATATTGGAATGTGCATATGTTTTATTTAAAAGTAGGTCTGTTTCAAGTGTCTTATAGATGCAGCTTTAACTATTAGACTAGGTGGGATCTGTAGAAATTCAGACCATAATGGACATTTTCCATAGGAAGCTATTTTTTGCTGGAATCCCTTCAGGATGTGCCCAATATCGATAATCACGATATGCGCCAGTCGCAAACCCTGTGCTAAATTTTTTATTTAACAAAATCTGAAAACAATTGAAAATTTCTCATTTTTTTACTCTTATTTTCGTTTATAATTTGGAAAATATTGATCCTAGAGAAAAAATTATAAGAAGTTAAAAGTTTCGTTATTCAATTTTACACAATATTTCGTTAGCGAGAAATTGAAAATTTAATGTTTATTGTTAAAAAAATAGCAATAATTGGAAAAAAAGTACAAAAAAATGAAGTTTATCCTTTAAATGTTTTCGACTTTCTAAACTTGACTTACAAGCTCCATATTTCGCCTAGAAAAACTTTTTAATATGTTTAAAACGTGTGCTAAAGTTTGTTAAGATCGGTCGGATAGGTTTTGCATAATAATTTTGCAATCCAGCCTACTGGAAAAAAATCGCATATTTTCAAATTTATAGTAGGCCCTAAATAAGGCTCTCAGATAGTTGCAGATTTTTTTACATATAAAGGAAGGCTCAAACTTTCAAACGCTTTCTGTAAAATTCAAATCGGGTTACTAGTAGAGCCTAGAAAATTTTTTAAAGTTTTAAACATTTTTTAGGCTTATAAACAAATTGAATAACTTTACGAGCTACAGATGAAGGAGAAGAAACATTAAATTTACAGATCGAGGATGAAGATATTGAAATGGAAAATGAAGGTTTTGAGGAAGAAATAAGACCTGAAGATTCTTGTCCTTCCGAAAAAAGAAAAAGACTTATTATTTATTAACAATTTATAAATACATATTTGTTTACTAAAAGTAACAATTTACTTCAATGTATAAATTGCAAGCTAAAAAAAATGCATGAAGAAAAAATGCAATTACTTGTTTAACATACAATTGTTTATTGCAAATTTCCCAATTTGCAATTAAAAATGGTATTTGAAAATATGATATTTGAAATCCTTGTCGTCCGAGACATCGATTCAAAAAAAAAGAGCAAAATTGGTTAACAAGAAGCCGAGATAATGCAATTTTTAGCGCGCGCTATGATTTTGATCTCGCTGATTCACATTTCGAGTGAATGTCCCCCACCACCACCTCTCATGCATTCCGAGCGACATTTTACGCGAAAACGGTTTTTTATTTGTCTTTTTTATGGATGTTGCCATGAAGCGCATTACGTAAAACTTTTCATATAAAAAGTACTTGACAAAACGAGGGTATTTGTTTAAAAACGAGCCCTCTATCACTTATGGTTACACGGCAAATGAATGCCAACTTTGACCTTCAATACCTCGGCAACCAGTAAGCCAAATGTATCTTTTTTTTAAAAGAAGCGTCTTTTAATGTTCTTTAAGTGTATAAATTTTCAAATTGATATGTTTAAAGCTCGTAAAAATATTTACATTGTTTATAAGCCTAATATATATAAAAAATGTTTAAAACTTTAAAAAATTTTCTAGGCTCTCCTAGAGAACCGATTTGAATTTTACAAAAAGCGTTTGAAAGCTTGAGCCTTCCTTTATGTGTAAAAAAATTTGCAATTATCTGAGGGCCTTATTTAGGACCTACTATAAATTTGAAAATTTGCGATTTTTTTCCAGTAGGCTGGGTTGCAAAATTATTATGCAAAACCTATATGACCGATCTTAACAAAATTTAGCACACGTTTTAAACATATTAAAAGGTTTTTATAGGCGGAATATGGAGCTTGTAAGTCAAGTTTAGAAAGGCGAACACATTTAAAGGATTAACTTCATTTTTTGTACTTTTTTTTCCAATTATTGCTATTTTTTCAACGATAAACAATAAATTTTTAATTTCTAGCTAACAAAATATTGTGTAAAATTGAATAACGAAGCTTTTGACTTCTTATAATTTTTTCTCTAGGATCAATATTTTCCGAATTATAAACTAAAACAGGAGCAAAAAAATGAGAAATTTTCAATTGTTTTTAGATTCTGTTAAATAAAAAATTTAGCACAGGGTTTGCGACTGGTGCATATCGTGATTATCGATATTGGGCACATTCTGAAGGGATTCCAGCAAGAAAATAGCTTCCTATGGAAAATGTCCAATCCAAAACAGATCCCGCCTAGACTATATTTTTTTAGATATTATTTGTTATTTAAAAATGATTTACATCGTAAATCAAACAATTATATGCATAATACTTATGTTTTTTCTTCTCATCATCATCATCATTATTCTCCGTACACTGAGCCCTGAGACATCCTAATTTCTAATAATATACTGTTTCGCCATTCATCTAGTACTTTTCCAGGATTATCAACTGGTCCAAATGCGGTAGTTTTGTGGATTTTACGTCAGTGTTGGCGAAATAAATTCTCAACACAATATATTTTAACATATTTTATGTTTTGTGTAACACAATGTGTAGTATGTTTAATTTTAAATTCCAACGCGTGCGCGTTGTTAAAAAAAAAAGGTTCGTTATAAAATGTCGGGGGCAGAAAGGATGACTTCTGATCACTCCAATAAAAAATTATACTTGATAGTAGAAAAATATAAATTAAGTTACATAAAAATAAGTGGCTATTCCCTTTGGGAATCCAATCAGTTTAGTGTAAGTTGTGTTTGTGGAAATAAAGGTTTTATAGTGAAAAGTTGCCTAAATTATTCCTAGCGTTCTCACCAGTGAAACTTCTTTAATGTTGTAAAAATCCAACAGTCAGATTCTTTGAGATGGTCAATATGGTTATACCAAGTCAATGTGTCAACTGTTATGCCCAACAATTTGACATTATTTTTTTTAGCACTTACATCGAAGGTAGACGAAAAAAATAAATTTTGAGTTTTGTTATCATTTAGTTTAAGTTTATTTGCTAAAAAACATGATTGAGCATTGGAATTTACATACTCAGACATGGTTTCTAAATTTGAACGATTTTTATTAGAAAAAAGAAAAGTAGTGTCATCTGCAAATAAAACTTATTTAAATGGAGCTATGAAATTTTGCAAGTCATTAACATATATTATAAATAATAAAGGACCCAGAACTGATCCTTGTGGAACTGCATGCTTTATCTGCTTAAATTCAGAGAGACAATTTCCGTACTTGACTGCTTGGTATCTATCCTTTAGATACAATGAAATTAGTTCCAAAGGAGTACCTCTTATACCGTAAAAATGCCAGTTTTTTAGCAAAATATCATGAGAAACACATTTGAAGGCCTTTGAAAGATCACGCAGCGTTATGGCAGAGTGATTATGTTTCTCAAGGCCATCAACTATGTCACTCATCACATCTAAAAGTGCATGTGTTGTGGAACGATCCTTTCTAATCCCATGTTGTGAACTAGTAAAAAGTTAGTTGTTTTAAAGTACCATATAAGATCCTTCGTCAGAATTTTTTTGATTACTGAATATCGAAACGATGGAAATTTGTCTATAATTGTCTACAAGGTCACGATCGTCCTTTTTAAAGATGGGAACAATCTTGGAGTATTTAAATGAAGTTGGGAATATTCCGATTGGAAAAATACTATTATTGAGGTGTGTTAAAAGTTTAGTAAATGTTTCACTAGTGCTTTTGATAAAAGATGCGTTTAGTTTATTAGAATACAAACAATTTTAATTTTTTAATGTTTTTACTGTGGATACTTGTTGATTGGTTGGACACAGAAAAAATGAATTCGATGGAGCTGGAAATTTTTGGTAGTTCAAAATTGTGTCATCTGGTGTATTTGGAAGGGATTTTATAATATTCTCAGCAATTTAAACAAAAATGTTAATAAAAGAGTCACAAGATATGTTGGTTATTGAATTATGTAAACCTTTTCTTTTATTTCGCTCATAGTTAATTACCTTCCAACACGTCTTGTGTTGGAAGACCAAGATCAATTGATCATATGTCAGCTTTTTCGTTCGTTTCAACTCAGTATTGGAATGCTTTTTATATCTTATATATTCGCTGTAATGTACTGAGTAGACTAGTTTTAGTAGAATCAGCACGTATTTTATATGTTTGCAAATTATTTCTCATATTTTTTAAGTTGTCATTGAACCAGTTTACCGAACATCTTCTGTCTTTGATAACCAGTTTTTTTAGTGGAACATATTACGATACTGCAAGATTATAATTATCTATTAGAAACGTTGCTAGGTAATTTACATCAAGATTATTGTTAAAAATATTGCAGTCAAACACTGATAAAAAGTTCCGCATTTTTAAGATACCCTTCTGCGTAAAACTTCTACACTACACTTCTACACTTTACTTTTGCTGAATTATGTTAAGATTATACTGATATACTGGCAGCGATGATTAGAGAAATAAGGTTCAATAACATTTGCCCGAAACTGATCTTCTTCAACATTTGTCATAATATTTTCTATACAAGTGGCGGATGTATTAGTAATTCTAGTATAGTGTTATATTATTAATAATCTAATTTAATGTAAATTAGATTAATACTTGCAAATTTATTAAAGTCTTTATTACTAATTGATTTTACACCAATAATTATATAATTTATCTACATTTATTATAATACGTGCGTTACATTTTAAAACGCGACGCGATGTTCAAAAACTAACTGTTCTGTTTACAACAAAATTCCTCCTTAAATATAAAATCCCGTTATTCCAGAATTGCCGCGATTTTCCATCGAAGACCCCAGAAGGTCGCTCAGACTGGTTTTATTCGGCCTGGAAATTTCAAGTCGTGGGTGACTCATGATAATTCAGGTGAACAGGTCTTTCAACTGAGCGCCGAAATAACTAGAACAGAAAAGATATTAGCAATAAATATGTTTACAGTTTTAAGTCATATGACACGTCATTATTTATCGTAACCATAGTCATGGATTGTTTGTTTTATTCCAAATAATGATATTATAGAAGTCAGCTCACTAGTATTTCCCGTTTTCGCAATAAAATTAATATTAAAATTTCCCAAAACTATTACTTTTAAATTTGGCTTCATAATAGAACCTAATAAATTTTTGAAAGTTGTAAAAAAAGACTTAAAATCGTTACATTTACTCGATATATACACTGCCAATACAACGGTGTTAATATCTTGTAGAACAATTCCACAAAATTCAGATGTTTGGTCTACATTAAATTTATCACAGTTAATAGCTTCAAATTTTAAAGTATTTTTAACATGTATATTACAGTACCACCTTTCTTTTTATTTTTCCTACAGAAACTGCTAGCAAGTAAATACCCATCGATGTTTATGTATCGGAGATCGGCTTCACTTTGCCAGTGCTCCGAGAAGCACAACATCGAAGGTAAATTCCAACAAAAATAAATCAATCATTTGTACTTTATTGGCTAAACATTGAACATAAACATGAAACATACTCACCAGACTTTCGCTATTCAAAATATGAATTAGTTTTTCAGGAACTTCTAAACTTCCTACGTCTCGATCTAGATTGTTTCCATTTTTGCGGACTGCTGCATTTCCACTACAGTTTTGTAAAGTCCCGATATGTTTGAATACAAAGGAGTTTTCTTCCCGTGTCCCTGTTACAGGCACATCTGTAGCTGTAGTCAAAGTTATGAATTGTCTGCTGACTGCGTTATTTCCCTAAAATGTTTAATAAATTTGAATCTTTTTACGACAGATCCACTGGGCCATATAGATGTGTTGTATACATTGTCTAGACTTTTTAAAGAGAAGGACACTTTATAAGATGATTGCTTATCAGTTCTATTCCATTCCTCACAATCAAAACATATTTCAGATGCCGTTTCTTTTAAAAAATCCTTCAAATCATTTGAATTCATATCGGCACCGACACGTGAAATGTGCACCTGCCCCCGTCGAGGGAGTGTATTAAAATTAGAAGAAATTTTGCTACCGAAAATCGGTTTGTTGTATTTATTTATTTTATTTTGTGTCGGGGAATTCCTTTCGGAATCTCCTACCGGTTTTGTATTTGTACCAATATTTTGTTCAGTAGGTTTTTGCTCAGGTTCACTAGCAGATACAATTTTTTGCTCGTTTATTTTATATTTACTTTTTCTAGAATTTGTATTTGTTGTTGATGTTTTTATAGAATTTTTATAGAATGATATATTACTGGTAGATGGCGGTACATGGTGCAAAATTGAATTAGTATTTTGTAGTTTTAACAATAATATTAAATCTTCTTGTTCTTGAGTTCTTTTTTCAAGTTGATAAGAAAGTCTACAAGTTCTTTTTTAATAGCGTCATAATCTTTCCCAAGTCTTCCACAATCACAATACAATAAATTTTCACTCGTGTCATGAAATTTGTCTTCCTTATCACTGGCTATTAAATTCGTAGCTTTATCACTAAGTTTATTTACGTAATTTATTAACTGAATGTTTGTCACTGTCACTGGTAAATTAAAATTAACTTAAATGTCCACAAGTTCGTTATTTTTCAATTTATTTAATTCCGTCGTTATGATGACTGTTAAACTACTAGCCGCCATTTTAAAACTAAAGGGTATTCTCTCCCCATTCGGTTCTATAAAACCTTTCCATACAGTGTGTATAAGCCAAATGGAATAAATTCATTATTTAGGTTACTGTACATATTTATAAAAAATAACACGTCAAATTTAAATTATAACTTGACATTCTTTAACGTGAAAATGCAACCCCTACCAAACATAATGAGAAAGTGAACAAAAACCATAGCAATGTGGTTTTTAGATGGTAACCATTAAAAAACTTTAAAGAATTTCCGTGACAACGTTATTTTAACACGCATTAGTAAATTGTTTTATTTAAGTTGTCAGTATTTTAATTTAAGTAAAAAGTTCATTTAATTCAATTCTGAAAAATGGTTAGATTGCAACGGAAATGCATAAAATAACAGTTTTACAAATGATTGGTTACTGAGATAACACCCGAACACAACAAGAAGTAACTCGCGTATTTCATGAGAAATTTCCTAATTTACCGCCTATATCCCAAGGAACAATAAGTAAAATCGAGAAGCAGTTTCGCAAGTTTGGTCATGTAAGGCAGATAAAAAAAGCAGCTGCCAATGCACTAAGTGATAAACTCAAATTAGATGTGTTGCTTGAGTTTCAGGAAAATCCACATACATCGAGTAGACAGGCATCCACTACATTCAATGCTAGCCATACATCGATAGTAAACATATTAAAAGAAAATAAATTGCATCCCTATAAGATGATACCTACTCAGGAGCTTATGGAAGACGATTTTGATAGAACTTTTTTTGTGAGCAAATGATTGACATGTTGGATAACAATATTATCCAATTAGAAGACTTTATGTTTTCTGATGAGTGTACTTTTTCACTTAACGGTCATGCTAATCGGCAAAATTGCCGCTACTGGGCCACGGAAAATCCTCACTGGATGAGAGAAGAACACACTTAATACCCTCAAAAGGTTAATGTTTGGGCAGGGATTGTAGGAAACAATATCATTGGTCCCTTTTTCATTGAGGGCAACTTGAATGGCAACAATTATTTGGCATTGCTTCAAAATGATGTCATTCCAACGTTTGCAAATTTATATCCTGATCCAGGAAACCCTCAAGTTCCACCGAATATGATATGGTTTCAGCAGGATGGAGCACCACCACATTACCAACTTAATCTCCGGCAGTACCTCGATACAATATTTCCCAATCGGTGGATAGGGAGGCGAGGATCGATTGAATGGCCAGCGCGATCACCTGATCTTACATTATTAGATTTCTTTTTATGGGGATATGTGAAGAGCCATGTGTACAAAACTAAACCTTCTGATTTAAATGACTTAAAAGAACGAATAACGCTTGCGATTAGGTCGATCACGCCTGTTATGTTAAATAATGTTAGAAGACAGTTTTATTTGAGATTAGGATGTTGCCAAGACGTTCGCGGTGAACATTTTGAACATCTCCTTCATTAACATTCATAGTTCTTTTTCGTGTTCTACATTTTATTAAGTTTTGCATTACATTTTAGTTTTTGATTGTATTGTAGCGAATTTCTGTAACCACATGATTTTAATTTATTTTATCTTAATTAATCTTAACAAACTTGAAAGCGATAACATTTTTGAATGGAGAATGAAAAGACCTTTCAAACGATATATCACAAGCCTATACTTCCTATTTTAAAAATTGGGGGTTGTACCTGTCATTCTAAGGGGGTTGAAGGTAGGGGTTGCATTTTCACGTTAAAGAATGTCAAGTTATAATTTAAATTTGACGTGTTTCGGGATTTTTTATAAATATGTACAGTAACCTAAATAATGAATTTATTCCATTTGGCTTTTACACACTGTATATTCGACTCATAGATCAGGTTACAGCAATTCCTCGGTAATGTTTACAATTATTTTTATCGCCCTTTTTATGTATAGTACTGAGATATGATATCTTTCATTTATGTATTGTATTGTTATTCGTTTATGTATTCTTGAAATAGTTGTCGAAGACATTCGTACAATTTGTTCGTTCCGGACTTAAACAATTCTCCGGGTATATCCCATATAACTCAATAAACACTATTTCTATTTATTATCAGAATCTCATATAACTTGGCTAACTCAAAATTACTTAGATCATAAATTGTCATATTCTGGCTACCACATTTTCAGATTGGACCATAACTTAAGAACTCTTGCTAAGAATCGTGAAGGAGGAGTTTTAATTTTGGGACAAAACCATTTTAAAGCTAAATAACTCAAATCTGACATCTCAAACATCTTTTGGTTTAAGTAAATTATGAACTGGTGAAGTGTAATCTTGGGTTGAGTATACATTTCGCCGAACTCATCAGAAGATATTTACCTTAGTCATTAACACTATTAAAAACAATAGGCCAGATGTACCTGTATATTTATTTAGTGACTACAATTTATCATTGAATTCTTGGAATTACTCAAATAAAGAAAGTTTGCTCGTTGACTACCCACAAAACTATCCAACAAAGCTACTATCCGAATGCTTCTCTTACCTAAAACTGAGGCAATTATATAATATACCAAATCAAGATTTTGAGTATTTTTGATCTCGTTTTCCACAAAATTGAAGATTATCAGAAACTATAAGTTTACGAGGCATTTAACAATTTCCTTTCCGATAACGTTTCATATGTGACAATTACTTGTGATCTTAGTTATAATGGTTATGTTAGACAATTAAAGTACACTACTACGTCATTATCATTGTCAACCTGTATGCGTCCACTGCTGTACATAGGTCTCCCTCAGTTCTTTCCATCTGCCTCTGTCTTGTGCAGCTTGTATCCAGTTATTGCTAACACGTTTCAGGTCGTCAGTTTATCTAGTTGGTGGGCGTCCTCTGCTCCGTATTGCTTCTTGTCTTGGTCTCCATTCTAAAATACGTTTTGTCAATAGGTTGTCTGATAATCTGGCGTATTGTTTTGTGCAATTCCATTTTAACGACCCGATTTTTTTGATGGCGTCTGTTGTTTTTGTTTTACGACGTATTTCTTCGTTTGGGATTCGGTCTCTCAGAGGGACACCCAACATCTGGCGCTCTATAGCCCTTTGAGTCACGCGAATCTTATTAACTACCTTTTTTGTGTCAGTGTTAATGCATTAGTGAGTACAGGTAACACACATTGGTCAAAGATTTTCCTTTTGAAGCATATGGGTAGATCCGATTTAAATACATAGTTTAATTTACCACACGCTGCCCAGGCTAATACCATGCGATGTGGGAGCTCACATGTCTGGTTACCTCTGCCTAATCTAATTTTATGTCATAGGTACTTTTACGATGTAGTCTGCACAATATCCCTTCCATCAACAGCAATATTTCGATTTTAGTATTCAGATTAGTCATAATTTGCGTCTTGTTTATATTAATCTATAGTTCGACCTTCAAGGAAGCGTGATATAATTTTTCAAACATTATTATTGCATCATCCATAGCTACCATGTAGCCAACGGCTACAAGGACGATGTCATCTACAAATCTCAAATGACTGAGCTTCTCTCCATTTATATTGATACCATGCTTGTTTAGATGTGACTTCTTACAAGTATGTTCTAAAAGCGTCGTGAATACCTTTGGAGAGACTGCGTCTCCTTGCCGTACTCCTTGCTGTATACAGAATCTATTTGTTTCTTGTTCAGATATTCTTACTCTAGCTGTGGCATTTTCTTAGATATATTTGATTATGTTAGTGTAGCGATGACATTCTATCAATGTTTTAACATTTTTTGATGGCTTACGTTATCGAATGCTTTCTCGTAGTCAACAAATATTAGTGCCAATGGTTTGTTGTATTCTTCAGACTTTTCTAGCAGGTTCTTTATCACTAGAAAGTGATAAGGTGGTTAGTGCTGTATCCCGATCTAAATCCAGCTTGTTCTCTAGGATGATAGAAGTCTAATTTAGCGTCCAGTCTTATTTTACTAATTTTTGTGAAAAGTTTATACATGTGTGAAAGCAAACTGGTAGGACGGTAGTATTTTAAATCTGTTATGTCTCCTTGCTTGTGTAATAAAGTAATGACTGCAATATTTCTTTAAGAAGCAGTTTTTCCTTGGTAGATGCATTCGGTGAAAACCTTGGCCAAAGCCTGGATAACTTTATTTCCACCTAGTTTGATCGCTTTGATCACTACTCTGTTATCGCCAGGGGTTTTGTTATTTTTCATTTCAAAAAGTGCCGTTTTTATTTCATATGAAGTTATTTCTGGCATTAATTCTAATCCCTAGTACTATACTAGTACAAAATACTACGTATTTTAATTATATTAATGCAAATTGGTTATTACATTACGTAGAGGATTATCAAGTGTGTCCATAAACGGTAGGTACTATTAATCATTTTCAAACGGAATATAGTATTTTAAATACTTTTTTAATTTAAACAAAGGTTTTTCTCTTTAGTTTTCTATAAATCGATTTAAAAATTTATTCCGTGTATCTACTAAAAGCTTTTAATTGTGCATGCTCTAAAACAAGCTTTGTCAATGCGGAGATAGCCCTTGTTTTGAAAGCATCTCCTTCTCTGCCTCTTACAACTCGGAAGACACGCAACAAGGCATATTAATGAGACCTTTTAGCGGAAACCTGTTTAAAACACCTTTTGTAAATAGACACATTAGCAAAAACACTCACTCGTAAGCACCTAGAGTGCACAAAGACCATTTTCAGGGTCGTATTTAATACGATACTGAACGTCCCACTTTAAAAATTATGTAAAACTAAAAATTTATACATCGAAACAGTTTGGAACAGGAGGTGACAGTTTTATTTCAAATTTTTCCACTTTTATTCTATTTTTGTGAATTTTTCGTTCCTAAAATTTAATCGCTAACAGATAATTAACCACTATCGATCGTAGAAGAGAAAAGCACAATACTAACTTTCTATCAATATAATGTTGAAATAAAGAACATTTTTTTCTCCTCTTGAAACTACTCATTGTGTATTTTCCAACATCGGATGGATATTTTATTTAGCCCTAGGGTTCTTGCATCAACAGGATATCATGCCCACTAATAATAGCGATATGTTTAGCTGTTTAATGTTCACCTGTAGGATCCTGATTGAGGTAGTTCAATTTTGTTTATCCAAAAAATAGCGCTCTCAGTGTCCATGTCAGTTGTATATAGGAGATCGTGTTTCTTCTTCTTATGGTGCTTATCCGTTTCGGATGCTGGCGACCATGGACGTACAAATAAAGAAGGACCGGGCTATTTACATCCTTACTTGAAGTCATGAGATCGTCACAGTCATAGGCACAAATCCCTAATTTGACGTTGTCAAATTATTTTTTTTTCCAAGTCAATCTTCGAAATAATTTTCGATTTTTAATATAATTTGTTTTTAATTTATAAATAAAAATGTATTATCTAGTTAGTATATACTATTTTTAGATATACTCATTTCGCAACTAAGAAATTAAAAGAAAAACATTAATTTTTTAATTTTCTAAAAGAAAATATATTCTGATAATCTTAAATTTTTGTAAAACTTGGCATCATTGGTGATATAAACCAATCGTAGCGATTTGAGGAAAAGGAACATGGCGTTGTATTGTTTACCTTTGAATTAATAATTTCCTTATTTGTGACATTTTAGTGAATTTGTTAATATATTTTTCCGTCGACCGACCATTTATGATCAATTTTAACACCCTCAAAATCATTGATTAATGACCCCTATTAATGAATGATTTTCTATTAATGAACGATTTTATTATAGGCAACACAACATACATTGCTTGCATAAATTAATTAAACGCTCTGAGATTGGCAGTGACCTGTGGTGTAGGCAACCAAACATATACCTATTTATAAACCCACTAAAAAATTAATTTAAAATGAAGTAGCCGATATTAGTACTATCTGTCATTGTATGTCATTATTTACTTTATTGTTTAAAATTCTGTGTATTTGAAAAATCAAAGGATGGATATTGATGAAGAGTTTAATTTAACTCCACCAGAATTTAACTTCTTCTATCACAGAATTTACAGAGGTCCAAGAAGACTTAAATATAAATTTGTCAAAATGCTATACAGCAGATAATTATTTATCAATATCTTCCTTTAATTGCAGTAATTGTACCATTTCGAATATTAATGTTTACTATAATAAAACTACCACTAAGGAAACTTTGAATAAAGTCAATGAAAGCTGAAAAAATTGTTGTTTATCGTTTAGTAAATAAATATTTAAACTAAGCTATCTTTATTTCTGAAAAGTACGGTCCACGGAAAAGTTTTGTAAAACTCATGAATTAAAATGGCGATTAACAATCTCGAACATTAACGAGTTAATATATCTCAATTTATTGTTAATCGCCCTTATTAATACACTTGTTGGTTAAATAACTATTTAATTTTAATTGAAGAATAGTTAATAGTTAAGTGTAATAATGGTGCGTAACTGTGTTGTATGCAGGAAAACTGTATATAATATTTACATCGAGAACTGTCATTTCATTCGTAAGTATTATAAACATTGGAATTACGTCCATGGGCGTAGTACAGGGATGTGATATTACTTAATTCTTGACATGGATTGGAGTTTAATTTTGTTAAATAAAGTAAATTTTGTAGTAATATAAATACATTTATTTATTTTTTCTAGTCTACACTATAATTGCTATAAATATAATAATTTCAGTGAAATATCATATGCAGGTTCCCAGTAAAGAATCAACACATGCTGGATATGTGGTTGTCTATGTTCGGCTTAAATAAAGAACAAATAACCAAAACTGCTATGGTCTGCTCAGAACACTTTAGAAAGCATGATCTAATTATACAACCAAGTGGACGGGTTAATTTGAGGAAAGGAACTGTTTCAATAAATATTTATCATAAATCACTAGAACCAAGGTAACTATAACGAATTTCTATGTAATTTACCATACAGAGTGTAATAAAATATTAAATATAATGCATACTCATAGCATATTCGATAATTATGATAGCATGTCTTTTTTCTTTTTTTTTATTAATTCAATGTTTCAGTTCTACAAACGATATGGAAAATAAAGAAACAGCTTCGAGTAGTATTGATAAGGATGATTTTTATGGACCTTCAAAAAGGTGCGTTTGTATCGAATTTGTTTATTAAATTTACAAATAAAATCTAAATGTGGATTTTGATTACTTACTTATTTCATTTTAATATTAAAATAACTCACACTATTTTAGAAGTTTCATTGATACTGACGAATGTAATATGGAGACAGACTTGGGCTTTAATGTAAAATC
The DNA here is from genome assembly GCF_040954645.1 of Diabrotica undecimpunctata. Classification (NCBI taxonomy): domain Eukaryota; kingdom Metazoa; phylum Arthropoda; class Insecta; order Coleoptera; family Chrysomelidae; genus Diabrotica; species Diabrotica undecimpunctata. The sequence goes on along the minus strand of NC_092810.1, from coordinate 43,676,170 downwards.
TAATTCTCATAAACTGTTAAAAAGAAGGTGAGTTTTGGCTTAATTTTGTATGAGATTATTTCAATGTTAAACCAATTTTAATATTTTTCTTTAATGTACATAAATTGAATATTCTCGATGTTTAAATGCCAATGAAGAAAACAAGGAAAATATAGATATAGAAAACGCATCTTCGAGCACCATTGCAGCATCAGAAACTGAAACTGTAGAGTTGTTACTTGGTGATAATACTTTTTCATATGTTCCACGTAATATTTATAAAAAGTGAGTTTTACGTTTAATTTATAAAAACAAGGATTATAACTATGAAAACCTAATTATATGTTTTAGAAATAAAACCGTTGAAGACATGTCTAGCAGCGCTTTTTCAACATCTGAAAAGGCCAAAAAACATTTTAGAGTGTTAAAAAATACTTATTCGAATTCGAGGTATTTCTTTGAATTTGTTCCAATCTTGCTTGAGAAATAGGAAATAGGATAAAAGTAAAAGTATAAGAATAGCTAACCGACCCTATTGAAGCAGGCAATGGGATAAGACAGGGAGACTCACTGAGTCCTCTTTGGTTCAACCTGATTATGAATGAAATAATAAAAAAAGTAAGAACTAAAAAAGGATACCAAATGGGAGACAAACAACTTAAAATATTCTGCTATGCAGACGACGCAATACTACTCTCTCAAAGTAAAGATGATTTACAACGTATGCTGCACCAATTTAATATAAGCGCCAGAAAATTTAACATGTTAATTTCTCCAAAAGAGACAAAATGCATGGTTACAGCAGCAAATTTACCAAGATGTAAATTGGAGCTAGAAGTTCAGATAATAGAACAAGTGATGGGAGTTTAAATATTTAGGCATTACATTATCTAGCTACGGAAAGCTCGAAACTGAAGTAAAAGATCAAGGGAATAGAGCAAACAGAGCCGCAGGCTGTCTGAATGAAACAATATGGAAAAATAAAAATATCGGGAAAGAAACGAAAGGTAGAATTTATAAAACAGTCATCAGACCCATAATGACATACGCGGCAGCAAGAAGACCTGACACAGAGTGGACAAAAAGGATGTTAGAAACAGCAAAGATGAAAACACTTGATGCCAAGACACTATGGGACAGAGCTAGAAGTACAGATATACGACGTAGATGCAAAATGGAGAGCATCAAGAACTGGGTAAGAAATAGAAGAGTAGAATGGAACGATCATATAAGCCGAATGACAACAAATAGAGTGGTAAAGGCGGCAACAGACCGTTCCCCAATACGAAGACAATCTGAAGGAATACCACGAACTTACTGGAGGCACATTGAAAAACAGACAAAGTCATGTCTATATAAGAAAAAAAGAAAAAGAAGAAGAAAAACAAGAAGAAAAAAAATAAAAAGAAGAAGATAAATCCTATTTTGAATTCTACGATTTATTAGGCCTATATAAGATCGGGGGCAATCTGCACAAGGAATTTAATAAACTCCATGTTGTTCATTTGGAATTTTGTCTTTGATTGATCGAGATTAAGATATTAAAGTTTTTCATTGGGAGGTAAATATTGTCTTTATTCCTCTTGATTTAAAAATTTTGTCGATTTTTACAGTGATACCTTTGATGTAAGGAAGAAAAGCTTTTGTATGATGATGGTCTGGGATTTTGGAGTCTTTGGGTTGTGATTGTGTGGTAGATTGATGTCTGGCTCCCATTGATGTGACTTTCGCGATAAGCATTTTGGAGGAGTGCTTGTTTTAAGACAAGGGTATTAATGGCTGAATATATTTTTTTCTATATTGCAGTTAAACTGTTATAGTTAGCTATAACAATTAAAGTAATATTCTACTCTAAAATTGGTTTAACGCATTTTTTCTTCTGTTTCGTAAACTTTTTCTCGGTTTAGATTTAAAATCCTCTTTTTGAACTCTTTCCCAGCTAAATACTCTTTTCCCAAAATCAATTAAAACTTACAGCCTAAGTTCATAATAGGTGCTGAACTATGAATATAGAATTATAAGTTATTTTTTGGTCGGTTTCGAAAACTTTTCAGATTAGTTTTCATATTACAATGTCGTATAACCAGTTTTAAGTTCGGTCGGGGACTTTTTGGACTTTTAAAAACTGGGTTACATTTATTTGCGGACCCGAAACTTCTCTCGGTGAATATTTTACTGCTGTAGGTAAAAGTGCAGAAATTTTATGGTTTTTACTTGAAAAAAAAAGTGGAAGTGGAAATTTCGTATTAAGTAGAATCCAACGATTATTCTTATTAAAATTCTTTATTTAAGAATATACAATCTAAAGAAAAAATATGTAAAATGAAAATAGTAAATATTATGTTTATGTAAACAATTTATTGAGGAACCTTCGTAAAAATAGTAATTATATAAAATAGGTCATCATAATAAGTGGCTCGACAATCCGTTGTGTATCTTGGCCTGCTCACAAAGAAGTCGCCACTCCTGTCGATTTCTGGCAACTTCCGTCCATCTTCTAACCCTTAGAATCTGTAGGTCTTCTTCCACATCATCAATCCATCTCATTCGTAGTCGTCCTCTGCTTCTTGTACCCTCTGGTTTTGAAAATGTTAATCTCTTCGTGTATTCGTGATCTGACATCCTAGCAATGTGTCCAGCCTATCTAAGTCTTGGCACTTTAACGAATTTCACAATATCTGGATCGATGTATATCTGATATAGTTCAAAGTTGTATCTTCGACGCCATAGCCCATTTTCATTTACGGCCCCAAAAATCTTTCTAAGAATTTTTCGCTTAAAAATATCGAGAAGTCTGGCATCATTTTGAGATAAGATCCACATTTCAGCCCCATATATCAAAACCGGTCTTATTAAGGTCTTATATATATTAAGCTTTACTGCACGTTTTATATTTTTATTTTTTAAATGTTTCTGCAGACCGTGAACTATTCTGTTTGCTATTGCTATGCGTGTTTTTATTTCGTCGCTTGTCATGTTTGTTGCGTTTACTAGCGATCCAAGATTATGTAAATTCTTTGACTTGCTTAAAGGTAGAGTTGTTAATTTGAATTCTCTGTTGGATATTTCGAGGGTTTTTAAAAACCAACATATATTTGGTTTTTTGCTCGTTTACCACAGGTCCTAATTCACTTGCTGTGTCTGAAAGCCTTTTAAAACTTCTTCTTTCGGTACCCTGTCCGATTATCGAACGTTGGCGATCATATTGGCAATAATAACTTTGTTTACGGCTCTAAATAAATTAGCGGTGGTCTCTTGATACCATTTTCGGAGATTTTGGAGCCAGGATGTTCTTCGCCGGCCTGGGCCTCTCCTTCCGGCGAGCTTACCCTGTATTATTAGGTGTAGAAGGTTGTACCTCTCTGGATGTCTCATTATATGATCAAAATATTGTAGCTTTCGAATTTTTATCGTTTTTGTTATTTCTGTGCTCTTTTTCATTCGATGTAAAACTATTTCATTTCTTATTCGATCAACCCAACTTATCCACAATACTCGTCGATAAATCCACATCTCAAAGGCCTCTAATTTTTTCATTATTGTCTCTGTAAGGGTGCAGCTCTCCATACCATACAGCAATGTGGAGAATATGTAGCAGCGTATTAATCTTTAGACTTTAAGTTTTAACGTAATATCTCTATTAATTAGAATTTTCTTTAATTTATAGAAGGCGGCTCTGGCTTTTTCAATGCGTATTCTTATTTCTTTATTTATATCCCAGTTATCATTGTTAGTTGGGTCAACTTAACTGACTTAGGTGGCATCCCAAAGCCTATCATTGCATTATATAAAATATAAATATAAAATAGGTGCATACGTTAAAAAACGATTTTTTCGGACGTTTGGTTACCAATTTTTTTTGAATAAATCAATTTTGGCACCAGCTGTCTTATTGAAATACATTGACATATTGCCTTGTCTTATTGAAACGACAGTCCCCGCCTTAACGCGCGGCAACATCTCGAAATTCTCTCTAATTGATCCTCTGTGTATTTTGGAGCTTTCCTTCTTTTCCGGTAGATAATATTGTTACTCGATAGGGTCCTGTATACTGTAGTCTTTCCAACATGAAATCTTCTGGCCAGTTTTCGCTGTGAGACCCCAATTTTGTTCTTAGCTGCTTCAATCAGTCTTGCCTATCTGATATGGTTCAAAATCCGCGGTCGGCCACTTTTACGCAAGTTAACACATGGTATCCCTTCTTCACATTCTCTGATTGTGCGATAAATTGTCGATTTGCTTATGTTTTGATCTCGATAAATATTAACAATATCTCGTTTCGACATTCGCCCAACCATATTATAAACACCTCGACGAATATCAATTTTATAAGACATTTTGCAGAGCACAAAAAAATATATTCTGCTTTGTTTATTAAATGTCAATAACTGATGACATTTCAGTTCCACGACCTTCTTTGTTAAATGCATTTTACTTCTCAATCAGACCAGGTGAAATTTTTCCCAAAACTTTAGGACCATACGTTAGTGACCAAACTGACAAGTTTGAATATATGTGTATAACAATTCATAGAACATATTTTGCATAAGTTTAATTAACGATTTTGATTAAGGAAAACTAAAAATACTATTTTCAAATTCTTTTCTGTTTGAGTATGTTTCTCTTTAATTTCCCCAACTCAATTTTAAAAATATTAACCTTTGGCGTCCCTGCTTGCCATCCATCAAGAGTACGGGCAACAGTGATTCACCGAAAATCCGCCAAGAGGCAATCATAAGGAAATATAGAACACAATAAATCAAAAATAGGTGTATACCTCACAAAACGCAACATTACTCTTGTGTCAAATTATACAATATCAGCATCTCGTTCTCTTGCATTTTTATACTTCTGTACGTTTTGTGCTTTGGATACTGAATAACCTTAAGCAGGGTCGGCTTTAAAATTCGTACTAAAATATTACCTTTCTTCTTAAAAATGTTTTATCAGCTACATTTACATTCTGTAATTTCACATTTTTGATGGTTTTCTACAAATTTAAATATATTATTTATTAGTTACTTAGAATTCTGCCTAGAACATAATCTTGCGGTAATGAATACTTTCTTCAAACTGCCTAAACGACGCCTTTACACTTGGAAATCGCCAGCTGACAAGGTCGATAAAATCGTTAGAAATCAAATTGACTATATTTTAATAAACCACAGATACCGAAACGCAATAAAATCGGTGAAAGCGTACCCAGGTGCAGACATGGCGTCGGACCACAATCCTCTTGTAGCAAAATTCCAACTTCACTTAAAAAAGATACAAAAAAGCTACAAAAGTGATAAACTAAACATACAAAAATTAGAATCAGAAGACGTCAAAGAAAAACTGAAACAAAAAATTAATGCAAACCTAGAATCCACACCGGAATCAATTTTATTGATGGTGATGTAGAAGAACAGTGACAATTCTTTAAAAATGCAATTATCGAACCAAGTCGCAGAGAACTCACAACAACTAGATGCAAAAAAAGGAGATTGGATGACAGAAGAAATCTTGGAAATAATTGAGGACAGAAGAAGGCAAAAGAATATCAACATAACTCAGTATCAACAGCTGCATAATCAAATAAGAAGGAAAATAAGAGAAGCTAAAGAGACTTATTTTGCTGGAAAATGCTAAGAAAAAGAAGACTTACAAAACAAATATGATAACTTCAATCTCCATAAGAAAGTTAAAGAATTAGCTGGGATAGCAAAACAAAAAACCTTAAGCATACTAATGGACAAATAAGTAAACATTTTAGTGGAGACAATACAAAAATTAGGAAGATGGAAAGAATATAGAGGAATTATTCCATGACCAAAGACAGGAAAATATATATATGAAGATAATCAGAGTAAAGACGAGGGACCCGAAATAACAAAATCAGAAGTTATGCATGCAGTAAAGTCGATGAAAAATAATAAACCTGCTGGTCCAGATGAAATACCAAGTGAATTGCTAAAACTGGTCAATGAAAAAAACATAGATATTTTAGTCCAACTACTGAACACAATCTATTCCACAGGAATCATTCCACGTGAAATGCTGACATCAACATTTATTTGTCTACCAAAGAAAGTTAACATAAAAAGCTATCATCAAAATAGAAAATGAGATATCACAAGCAATATAAATACGTAGAGGAGTACGACAGGGATGCATTTTGTCACCGCTGCTGTTTAATGTTTATAGTGAAAGCATCTGCCAGAAAACCCTTTTGCAAGCAAACGAAGGAATCGTAATCAATGGAGAGGTTGTAAATAATATTCGATACGCAGACGACACTGTACTAGTTGCAAGAACAGTAGAAGAATTACAACGATTACTTACAAATATAAATATTGCCTGCAACAATTATGGCATAAGTATCAATATCAAAAAAACTAAGTATATGGTCTTCAGTAAGAACATGACACAACCATCAAATATTAGTATAAACGGCATTCAAATTGAAAAAGTATTAAGTTACAAATACTTGGGTACTTCAATAAACGAAATTGGAGACCAAAACAATGAAATAAAAAGACGTATCTAAATTGCCAGGACCACTTTCAGAAAGATGAGGAAATTCTTCTGCAACAGAGATATAAGCATCCCTCTCCGATTAAGAATGCTAAGGGGCTACGTATTTAACACGCTATTATACGGTGTAGAGGCCTGGACTCTCAAGTAGAACAATATAAAAAATATTGAAAGTTTCAAGATGTGGTGCTACCGTCGAATGCTGAAGATAAGTTGGGTTGAAAGAGTTACAAATTTTGAAGTAATGCGAAGGATAGGAAAAGACCCAGAAATTTTGTCAACGATCAAACGAAGAAAACTCGAATATTTGGGTCACGTGATGAGAGAACATAAATACGCATTACTTCAAAATATAATGCAAGGAAAAATAGAAGGAAAACAGAATCCAGGCCGTAGAAGAATGTCATGGCTGCGTAATTTGAGAGAGTGGTTTGGCTGTACCACTAATAGGTCTCTTTAGGTCTGCTGTAAACAAGGTAAGGATAGCCTTGATGATTTCCAATCTCCGATAGGAATGGCACAAGAAGAAGAAGAAAGAAAGTTAATGCCAAAGAATGTAGTGAATATCAAACGATCAGTCTAATGTCACATACCTTAAAAACCCTGCTTAAAATCATCCATAATAGAATACACGCTAAGCTGGAGATGGATATTAGTGATTCCCAGTTTGAATTTCGGAATGGAGTGGGCACAAGAGAGGCACTATTTTCTTTTAACGTGCTGACCCAAAGATGTTTGGATGTTAATCGAGATATGTATGTATGCTTTATAGACTACAACAAGGCATTCGATAAGGTAAAACATGACCGACTTATAGAAGTACTCAAAAACAAGAATCTGGATGTGAGGGATGTAACATTGATATCAAATTTATACTACAGCCAACGATCAAATGTGAAAATTGGAAGAGAAGTGTCAGAAGTGGAGATAAGAAGAGGGGTCAGGCAAGGTTGCATACTGTCGTCGTTATTGTTTAACGCTTATTTTGAAGAAATCATACAAGAAGCTTTGGTAAACAAGACAGTCGGCATAAAAGTGAACAGAAGTTTAATTAACAACATTAGGTATGCCGACGATACAGTCATAATAGCCGACAACTTGGAAGAATGAACAAAATATTAAGATATAGTGGAGAATACGGACTCTCTCTTAACATCAAAAAAACCAAATTCGTGAAAATTAGCAAGAACAACAAAACAAACAAAATATTAAAGGTAGGCGGTTAGCAGACTGAGAAAGTAAAAAGATATACTTACTTGGGAACTTATACCGCCTTTATTCTCTGAGGTTATTGAGTGAACTGTATTATATTGTGTGTCTATGTTGTACGTTAAGAATACGAGTAACTTACTTTACTGCACTTTACTTGCAAACTTTTATTCCTCTACGTACTATAGGTAATAGAAACAGGTACAATATGTGATAATATACGTTGTTACACAAGGTTATTGGTTTCGCAATCGCTGTGACAAAATTGGTCTTCTTGCTAAACACTTGAGAGAGAGACACACACACACTCTGAGAATCGCAAATACCAAAATCACTAATTTGGTTATTAAAACACCATGTTATCTCCACGAGAGTTTTTAACAGACTCCTTTGTATTTCGGACGGTAGCCGATGTGAACTAGGGAAACTGGTCTTTTTATTATAGGTTTTAATAATTACTGATCGTGTTTTATTATTATAAGGAATATTTCAGTCGTCTAGGCATACAGTGTTCAGTGAATTTAATAAAACAAAAGAAAAAAATTTTATTAAGCGTTGCTTAATCCGTGTTCCCCAAAATTTCCTAATGTGGGCCCCTTCTTTGGCTTGTAAAATTGAAATTAATAGATAATTTTGTTGCAGTTATTATACCGAAAAAAAGGCGTTGAGATCATGGTCCCCTTCGGACATGTCAAGGGCGATTGACGCTCTCCGAAAAAAGACAATGGGCTTAAAAAAACCAGTAAGGTGTATAATGTGCCAAGATCAACTCTGCAACAATTGGCCAAAGAAAAATATGAAAATCCCTTAGATGCATCTCCTACAAAAGTTGGTAGGCCACAGGTTTTGCAAACAACTTGAGAATGAACTAGTTAATTATTGTTTAGCCATGGAAGCATCATGCTTTGGCCTTACACGAACAGATTACCGAAGATTGGCTGTACAATTAGCTGAAAGGAATCACGTTCAGCACCCTTTTAAACATGAAATGGCTGGCCAAAATCCGCAAGCCTTTTTTAACACGCCACAAAAAGAAGTTGTTAGAACGAAAACCAACTGGCACGTCCTTTGCAGGAGCTTTAGGATTCAGTAAAGAAAATACCGATAGATTTTTCAATCTTCTAGAAGCAATTTATGATAAAGACAAATTTACCCCTGATAGAATTTTCTATGTAGATGAAAGTGGTATATCTATCGTACAATCTAAAGTGGCTAAAGTAATTGGTCGCGTGGAAAAAAGCAAGTTGCTGCACTGATATCTGCTGAGCGTCGATCTCTCATTACAATCGTTGCCTGTATGAATGCAACTGGAATCTTCGTTCCCCCTTTAGTCATTTTTCCTCGCCAGAATATTTGAGCGTTCAACTGAAAAAAGGGGCTCCATCGGGAACCATATTTGCGGCACATCCTTCAGTATGGATACAAGCAAATCTGTTTACAATGTGGCTCCAACACTTTATAGCATTTGTAAAACCTTCGAAAGAGAATCCTGTCCTTCTAATCTTAGACGGACATTTCAGTCACAAAAAAAACATTGACTGAATCGATTTGGCCAGACAAAATTATGTTTCAATTGTATCACTTTCACCCCATTCATCACACAAAATACAACCACTTGACAGGACATTCATGAGACCTTTAAAAGAAATGTACAGCGAAGAAATTCGACAATAGTTACGACATAGTAATCGGCCTGTTAGTGCTTATGATGATAATGGAGCTTTTTGGGACAGCCTTCATTAATTGTTAGAAGGCTGAGATAGCTTCAGAGTTACTGGAATTTTTCCTATTAACCGAAACGTATTCTCAGAATCTGAATACATTGTTGAGGCAAGTAAGTATCAACAGCTTGCTCCAAATTTTACCATTTCTCAGGAACTAGACGAGCAGAGAGAATTAAATCCCAGTGAAACTGATTTAAATGGTGTTTAAGTTGACCTAGCTGTACCATCAACATCAAGAGTATCTGAATTGAATGGTGTTAAAGTTGTCCCGGCTGTACCATCAACATCAAGAGCATCTGACTTAAATGGTGTTAAAGTTGACCTGGCTGTGCCATTAAGAGCATCTGATTTAGTTGTTCCACCAAAGTCATCTGGATCCTGTCAAGCTAAGCTGTCATCTTCAGATAAACAAAATTCTACCCAAAGCCAACCTCAGAATGAACATGGAACATAGCAAAATTCTTTCCATACAAGCCCATTTCATATCAACCCTATACCGAAAATTAAGAAAAGAGCTTCTACTAGAGGACGTAAAGCAACCAGTTCAACACTTATAACTTCTCCTTACAGATCGTAATTAGAAGAGGCTGCAACAATTAGAAATAAGAAAGTAGCTGAGGCCAGTAAATAACCGACACGTGGTTCAAAATGTCTCCCGTTGCAAAGAAAAGAGAAAGCTAAGAAAAGTTTTAAATTCAAGGAAGAATCTAGCTCCGGAAAAGACTCGGACGACACCATATCCTCAGGTTATTCTGAGTGAGAAATTCCACCAGATGTGTCTTCCGTCAGAGTTAAAGAATACGTAGAGTATTTGTTTTGTTGTGTTAAATTTTCAGATGACTGTAAAAGAGAGCGTTGTGTTAAATGGCTTATGTGTTCCTTCTGGGCTACGTTGAGTGTGCAGACGCAGAAGAGGATAAATATATATGCGAATATTGTCGTACTTAACTGTCAATTAATATATTTTCAATGTAAAATTACAATTTTGTTCATTTAAGTTGTTAGTGTTTTATTTTTAAGTTTGTCTTAAAAATTTCTCTAATATTTTTTTAGGGTCCCACATACCGGACTACTTCTACGATTACCCTACAGGTCATAACAGGTACGCTCCCCATTCACCTCCTAGCTAAAGAAAGAGACACTTTATATAACAGAGAAAACGGTAATCTACCGGAAATAAAATCCGAAGTAAGATCACATATGCTCCAAATATGGCAAAATGAATGGGAGGCACAAACGGAGAAGGCACAATGGACCAAAATGTTAATCCCTGATGTGGTAACTTGGTCTAAATGTAGGTTCAGAAGGTTAAATTATTTTTTTACACAATTTCTCACCGGCCATGGCTCCTTTAGGTCGTACACGTATAGAATAAAGAAGACAACAAATGATTTGTGCATAGATTGTGGTGTCATAGACGACGCAGAACACTGCATTTTTGCTTGCACTACTTTCCAAAGAGAACGGAATAATCTAATATCAAGGCTAGGAGCGATAACGCCCAACAATCTGATACAGAAAGCGACGCAAAACAAAGAATTCTACGATGTTACTGTCGACATAATTACGCAAATTATAAAGAAAAAGGAGACGCTAGAAAGAGCGAGACAGGAACAGGGTGGTTGAGGTAACAAATTGCAAAATACGCTGTCATGAGTTCTTTACAGCTCGGCTGCACGACGGAATAGACGGCACCTTTACAGCCAGATCTGTAATTATATTACGTACATAGTTTTCACGACCTCATGCCTCTTTTAATTCACATTCCTTCCTTGTCAGGCTGAACACACCTGCACTTTTATGAACCCATATTTTGTTTCCCCACAATACCGTCTCTGCATATCATTTTAAGTGGTTATTATCGTTTTTAGGTAAGAACCCTTTTACAATTTTCTCCCAAATTTTCAGACTGCACAAGGCATCTCAATGTTTCGTTCACCGATTGAACTCGTCCGGGGGTGCCTTGTCCGAAGAAGGGGTGGTTTTTAGTTGGTAGGCGACTGATCAGGGGTGCATGTGGCGCATATAATCCATACTTTGGATGCTATGTCCTAGCATGTGCTCCTTTCCGGATCGAATCCAACAGTACTAGGGACATCTTCCCTAGTCGGTTTTAGAACCTTTCCACCTCAGTCCAAAAAAAAAAAACATTACGAAACATTTCTCATACACACAAAAATGCAATGTTCAAGAAAAAAAGTTCACGCCTACAAAACTTAATAAAAAATATAAATAGTAAGATATATATTGAAAAATGTTTTATTATTTTTTTTTTCAAATGTAAATTTTTTAAAATTCAAAAGCAAAGTGGGGGTTTTAGGCAACTTTCTTCATACATTTTAAAGTAGAAGCTTTAAAACGATATTACCAATATTCTTGAGTTGCGTTCCTGGGACGACTTTATTGTAAGATAGTTTATTCGATTACATGAAATCAAATTTAAATTGAGAGTATCCGTCAGAAATTAATTACTTAGTTTATATTTTGATCAAAAACATAGCCATGGAGTATTTTTTTTTAAAACCCAACACACTTTAACATTTTTTCTCGTTTGAATAAACATATACGTGTCCAAAAAAATGTCAGGTGTTTGTTTACATCGATCGGATCCGCTTTAATATGTTTTATAAATTGTATTTTCTATTTGTGAAACAATTTTCTACCATCGGTAGCCGACAGAGAGAATTTAGGCTAAATAACGAAATTGTAAATATGTATTCCAGCGTTTCCACCTCGATAAAAACAATTTGATATCCTTATGCTTGCTGGCGTTTCACAAATATGTTTGGAAATCATTTTTTTTTTGTAAATTTTATAATTGTGAGTCAATGATCAAAGTAGCATATCATTTTTAAACTGTTTGAAAATATAAATTTCACTCATATGTTTAATTAATGGAAACTACGATAGCATATCAAAATACTCTTGAAGCAGATTACACACGGAGAAAAAAAAAGAGTATAGACACCTTAGAAGAAATAAAAAGCTTATCCATTGATCAAAGAAGACAAAGTATGAACAGAAAATTGGTAAATGAGTTACAAAGTTTATTTGATAAAAATGAAACAATAAAAACTAATGGATCTTATGGATCATCACATGATCCATCACTGCTATCTTCATCTATGACATCAAATTCTTAACTCTGCACGACTTTGCAAAATGAATTCAAATCCCACATATCTTACATTCATTTCCATATGCTGGACATTGTCTGGCCCTATGAGTTAATTGACACCATTTGCATTTGAATTTTTCATTTGCGCTGGCTTTACTTTTCAAATTATTATAGTTTCTGTGGCCCTGAAATTTATCTTTATTCCTTTCGTTATGAACTTCTTCTATATCCGCATATTTTCATTCGTTCAACTAATTTCAAATTTTGGTTCTTACTTTGCTAACAAGTTCTTCAAAATTCGATGGCTTTTTGTAGGGTAAGTTTGACCACTCCCAATAAAGCTTGTTTAGTAACTGGATCTCTAATGTCCATCAATATCTTGTCTCTCGGAGCTTTATCTTCGGCTATTTGTTCTGGATCAATGTCATTATAATTACATGTTCGAATCAAATGTCTAGAACTACTAAGAAACTGTTCAAACGACTCTCCTTCTTTCTGAAACCTCATCATAAAATTGTATCTTTCAAACAATTAGTTTATCCTTGGATTGACATATTTTTCGATTACTGACATCATTAAGTCCTACTTATTAGTTTTCGCTTTTGGGATATCGAATGTGAACATAAATTTGGCAAACTTAATCCCAATTATACTTTTTAAAATTGACAGTTTATTTTGTCTCCTAACTGGTCTTTTCCTGTTGCTAATAAATAATCTTTGAAACTGGTTTTCCAGAACTATCTTTCACTTACCGTATTTTGATCATGTAGGTTAAAATCTGGTGGTAGTTTTATACTTATTCCCATTGTCGTTTTAGGTTATGCTGCCTCACTACGTTCCCCAAGTTTTTTTTGTCTTATAAGGTACAATTTAGTTGTGACTGTACATATATATATATATATATATATATACATATATATATATATATATATATATATATATATATACATATATATACAGATACAATATTAAAGAGATACAAACGCAGTTCTTAATAGATGGGAAAAGCATTAAACATTTAAGCAATCACCTGAATAAGGCCATAACATGGAAAATCAACTAAACATACAAACAAGAGAAAAAGTGTCAAATGCCATCCAAAAACAGTGGCACAAAAAAAATAATAAAGTCCCAGTGTAACAATTTTTAACATACCACGTTGGGCGCCAGTTGTAACAATTATATTTTTCTTATTGGGGGTTGAAAGGGGGGACTGAACAATAACTAGGCTGGAAATAGGGTAAGCAAATAAATTGAAACATTTGCGAACGGCTACTCATGTTTCGGTTAGAGAGCTAGGTCAAGAATAAGGATTCCTTTATTTGAGAGACTGGGAGAAACTAACTACAAAAAAAAAGAAATAAAAAAATACTTACAGAGATGTCAAGGGAACACTATACAAGAAGACTCCTAAACTATTTAAAATGGAGCCGTTTAAAAAAATCCTCTTGCTGGTTAGAATAAATCTTTAAAAAAAAATAATTTTAAACTCCTGGTTTAAAAATAAACAGTTATTACAAATAAAAATATCCAAATTGATCAACAAACCTTAGATTGAGTTTAACCTTCTAACAAAACAGAATTGAAACTATGTTTATCAATAAATGTTACATTGAACCTTCTAATAAAACAGACTTAAAAATTTTGGTTATGTACCAAATGACAGAAAAGGATAATACTGACTGTCGTATGTCGAAATAAAATATCAAACTTTTCTGAATTATTAATTAATTATCAACGTTAATTTCATTTAAAAGAAAACTAAAATATGACAATTAGCTGATCCATAAAACTTATATTTATATATAACTTTTTGAAAGTTTGTTACCTTGGAATTAGAAACAAAAAAGATACTGTCCCACACAAACTTCAAACGATCTGGATTGGACTTATATGAGATAAAATGGAAACTGGACAAATCTGTGGAGAGGTCAAACATCAAATTGGACTGATGATAACAATATGTATTCTTCAAAACTCGGCTGCTTAATTTTCACTTAAAACCATGTGGGCGTGATTTAGCCCTCAGACACGCTTTTTATCAAATCCCGTGATACGGAATACAGCAACAAATCTGTGATTATCTCTCTTTTTTTAACCAAACCTCATGGAATTAAAATGAAAATTTGCCGATTTTTAAAACTCTCTGCCAAGAACCATGTTTTCCCGTTCAGGACCAAATCCGTTCTCCGACTACTACACTTTACACTATTGAATTCCTGGTGTGACCAAATTCTTGACTTCGAGAATGAAACCGAGTACTATCGCGGTTGGTCCATTGAAGAGTGATAAATTTCTCCCAAAATCGGTCTCTTATCCGCATCAACGGAAATATTATTGTTTATTTCTAGAGTAAATATCTAATAGGCGGCTTCTTCTTCACGTGCCATATCAGAATTATCTGACGTTGGCGATCACCATTGCGAAGAATTCTCGATCTTCTGCAATATCGAATAATTGTTCTGCATTTGTTATCTGTCTGTTCTAAACCAAGAAACTTGTTTTCTTCCTACACCTCTACGGCCCTCTATTTTACCTTTAAGGATCAGTTGTAATATTTTATATCGACTTCCCCTTACTATATGTTCCAGATAAGACATTTTTCGATGTTTAACGGTCATTAGCAGTTCTGTATCTTTGTTGACGCTCCTTAGTACTTCTTCATTAATTTTCCTTGCTCTCCAAGGTATCTTCAGGATTCGTCTATGAACCCACATTTCCAATGCTTCAATTTTGTTCATGATCGATACTTAGATCGATTAGATTAGATTAGATTACTTTAGATCGATACTAATAGGCGGCACAAAGATCAAAAGAAAAAGCAATTATAATTATTATAAACAGACTTGAAAATATTATCAATCTTAGAGACTCAAAAAGACTAAGAATATTCTTCGGGGTTTTAATATATACGGGGTAAAACGAAAATGCTACACCAGGAATCCCAGGAAGGCTGTGATATCTTTTTTTTTTGGACTGAGGTGGAAAGGTTCTAAACCGACTAGGGAAGATGTCCCTAGTACTGTTGGATTTGATCCGGAAAGGAGCACATGCTAGGACATAGCATCCAAAGTATGGATTATATGCGCCACATGCACCCCTGACCAGTCGCCTACCAACTAAAAACCACCCCTTCTTCGGACAAGGCACCCCCGGACGAGTTTAATCGGTGAACGAAACTTTGAGAAAATTTGGGAGAAAATTGTAAAAGGGTTCTTACCTAAAAACGATAAGAACCACTTAAAATGATACGCAGAGACGGTATTGTGGGGAAACAAAATATGGGTTCATAAAAAGTGCAGGTGTGTTCAGCCTGACAAGGAAGGAATGTGAATTAAAAGAGGCATGAGGTCGTGAAAACTACGTACGTAATATAATTACAGATCTGGCTGTAAAGGTGCCGTCTATTCCGTCGTGCAGCCGAGCTGTAAAGAACTCATGACAGCGTATTATATAATTTGTTACCTCAACCACCCTGTTCCTGTCTCGCTCTTTCTAGCGTCTCCTTTTTCTTTATAATTTGCGTAATTATGTCGACAGTAACATCGTAGAATTCTTTGTTTTGCGTCGCTTTCTGTATCAGATTGTTGGGCGTTATCGCTCCTAGCCTTGATATTAGATTATTCCGTTCTCTTTGGAAAGTAGTGCAAGCAAAAATGCAGTGTTTTGCGTCGTCTATGACACCACAATCTATACACAAATCATTTGTTGTCTTCTTTATTCTATACGTGTACGACCTAAAGGAGCCATGGCCGGTGAGAAATTGTGTAAAAAAATAATTTAACCTTCTGAACCTACATTTAGACCAAGTTACCACATCAGGGATTAACATTTTGGTCCATTGTGTCTTCTCCGTTTGTGCCTCCCATTCATTTTGCCATATTTGGAGCATATGTGATCTGACTTCGGATTTTATTTCCGGTAAATGACCGTTTTCTCTGTTATATAAAGTGTCTCTTTCTTTAGCTAGGAGGTGAATGGGGAGCGTACCTGTTATGACCTGTAGGGCAATCGTAGAAGTAGTCCGGTATGCGCTTGCTACCTTTAGTAGAGGCTTCCTTTGTGCCTTTGCAAGCAGTTTTTTATACTTAGCCATTCTCAAGGCTTCGTACCATACGGGAGCGCCGTATTAGAGGGTAGAATGCACAATCTGAAGGTACATTCTTCTTTTGAGGGCACTTGGACCGCCGATATTTGGCATAATTTTTATTAATGCCGCGGTTCTCTCTTCTGCTCTTTGGACTACTTTCATCAGGTGCTTTGTAAATCTTAGACCTGTGTCTAGTTGGATGCCCAGATATTTAGCACAGTACGTAGGCTCTATTCTTGTACTACCTACTACAAAAGCCAGGTTTGGGCGGGCTTTAGGGCCTTTCAAGATCAGAATTTCTGTTTTTTCTGTTGCCAACTCTAGATCTTGTTTCACCATTCATCTTTTGACTTTTCTACAGCTTCTGTTGACTAACATTTCTAACTCCAAGTTATTGTTACACTGAATGAGTAGAGCTAAATCGTCTGCGTATGCAATAGCTTTGGTCTCTGCTCCATAGTCGATTTCTAGGATTTCATTATATAAAATGTTCCAAAGCATTGGTCCTAGTACGGATCCTTGCGGTACACCTGCTGATGTTTTCAGGTCTTTAGGTTTTGCCACTTGGACATACCTTTCATTGAGGTAGTCCTTAATTATATTGATCAAATAATCTGACACATTTGCTTTTTCCAGTGAGGTGATAATGTGACCCCAGTTGGCTGAGTTGAAAGCGTTTCTCACATCAAACATCACGAGGGCGGCCCATTTCTTCCTCGTCCTTTTTACAGTGTCAACTATTTCTTTTACCGCATCGATGGATGATCTAGATTTCCTGAATCCGTACTGTTTGTCAGATATACTTCCATTTATCTGTAATTCGTCTTCTAGGCGATTTTTAATAAGATTTTCATAAAATTTCCCCAGGCTGTCTAGAAGGCAGATCGGCCTGTATGAGTTGGCAATCTCGGGATCCCTGCCCGGTTTAAGTATTAACGTCAGTCTTGCCTGTTTAATCATTATGGGAAATATTTGCTTCTGAAGGAGTTCATTGAAGATCCTCCGAACCATCTCAGGATTTTTCTCTATGATGATCTTTATCGCCTCAGGAGGCACACCATCAGGACCAGCTGCTTTTCCTAATTTAATACTTTTTGTCGCTATTGCTATTTCTTCAGCCGAAAAATCAACAGGTTGAACATTGACATTATTTTGAGTGAACTGCTGTGGGGGCTTAGCAGGAAATAGGGTATTAGCTATTTCCTTCCATTTTTTTTCACAAAGGCTGTACAGGGTCTCTGTTCTTAATGTTTTTGTGGCAATTCTATAGGCTTCGCCCCATACATCATCTTCTAGTGCTGTGCATATGTTATGCCAGCAAGAGTGCTTCGCCCGTTTAATTTCTCTACCCAATTCTTTTTTAGCTCGCTTGTAATTTTCAGTGTGTTGTGGAGTCCTATACCTTTGTGCCGTACGCCTGAGTCTAAAACATTCGGCTCTCTTGCTCTGGATCTCATCATTCCACCAGTATGGCACTGTATATGTGACGTTCTCGGTGGAGCTACTTGAAGTGTATGCATTAATAATTTTCTGTCTGAAATCTTGGAATTCGGTAGTGTCGTCTTCTTGTAGGTTACTTGTCTCTCTCGTATAAGCTTCTTTATTAAAGGTTACTTTTTTCCGGCCGATCTTTAAGACCTTGATGTCAGTTTCAAAGACTATGTATCTGTGAAAAGTGTAGAGATTATCCTCCAACACCTCCCAGCCCGCAATCTTTCTGGCATAACTTTGATTCACAAGGGTAATATCTATGTGACTTCGACTCTCTCCTCTCACAAATGTGGGTTTTCCATTGTTTAGCACTACTAGGTCATTTGTGAATATCCAATTATTTCACATCTCCCCTCTATGGTCATTTCTGGGAGACCCCCATATGATTGATTTGGCGTTCACGTCGCCAGCAAGTATAAAATCCCGATATGTTTGTGATGTCCTTATGATATTCTCGACCTGTTCTTTGTAGCGCATCAGGCTGATATTCGGAGAGATATAGCAGGCAATAATAGCCAGGCTTCCTATTTTAATTAACACGTGCCCCTCTTTCTTGACAATCTTATTTATGCATACTTTCTTATTCATTATGTATATAGCGACATCTGCGTTTATATCCGCTATCCAGCCTTTGTTTTTAGTAATGTTTTTATTGGGCTCAGGGACAACAAGTAGGTCTGCTCCAATCTCGAGGGCTTTTGCATATATCAGTTGGTGTGCCATTTTGGCCCTTCCGATGTTTACTTGGAGTATCTTTAGTCTTTTTGTCCCTTGTGTAGCCATTTCAAAATCCTACCCTTGTCTTAATTTTTTTTAGGTCTTAGGAACTAGGGGGCTTCTGTAACTGGGCCCGGCGATTGCTCCACCGCTCGAGGTGCTTGGACTTAATTCTTCTCAGAATTCCGAACTGTTTGAAGTGCAGTCCTGAACTTAGGGCAGTTCGTGGTGCCACAAGGTTGTGATATCCAGGCCGTCTCGTTATCATCGTGTATCTTTGGAATGGGTATTTGTGTAGGCTAGTGTCTATTGGAAGTTCCGTGCTACGCTTAAGTATGTTGCTGCACCTCGTGTGATTGGTTCTACGCGTATGCATATATAATAGTCGGGGTTTTATTCGCCATTTTACATGCGTGTTTAATTTCTACATTTTCTGTAAAGTTGGTTGCAGTTGAAAGTCTTTGCTTTCTGGAATGTCTATTACTTTCCTGATTACACGTTTTGTTCCATTTTCAATGTTAGTTAGCATCGTCGTTTCATAGTTGTTAACTTTATAATTTTGTTCATAGTGGTGAATGGTGGGACTACATATATGTACAACAACTAAATGTGTACTCGACCAGTAACAAAATAAATAAATACAGAACAAATTAAAAACAAGGAAAGAAAAATTGGTAGATATCTTTTGACAAGATAAATCAGGCATTAAATCCCAAAACCTTAGATTAAAGAAATATATTTTCATGATAAAGCAACTATATAATATCATTGTCTAAATAAAAACAAACCAATAATCGGCAATACTATCCCAGCGTTAAAACACAAATATTTCCTATTCAGACCTCTCCTCAACATTAAAAACATTCATTACGACGAAATCATTTTAAGGATTTTTCAATTAAAATTCAACAGTGTTTCAAAAAACTTGCTTCTTTTAATTTAGAATAAACGTCTGCTAGAAAACCCTTAAGCAATGATATAACGAGCCAGCGGATTTTTGACGTCAAATATTTAATTCTCCAAATTTCATAACGAGCTGGCAAAATTTGTTCAAGCTAAGCTTGTCTTATTCGGACATCCTGTCATTAGTTTTAGGAATTATACTGAGGATTTGTGTAACACGTTGTGGAAATTTGTAGGCTGTAATGTAATGGAGAAATCAAATCTTGTGATTAACGAAATCATACAGTTACTGAATTTTATAACATTTCCAACACTGGATATAATATAATCTACGTTACATTACTTCTCAGGATGTGTGTCATTGGTTTATGTGGAGTTGAAATTATGGTTTTGTTGAAAAAGTCTGTCAACAATTTCCATAATATGCACAATAAAAATACAAATTATTCTGTAAAATGGAAATTTAAAAACGTGCATAATATGCAACACATTACACCCAAAACTATATTTGGATAAATAAGAACTAAAAAAATTAAATCTTTTTAAAAAATTCTTTTTCTTCTAGTGCCGTCTCCAATAATGACCGTTGGCTATAACCATTGCAAATTTGTCTTCTTCATCTTCTGCTTTTCTTAATAGCGTCTGTGTGTTTAACCCGGTCCAGTCGCGAATGTTTTTCAGTCAGGATATTTGTCGTCCACCAGGACCCCTTTTTTCTTCGATTTCACCCTTCATTATCAGCTGCAACAACTCGTACTTATCATTTCTAAATATGTTCCCCGAATATGCTGTCTTTCGTCTTTTCATGGTGGTCAAAAGTTCTCTGTCTCTTCCCATTCTGTGCAACACCATTTCTTTCGTAATAAGATTGGTCCATGGTATCTTCAAAATTCTCCTAAAAAGCCACATCTCAAAAGCCTTTAGTTTTCTCATTAAGTCAACATTAACAGTCCAGGCTTCGACACTATAAAGAAGAATAGAGTGGATATAACATTTTACCATCCGATATTGGATTTGCAGATTGAGTCTTTGGTTACTTTAAAATTTCCTTATCTTCAAAAAGGCTGCTCTTGATTGCTCTATTCTTGAGCGAATTTCTGATTTTTGATTCAGATTTTCGTAATCCAGACTCCCAAGTATTTCATTTTGTCTACTTGCTTAATATCTTCATTTTTTATCTGGATCCTTGTAATAACTTTGCCCATCTTTCTGATAACCATGGTTTTTGTTTTCTTTATGTTTATTGTTAAACCAAAGTGTTTCCCAGTATCACAAATTGTGTTTAGTAATGTCTGCAGGTCTGTCTCACTTTCAGCGACATTGATCTCTTCTGTACAGTTTTCAAGTGCTTGCGTAAATAACTCTTCGGAATATATATTAAATAGTAATGGTGTTCTCTACTTATGTGTTACGCATACATGCTATTTCCATCTAATGTTACCACAGCCTGTTGGTTCCAATAGAGATTTCTCAGTATATTAATATAATTTTTCTCTTTAGACATTCCATAAGAATTTTATGTTTAACTTTGTCGAAAGCTTTCTCATAGTCTATAAACGCAACGAAAAGATCTTTTTGTTGGTCTCGACATTTTTGGGCAAGAGTTGTAAAACTATACAGAGCTTCCACTCTCTGAATATTGTTGCATGTATAATCTTTAAAAATGTTTTTAACAAGTGTTTAAAAAATTAGTCTATAATAATTTTCTAGAAGATGAGGGCAATGCGGCTGTTATTAAGGAGAAAGCTTAATATCAGGAAAAAATTCAAGAACTATTCAATAATGGACCGTACAAAAACTACATAAGGACTCAATCCTAACCAAACACTTTAAGTGTTTAATTGGGTATTTGGTTAAGTTTTGTTATAAAAAATATGACATACTACCAAGGAAAAACGTCAAGACTCCATTATTGCCGACTATCATATATTTTTTGGAAGACCAAAAACTCATAAATTAACTGTGATATATTCTCTGTTAAAAAAATCGAAAATGAAAAAAAAGACGGTGGTGGATAACATCACTGTTTAAAAGTTAAAGCCAATACAGTGGAAGTAACTTACTTGTGACCTTAATGTTGAAAATCTCTACTTTTATACATTTTGTAGAGCGTCGCCTAGTAATTTTGAAGAACTGATAACTTTCATTGGTCCAAAAATCATGAAAACAAAAACACAATATTTCGAAAAGCAATTCCTGTAAAAGAAGGATTAACTGTTAGTGGAGTGGAATAATGAAAGTGTAATTGTTTTAATAAATATGTACGAAAAACACGCTGTTTGGTGGGATAGTTCTAATATATTTTATAAAATCCTAAATAAAAAAAACGATGCATGGAAGGAAATATCCTAGGAGCTGAATGTAGATATGCAAGAGATTAAACGCAAAATGACTTCACTACTGACAACTTACAGAAAGGCTCGTCAAAAAGTGGCCCCAAATAATAAATCCGGAATAGGAACCGATGAATTAAATTCTCCTTGGTTTGTTTTCAAACATTTCAGTTTTTTGCACACGAAATATCAGCCTAAGGCAACAAGAAATACGGAGGTATGTACATTTTAAATCTGTATTTAAAGTGTGGTCGGCTGACGAAAGTAGATAATAGTAGACAAAGTGGACAAGTCAATTTTTGAGTTTTAAAGTTAAATTTAATTAATTAAAGTTAAAAATGCGAATATGAAAAAGATCAGAATTCAATTTGGAACTACGTGTATCAAATATTGATTTTTCTGTTGTATTTCAGCAGTAGAAAATGTTTTTTTAGGTATTTTTAATAATTGAAAATGATTCTCAAAAATTGACTCTTCTGATTTCATCCGTCGACCACACTGCTATTTAATGTAATGGCATGTAACTCATGTACGATTTTCTATTTCAAATGCTGTTTTCCTAAGTTGATGGGCACATGTTCCTGAATATTCTTACTCAAAATTAGCCCAAAAATCACTCGTTAGTAGGAAATGTGTTCAGTTGCACATATTTCGTCATATTCGACACAGTAAAATTAATCTTATACATAGAGGAAGACACAAAACTGGCATAAATAATTTTAAAACTTTAATACAAATATAAAAAATACAAACAGAACTAATTTTCACTTATTGATAATTGTCTTGCCATGGAACTTTTCCTTGATTAACAAAATAATTTGCAAATTCATTTCTAATGTTCTGACAATTTTGAGAAGATTTACGAGGTATGTTTCTTAAAAGCCGAAATGTATCGTTTGGCTCTGATTCATTTCTCCAATTTCCTGGAATAATTTGTCCATCCTGCTCACAATCAAGTGTTGAGTGTGAAGTATAAGTGTTTCTTGCATTTCGTCATTTGAGCTGTTGGAGGCTGCAAAAGTAGGGGTTTTCTAAGAACTCGAAATACAGCAGAGATTATACCAAAAACATTCTCTACAATTCGTCGAGCTCTACTCAGCCTGTAGTTAAAAACCCTTTTGCTGGATCCCTTTTCTTGTTGTCCTGAGTATGGTTTCATTATATTATTATGCAACGGCAATGCAATTGCAATGCAATCATCCGCAACAAAAACGTACGTTACCAACATTTCCCTACCAGAAAGTGTTTTAATACATTGAAGATTTAAACTACTATCTTCCAGTTTTTTGAAAAAAGTTGTATTGCTAAATACGCCGCCGTCTGAGATTCGCCCCGGACAGCCCATGTCAACGTAAAGAAAACAATAATCGGCATCCACTATAGCAAAGAAAACGATACTGAAAGTTCCCTTGTAATTAAAATAATCGCTGCCTGTATTTATCGGACATTGAAGAACAATATGTTTTCCATCCATGGCCCCTGTGCAGTATGGGAAGTTCCATAGTCTTTCATATTGAGCTTCAACTTGAAGCCATTCATCATCTGTTTGGGGCATCTGAAAAAGAAGCTACATTCAATAATAATTTATTTTCGTAGGTTGCAGTTGACAGAATATGCTAATTTACCAAGCTATTTTTTTAATGACACTTTAACTGAAACCATAGAAGAAGAACACGTAGAAATTGGGAAAATACACCAGAAGTGCTTTTTCAAGACACCACTCTCACACCACTTCCAGAAGAAGACACCACTTTTCAAGAGACTACACCACAAGGCAACAATATGGGCGTAACTCGGCAAATCACTGGAAGCAAACGACTGCGTAGTAATGAAGATCCACGAATAAATGAATCCTTTCAACCTTTAAAGAAGATAAGTAATAGAGAACGAGATGAGTACGAGGCATATGGTAACTATATCGCTCGCAAGTTAAGGTCATTAGGCAAACGGACAGCTGCTTATGTCCAGAAAGGTTTCAACGACATTCTGTTTAGTGCAGAGATAGGAGAATACTCGATGAAAAGCCACGACCTAGGAAACTACAGGCCACAGACACTGCAGACATACTGGGGTGCAGTTTCTCCTTCAACATTCGAATCAGTTTCTACTAGTTCAAGAACTCATCACTCGCCTCAACAAGTAAACGCAGATTTAAGTCAAATACACTCACAACCGGCATTTTTATCCTCTTCATCTCAGTCTCAACAATAATTTATCTACATACCATGCATTTACTATTTCAATCCCTCATCCTTCGCCTCAACAAGCAAACGCAGATTTAAGTCAAATACATATAAAACCGGCTTTTTTTCCTCTCAGTCTCAACATACTCAGCTCAACACTTCATCGACATCATGGATTCACAGGAAGCAATATGATAATTTGTAAATATGTAGAAATAAAGTTTTTTGAATGAATATTATTATTGTTTACTTACTTTTATAAAATCTTAAATAGCTTTAGATAAAGCAAGGCATACCTCTGGCACAATTAGCGAAATTGACTGTTTGGAAAACTTAAACAAAAAGCTTAAGCTGGTGTACGAATCACCTGATGCTAAATATCTTAGCGTTACAGCTAATCGTTCTTTTACAGGAATTACTTTTCGAAATGTTGTGTTTTTCTTAATGATTTTTGGACCAATTAAAGTTATCAGTTCTTTAAAATTACTAGGCGACATTCTACAGAATGTACGGAAGTGGAGATTTTCAACATTAAGCTCACTAAGTAAGTTACTTCCACTGTATTTGCTCCGATTTTTAAACAGTGATGTCATCCAACACCGTCTTTTTTTTCTTTTTTTCGATTTTTTTAACAAAGAATATATCACAATAAAAACCGCACTGGCTGCCGCAAGCTCGTCCTCTTCCATTGGAACCGCCGAAGTACAAGTATTTTTCGAACTGAACGAGTCTATGTAGACGATCAAGTGAAAGTAAGGGCAAGTACAAAAAGCTTCACGAGTTCGAAGTAGAAGTACGAGTACGAGCAGGAGCACGAGTAGTCTGGACGCACCTTAAGATATTTAGCATCAGGTAATTCGTACACTAGCTTAAGCTTTTTGCTTAAGTCCTTTTAGCAGTCAATTTCGCCTATTCTGCCAGAGGTATGCATTGCTTTATCTCAAGCTCTTTAAGATTTTATAAAGGTAAGTAAACAATAATAATATTCATTCAAAACTTTATTGCTACATATTTACAAATTATCATATTGCTTCTTCTGAATCCATGATAAAGATACAGCAACTCGCAAGCTTACACGAATTTACTTGGATGTACCAATACCCGCCGGAACCTTGCGAGTATCTTACTTATTTGACTTGTGCTGCTCTGGCTCAGGTCGGTCGCGACGTACACATATAGGCACGTCACAAGTAAAAGCCTGAGTACGAGCGCGAGCACGAGTAGTCTGGAGTAACAAAAATATAACTAAATCTCCTATTTTATACAAACTTGTAAGGATATTTTTATAAGTCGTTAACTTTTCGTTTTTCTGTTTTAAAAAATCGTTTCAGGAAAATACCGAATTTTAGAGAAAAATATATTGAGTTGACATATGATCCTCCTCCTCAATCTATTTTCCTTCATAAGGATGTAGTAGCGTCATGTAATTTGTTTGACTATATCTGTACAATTATCTCTCTCCTGTGCGTGTTGTTTTGCTTTGGACAATGAGTAACCAGTCATCTCCTTTATTTGGTCCGACCATAGTACTGGAGATCTTCTTCTGGATCTTTTACCCGCTACGTTACCTTCAACTATCATTCGCTCCATACCTTCTCTTCTTCTAGTTATATGTCCAAAATATCAATATATTATGGTTTATAGTTGTGATGAGTCTAGTTTTTATGTTAAGTTCTGCTAGAACTGAGTTATTTGTGCGATGGGCGGTCCATGGTATGGGCAACATTCTACGGTAGACCCACATTTCAAATGCCATTATACGCTTTAAATTGGCATTTTAATTGTTCAAATTTCTGAAGCATAGGTGGCGATAGGAAATATCAATGCTCGAACAAGGCACAATTTTGTGTTTTTTGTGATGTCAATGTTCTTTCAAATTTTTGTGAGGTCGGCTGTTACCGATCTGACTATTGTGATGCGTCGACGGATCTCGTTTTTGCATCCTCCACTCTTAGTAATAACGAAGCCTAAGTAATTAAATTGGCTGACCACTTCGTAACCTGCCATGATTCTTATCTCTGTCAAAGTCATCACTTTGGTTTTCTGCATATTTATTTTCAAACCATATTCCGTACTGACCATTCCTAGCCTATTCATAATTTGTTCCAGTTCTTCTGGTGATGACGCCAATATAACAGTGTCATCAGCATAACGTAGGTTTTTGATTTTTCTTCCTCCTATCGTTGCTCCACCTTGCCATTCCTGAAAAACTTGACGCATAATATGTTCACTATATATATATTGAATAGAATAAAGGATACTATGCAATCCTGTCGAACTCTAGATTTTAATTTAAAGTTTTTCGAAACCATATTAATAACTCTTACATTAGTAATATTATTTACATATAGTTTTTGTAATAAATAGATTAGATGTTCTGTCGTACCCAATTTCTCTAAGTATATGCCACATTTTATCCCATTTTACGACATCGAAGGCCTTGGAGTAGTCAACAAAACATAAATATGTTTCTATGTTAAACTCTCGAGGTTTTTCGATAATTTGTCGAATATTAAGAATATGTTCTCTTGTTCCTCTACCTGGGACGAATCCGCATTGTTCTTGGGGAATTTGTGGTGAAAGAATTGATATAAGTCTTTTATTGATGATGGTTAGAAGTACTTTGCTCGCGTGTGATATCAATGCTACTGTACGGTAATTACTGCAATCTGTCGGTGAACCTTTTTTATATATGGGAATAAACGTGAGTTTACCCCAGTCATTTGGCCACTTTCCGGTATTCCAGATCTCATTGCAAATTCTAAGCAATACTTTTGTACCTAAATCTTCCATTTCTTTGAGTATGTCAGCTATTATTCCATCTTCTTCTTCTTTTATTCTGAATTTTAGCTTTTTATTACCGCCTCAATTTCTGATTTCAATATTTGAGGTTCTTTTTCATAACTTCTTTTCTCTGTATTATTGTCTGAATCGTTGTTAGAGAATAGCATTTCGCAATATTGTTTTCACACCTCTGCAATACCGTCTGAGTTTGTTATGGTATTTCCACTATTATCTTTGATGATCTGTGTCTGCGGTTTGAATTCTCTCGCTAGATACTTGACTTTTAAGAAAAGTTCTCTAGATAGTTCTCCAGTCAATATTCAAATTAGCATTTAGTCATAACCTAAATGAAAATAAAAAAAGGAAACTATAGAAATAGTCTTCATCCTTCTAAATAACTCAAATTGTGTAGCAAATTTATAAATAGAATGCAGAACTTTTGATTATCTATACTGAAAGAAGTATAAATCAATTATTTATAATTTTTTTTTTTCGAATTGGAACAAAACCAAAAAAAAACTAATTTTTATTACAATTCATTGTGCTGTATTTTTATATATTAAATATGCAATAAGCAATAAAGTATAATAGTTTATCATATTGTTACAAAAGAAAAATAAAAAACATAACAACATAATTGACTAACCCCTGTTCTTTCATTTTCTCCAGCGTCATTTTTCACCCACACCTACCTCAACCCGTATTGTCCTGCCATTAGCCCCGGAATTATTAAAGGATTTTTTCGGGATGTGGTCTATTAGGCAGGCGGAATGACAGAGGTGTAGAAAAAACGCACCACCGGAAATAAGAGAAGAAGATTAATGAGCGGTGGTCAGAGAGGGTGGAGGGTTTGAGATGCATCTGAAAGGAAAAAGAATGGGGTGGTTTTCTAGAAGCGACGGGGTGAAGTCTCTGGATTGTTTTAGGGATGAAAGGGTTTTAGTTGGGAGACTGTTAGATTTTGGTGGTGCTTTATGTAATGGGTGAAAAATGAAGGTGTTTTTATTCAAATTAAATTGTGAGACGAAAGGTATATAAAATACGCGAAGAAACTTGGAATATTTACTAGATATCTATATATTATTAGTGTAATAGTAAGAATAAAAATAAAATAAAAAGCTCCCATTACGATGATATCTAATTAAAAAACAGTTATAAATTTTATTTAAGTTCAATAAATTTATAAAAAAAAGACATTAATTGATATAATTAGTACTATTTTATTCTAATATATCTCAAAATAAATTTTAATTACAGTCTCCAAATTTTAATTCACTTGTTTAAATGTTATCTCAGTGTTTTCTCTGGATTCTGAAATAGCGTTACCTAGATCCTGCCCTCAAAACCTAACATAGATCTCTCGTACGGTATCAAACTCCTTTATCCTCTGGATACTGAGTTCTCTCAATGCAAGTATAAATTGGTTGTACTTACAGATGCTGTTGCTATCAAGTCAGCGTACCAGAAACCAAAATTACTTCCACTTTTTTTTTTTTAAATAAAATAAACACTTAAAAAACGGTAAAACCTTTCAATATATAAATTTTGATATACCGAATGATAACAACTAACTGTTTTCTAAAGATGTTTGGTCCGGAAGATATCTTAATTGTAATACCAACGCAACCATAGCCCATAAGTATTGTGTTCAGTTTTACTGACAGAACAATTATTAAGCTATCTAGCCCATAATACCATTCCGCAAATTTAAGAAAAGTTAAAGATATTTTAGAAAAAAAATAATTATCTACCATAACTTTACAACCATCTAATTAAAAAAAGAAATTATATTATCAAAAATCAATCCAATTCCAATACCAAGCCAAAAGAAACCCAAACTATACCTAGCAATAATGATAATAATTATGTCACTAAATCATACAAATACTATAGATCCTTAGCATACATTAATGAATTTTCTGAACAAATGTCAAAAATGTTGGCAAAGTATGATATTAATGTTGGACATAAATCATTAAAAACATCTGCAAAATATTTTTCAAAATTTAAACCCAAGGTTAATAAAGATCATCAATCAAATGTTATTTATAAAATAAATTGTAAAGACTTTAATTCAACATATATTGGGCAAACCCACCAATACCTACACAGAAGGATTGTTGCACACAAAGTGTACAGAAAAACGGATTAAACACAACAGCCCTAGCCAAACATTCTCTAGTAAATGGCCATTCTTTTAATTTTGAAAATGTACAGATTTTGGAAAAAGAACAAAGTAACAACAAAAAATGCAAAATCGAGATGATTCACATAAAAAAGATCCAAATTCTATCAGTAATAAGACTGACATCAAAGATCTTTCTAATATATATCATAATTTAATAAATTGAGTTATTTTTAAATGCACAATGGCAGATATTGAAGATACGAACCTAGACCACTCCTGTTTTAATATACCTGCCAGATGTCATCTGTCAATTTCAGATACTAATTCTTTAATCCATGCTAAACTTTTAAAAAGTGTAAACATGAATAAATACACTTGTATAATTTTAATTATAAAATAAAGCGCTTATTAAAAATGGCAAATTGCCGAAAAATTGAAGTAATACTTAAGTATTTTTATTTACAACAGACCGACAATTAAATTAAATTAGATTGAATTTCTCAGGGTTTTTTACTACAAACAAAAATATTTTACCTTCAATTCGTGGCTTCTAGTATGTTCTGGATGCTGGCTTTCTTTAGGATAGACGAGGAGAATAAATATTATATACACAATTTATGACCTTAAAAAAAAATAAAAAACACAAAACACAAACACAAACAAAACATTTATTTTTATACCATATAGAAATATAAAAATAAAGATCGTGTACAAATTATTATCTATTCCTCAGAACAAAAGAAAACTTGATTTTGTTATCTCACTTTTAAAACCAAGTTATTTAATTTACTGTAAAATTTGTTTTAATTAACTTTCTTAAAAAACAACCAAAATTTTATTACGTACCAATTATCTGATTTGTGAATGTAATTCTTTTTAATCAATTACTTTATGATGTAGATTTAAAAAAACATATATGGTACAAATACAATGCTTATTTCACAAATAATTTGACTGAACTGTTTGATTTACACTCTGCGATATTTCCCGACGGACACTAATTTAGTCTCCGGATTGTGTTCCCGCAAAACTGTCCAATTCTCCGAACACATGTGGCTCTGCTTCCTCCTTCCAAAAACTTTTGTACAAAACAGTACACATTTACATTCTCTCCAAAATTAATCCTCCGACTCGTTTCAAAATAATAATATTGGCACTCTCTCAGCCAAATGGTTTTTCCGCCTCGACTGGTTATCTCGTACAAACTTTATATAAAGTTTCTTACTTTACTTACAGAGTTAGGAGTTTCTTCGGACACAAGGAGTTTGGGATTCTCGACCTGATCTCGATTCGCCTTCAACTATTCTGCTACCACCAACTTAACTTACAAACTGCCACTTATACTTATTTTTCATACACTGTTCTGAAACTGCACTTCTCGTTCCAGGTGGTAAAACACAATCATTGAAATCTGGTTCAATTTTCAAATCGACTGTCGTATTCTCTTACCCTCGTTCTTCCTAGCCAATCATACACACTCATTCTTTCTACCATTCTTCACAATTTTCTATTTTTAAATTTAAAGAAATCAAGCGTGTTACCCACTTAGGTTTTTCCCCAAATTAACAGAAGAAAATATCGACTAACCTTCTTTTTTTTGTCTACTGGCAAATCAATATTTGTAAAAGATAACGTCTATTTCATAGTATTACCTTCAAAGAAAAATAATATACAAACCATTGTCTATCAAACATTAATTTGAAATTAGTTCTGATACAAAACCATGTATAATTATTTGTAAGATTTTAAACAATATTTATTAATTCCTAAATAACCTCAAAATGTTTTTACCATACAAATTAGTCTTAGAAACTATTCACTATTGAACTCAACTGTTCTCCAAATACACTTTTTAATTATAAATCATTATATTTACAAATTCTTAGACTATACATAGTTATATATAGATAGATAGATAGATAGATAGAACGTTTATTGACCACTTTACATAAAGTTTGAAGTCCGTATAAAAAATACAATAAAAGATATAATAATGTAAACTTAAAATTAACTTAACCATATTGGCTAAAGTAATATACATATGTAAGTATTAGCAGAAGAATTAAAATTAAAAATTTAAGATAAAAAAACCTCTAACCAAAAAAAAACAAACCTAAACTGTCACATAAAAAATCTTTGAAATATGGAAGTAACAAAAATGTGCAAATAATTAAGAATATTCATGAATCGATGACTAAGTAAACTAATACATAAAACTTAGTACATTTTAATAGCAATAATACAAATGTGATATGTAGATAGTAAATCGACAGTATATATATATATATATATATATATATATATATATATATATATATATATATTATTGTGATATTTAAAGTCTTGGTGCGCCAAGCAATAATTAGCTAATTAATTTTTTTGATTAATTAAAATTATTTAAATGATATGATTATGACTCTATCACAATTTTTAATTCTTTTATCTCAGGGTTAAATTCGTGCTTCAATATCTATGCTATTACATGTGAAAGGTAAGGTCCAAAGAATACCGGAATAATAAAAAACACATATGATCTAACACTATATATTGAAATAAAAATAATGAAATAATTCACACTCAAAAGTTTTCAATAAACAAATCTCATATAATGATTCTCAAAATTTTGTTCTACGTACGTGAACAATCAAAATTAATGGTACAAACAATATTAATTGAAATCTCAAAATCCCAAACTATTCTAACTCTCCTAATCAAAATATTTATATCCTTTCTAAATTAAGTGTAAAAATTGTGTTATCAATAAAAGAAAAAAACTGCAGAAAACAAAAATATCTCTCTCTGATGATGAGTGGTCCAAATCCTTGTTCCTTGTAGACTATATTATCTCCTCTCAACCGCTCCCTATGTAATCAGCAATCTTACAATAGATTGTTGCAAGTATATCGTCCTTAATGATCTCCTTCAAAAGCACAAATCATTCAAATTATGATAGCCTTTCTCCTCTCGATAAACTGAATCTCTCGTTGGCCCGAGTGAAAAATGACTCTTGGAATATCTTCTCTTTACGATAAACTGAATCTCTTGTTGGCCTGAACAGTGACTCTTGGAATATAAGTAGAAAAATATGACTTACAATATTCTGCTGCTTCAGCTTCTGTCAGATACACTAACTCCACAAAAACTCACTAACATTCAACACTACTGCTTGCTACTTCTCGGGAACCGCCAGAGAACAATCACTGTTCGTCTTACAGACTTGGAAAACCAACTGATTATCTTTTCTCTCTCCTAAATCTAGCTAAACTTTCATTCCTACATACCTATCCCACCTTTTTCAATCTCCGCCAATCAAAACTCGTCACAATTCCCCCATTTTTTCATTTCGATAACAAACAAATTTTTACCTATAATTATAAAATTTCCTAAAACTTATTTACAAATAATATTTTTCTATAATTCTTAAAAACTAACAAAAACCTCTTTCTAAAATCTCTTCTATTGTCTTTAATCACTGCATAAATGTATTTGGAAAACCCGGTTCAATTGTCTTTGGATTTCACTTAAAATTATGCGGGTCACTCAAGTATAACAAAGAAATAATTTATGCATAGCTTACATTTTGTTTAATACAGGTAATCCAAGAATTTAAAAACTTTCCTTCTTCGAAATGTTTGTTGGTTATTATCCTACTTATCTGAATTATTTTAATGTTTTTGAACTTTGAAATATTTTAATCAACCCAATATTTTTCTCGATTTTACATATCATAACAATATATATATATATATATATATATATATATATATATATATATATATATATATATATATATATATATATATATAAAACTATGACTTAACTTCACTGACCACTGTGTACTTTTTACAAAAACGGTACCGTAAGATAATTTCAGCTTTTGCAAATTTTTATCTTTAGCAGAAATACTTTAAATAAGAACTTACGATGAGCTTTGGGTGTTTTTTAACGATTATCTTATGACTACAGTCATTTTGATCCCTCTAATAACGAATTAATTAACTGCAACCCAGGACTGGTTCTAGACCAAAATAGAAATCCATAGAATTGATGGATCACCAAACAAGGAAACTGTAAGAGATTTATTTTAAAATCATTAGAATTGCCAATGATTCGCTTGTATCGACAAAGATGTACTCAAGCAACCAACTAGTACTGATACCGGCGGCGTTGGTACGGCCTAACTGGTCCACCGCCAAATCTCAATTATTCTCACTCTGGGAATCTCTCTGTTATTTTTATTCGCGACGATCCAAGGTATCTTAACCTTCGAGCCTCTCTCTCGGTTGCGCAGAACTCCCTTTTTAGAGGTATCTGTCAATGTAAACAAACAATTGAATTATGGTAATTTTCGTTGGAAGATTTTAAGACGAAATTAAAAGAGTCGAAAATAAAAATGCTACACCCTCCTTCCCTAAATAGAGTGACCATCGTCTACAAGTGTCCTGATGTCCAGAGCCTACTTCTTAGTAGATCGATTAACTGGGTATGTTACAAGTGTATGTATGTTACAAAGGTACAAAAACTTTTTTACTTCGCTATGGTAAAGTAAACTTATGTTCTTCGCCATTAAAAGGTACCAATCTGGCCTAAATTTTTGAGGCTTACTCATTTGCATTGTGCTGTACTGTTTTTAAAGATTTTTAGGGTGGTCATATTATTTTTTTATAAATTATTCTACAAAAATAATACAAGCAAGCAAGGATATTTATGTTTCTGTAAATGTTGATGTAATATTTTGCCATAAAAAATGTACCATCACTCACTTTCCTCTCGAAAAGAGTATTTTTTGACAAATACAGTATAAAAACTGTTTAGACAACATCAGTTTGATGAAAAAAGTAGAAAATAAACAAACTAAACAAACTTATTGGCAATAATTTCGTAATTAGAACATTAGTCAGTCATTGCGTTGATCTGTCCAATTGCCTTCCCCTCATGAATATTGCACAAACGAATCCGCACCGTGAATATTACAACAAACGCTGCGTCGAAAATTAATAGTTACGTTAATATTTGCAAATTAAATATATCACAAATGAATCCATTCGATAATAATTATATAGGTCTAATTAATTTATGTTTAATCATCGATAATTAAAGGCAAATTACCCCTAATTGTTTCTAAACATAATAATTATCAAAAATTGTTGTTTGGTTGCAGTTAGACCACAATAAATATACAGTATGTGTTAAATATCCCCAATTATCTTAGCCTTTATCACTATGATAACTTGAATTTTCCTTTTTGGACAAATTCTCGTATTTCTTTTAATTCGGTCTAAAAATTGTATGATATATACTGTCTTTTTTTCATTTATATACTCTATGTAATTATTATTTTTAATGGAAATGAAAAAAATTTAAAAATTTAAAAAATTTAATTTTAATGGAAATGACCGGGGCTGAAACGTGGATCTTATCTCAAAATGATAAAAGACTTCTTGGTATTTTTGAGAGAAAAATTCTTAGACAGATTTTTAAAGATACAACTTTGAACTGTATCAGTTATACACCGATCCAGATATTGTGAAATTCGTTAAAGTGCAGAGACTTAGATGGGCTGGACACATTGCTAGGATGTCAGATCACGAATACACGAAGAGATTAACATTTTCAAAACCAGAGGGCACAAGAAGCAGAGGACGACCACGAATGAGATGGATTGATGATGTGGAAGAAGACCTACAGATTCTAGGGGTTAGAAGATGGAGGGAAGTTGCCAGGAATCGACAGGAGTGGCGACTTCTTTGTGAGCAGGCCAAGATCCACAACGGATTGTCGAGCCACTTATGACGATGAATGGAAATGACCAGAATCTAACTTTAAAATAAGTTTATTTTTGAGGTTTTAATTTTCACTTCGTTCTCAAAATACCAAACATTAATAAATAAAACAAATTTTGTTTTTTGTTATTTGGTGAAAAATTCTTCTAATAATTTAATTTTATTTGACACATTCATATTTACAAAAAATACACATTTTTTAAATAAATTATCGAATATTGAATTTAATTCAAATATTATTTTAGTCAGTTTCGACATAAATAGTTTATTTACAATGTTCTATTAGATAAGACTTTAAATTTAATCAAAACAAAATTAGAGAATGTTGATTCATTGGCAACGAAAACGGGACTAAATATATTAGCTATAATGAAGTTATTGACATTATGTAATGATAATACCTATTTCCAATCAAATAATGAATTCTCTAAACAAAATTTTGGTCAACCAATGGGCTCTAGTTTATCTCCATTATTAGCCGATATATTTATGAAAGATTTTGAAACAAATATTATTTTCTAAACAAAATTTAAAACCCACAGTATGATGGAGATATGTAAATGATGTAATCTCAATATGGCCTTATGGATCAAAGTTGTTCTTATTGAACATATTTATGCCTAGAATGATAAACAATAAAGAAGAGACATTAACCATGTAAATTATTATTAATATTTAAATTATAATTATTAATACGTATGTCTTTCCTTTGAGAGATTGTGTTTACGATCAAACGCATAAAATTGCAATATCTGGGACACGTTATGAGAAATCAGCACCGTTACTCCCTGCTGCAGTCTATATTGCAAGGTAAAGTCAAAGGTAAGCGAGGACCCGGTAGAAGGAGAATATCATGGCTGCGGAATTTAAGAACATGGTTTAAGAAAACCTCAACGGAGCTGTTTCGAGCCGCAGCGAGCAAGGTCATGATTGCCAATATGATTTCCAACATCCGAAACGGATAGGAACCAGAAGAAGAAGAAGAATGTCTTTCCTGGATGTTTTAATCCCTAAGAACACTAGAAAACCAACACGCGCCAACAGGTATCTAAATTAAAAATAAAATCACAACATTAATATTAAAAAGGGAATTGTTAAATCCTTATAAGATAGAGCCAAAATTATTTGTTCTAACGAAAAATTTTTCTTAGAAGAGAAACATATGTTTTATTAAAAAATGATTATCCTTTATCGTTTATAAATAAGGAATTTTCATCAATCGACCGAATGGAACAAAACAACTTAGAACGAGATCCTACAGCATACAACAGGAATAATACGAGGAAAATAACAATACCATACCTAGAAGAATTATCAAAAAAACTTAAAAAGGTAGGAAATAAATTTCACATTTCAACAACTTTCAAAACAACAAACACATTAAAATTTATTTTATCTCAAACTAAACCTAGCAATGAACAAGAAAGAACAAAGAATTATATTTATAAAATACTTTGTGAATGTGGTCATTTCAATTTAGTTGAAACTTCAAAACCATTAAATGTTAGAATAAGTGAACATCAATCTTATATAAAAAATAGAGAATTTGATAAACCTCAAATATGTAAACACGCACGGAAAAATGAATAGAATTCAATGGAACCATTCAAGTATAGTCTTAAAAGCAACAGATGGTAAAAGGAGAAAAATCAAATAAGCGACTCTAATTATCCTAAATGAGATCAATCGCGTTGTAAATTCCTCGTCAGAATTAAACGGACATTTGGTCAACAGATTAGGATGGCGATATTGCTACTATTTAGAGCGTACTACGTCTTCCAATCCGAAGGACCACCCACTGGCGTGGGAAATAAGAACACAAGCAGTTCAAACAATCCGTAATTTAATAACTGAATGGTACTACAACTAAGTTAATATCTAGCCAAAGTTTTAACGCAAGTTCTTTATTGAAATGGGCCCGATCACTGTCTAGGCACTGGTCCACGACACACTACAAACACAAGCACTGATACAGATTAAATATTACTACTAACTATCAGTTCAACTAAGGACGTTTTCTTCATCATCATCATTGGTGCTACAGCCCTATAAAAGAGCCTCGACCTTCCCAAGTCTATTACGCCAGTCAGTTCTATCCATTGCCAACTGTTGCCAGTTTGCTGCGCCTATTTGTCTACCATCCTCATCTACACCATCCCTCCATCTGAGTTTTGGTCTACCCCTTTTTCTACTTCCCACAGGTTGTGACATAAGGATTCTTCTAGGAGGGTTGTTCTGCTGTGATCTTGCCAGATGTCCTGCCCATCTTAGTCTTCCTATTTTTATAAAGGATACTACGTCTTTACCACCAAATATATGTTTATATTTGTGATATATCTCGTAGTTGTACCTCCTTCTCCAAACACCATTTTCACAGATGCCACCAAATATTCTTCTCAGGATCCTTCGTTCAAATATAAGCAGGAGATTTTCATCTGCCTTGGAAATGGTCCATGCCTCCGACCCATATGTCAACACTGGTTGTATAAGGGTTTTGTATATGGTTATTTTTGTTTTTTGGCTTAAGTTTCTGCTTCTCATATGTCTACTCAGTCCAAAATAGCATTTGTTTGCTAGGATTATTCTTCGCTTGATTTCTTCCGTCATGACGTTGTCCTTGGTGATCAGGGAGCCTAAGTATGTGAATTTGTCCACCACTTCAAAGGTAGAATTATCAACCGTGAATTGGTGGCCAATGTTTCTGGCTCTATTGTTGGGTGTTGATGCCATTATCTTAGTTTTATTTTCATTTACTTGCAGCCCCATATTTTTTGAGGCGTGTGACAAGGTGGTATACATTTCTTCTAGCTTGCGTGTTGTGCGGGCAACTAGATCAACATCATCTGCATATGCCAAAATTTGGGATGATTTATTAAAAATGTTTCCTCTGCTGTCTATTTGGGCATCCCTGACCGCCTTTTCCAAAGCTATGTTGAAAAGGAGACACGCCAGCGCATCTCCCTGTGGCAGCCCAACATGCGTTTTAAATGCCTGTGATTGTTCGCCCTGTATTTTGACTTTGCAAACAACTTTACGCATTGTAGCCTTAACCAATCTTATCAGTTTATCGGGGATGTGGAATTCATCCATGGCTTCATACAAGGACGTTTTCTTATATATGAATAAACTTGATAACTAATGAGCGTTCAGCTTTTAACTCCAAGCTATGTAACGATAACTACAATGCGCGAGATAAAACTCTAAAAACAAGAAGCGACCAGCTCAGCTGGGATACAATTTGATACTGATTACGCGATAGTCTAAAAACTCTTAAACCAAAAATGCGTCGAATTATATCGAATTCGAAACTAAAAACTAACTAATATGCAAGCAACCAGCTAAGCTGGGGTACAATATTATACTGACTTAAAATTCCGATTTTCAATACCTGACTATTGTAAGGGGTTTTCGAGCGGCGGGACAACTTCGTTAGTTCTATACAGAGGTAGGTAAAAACCGACCTTTTGAATACTTGTCTAACAGAGACATTTTTGGAATTGGTCGGAGAAAGTTAATCTACGAATAAACATATCTTTTAAATACATTTTCGACTTTCATGAGAATTTACCTAGGTAAGTTAAGAATTGTAAGTTAATTGCTACCAGTGGCGTAGCAATACTTGGATACATTTCTTACAGAAATTTATCCATGGTTACCTATATTAAAAGAGAAATATTAAAAGGAAAATACCACTATTAGTAAGTTAGTGACATATCGAGGATACATCATTTATGTTTTTAAATAACATACATATAAAATCAGAGTTTGGTGTTTATTGAGAGTAAAATAAATATGGAAACCCCATACTTACCATATCAGGATAGTATTATTAGGTTTTTTTCTGGTGTTTTCTCATGATTTTCTATAGAGGAGAATTTTACTGTCGTCATTGCATGTGGTTGTCTTTTTAAAGACGAATCACATTCTCTGATTTTTTTAACGGATATTCTCAAGTAAAAGTTGATTTTATGTAATCGAATGAACTATCTTACAATAAAGTCATCCTAGGAACACAACTCAGCAATATCTGCAATATTATTTTAAAGTTAAAGATTTCTGAATTGGAAATTGAAAAGTCAAAAACAAACTTATTTTATACTTAAATTGTGGCGTGTTCCCAATAAAAATAGTAAGAAAATAGATTAAGAACAATATTATAGATTGTAATATATTATATTATAGTGAAATTAATTTTACTTCCGAATCTATTCAGTAGGCTGGTATCAACCGTTGGACTCTAATGTCCTTTTTCGAGCAGAAATTTGTCATCATCGATTTCATGTGACCAAATTTCTAAATTTCTTTTTCTTCTTGTAGTACCTATCCCTTTCGGATGTTCACAACCATCATGACAAATTGTATTTTGCAAACTGCTGCTCTGAAAAGATTTGTGGTTGTTGTGTTGAACCACGTACGTAGATTTTTCAGCTAGGAAATTCTTCTCCTTCCTGATCGTCGTTTTCCTTCTACTTTTTGTTAAAGAATTATAAAAAGAATAAATTCAGAACGCATAATTAACCATATTTTATTGCATACCTTTTTAACAATGCTGCTTATTGTGGAAATACCAAGTCGATAACCGTAGTGTAGATCTGTGAAAGTATAGCCACTGGTGGGATATCTGCAAAAAACAGTATATTGTACTAAACATTGTATTTAGTAGTAACAACCAGGTTTTTTTGTTGTTGCAGGTAAAGAGGTGATGAAAAAATGGGGAAATATCCGTGATACGTTTCAAAAATCTTGTAAAAAAATTAAGATAGCTACAAGATCGGGAGCTGGGGCAATAACTCATAAAAAGTATATTTATAACAAGCAGTTACAATTCTTAAAAAAGGTATTTGAGGAACGCCAAACAGAAGATAGTTTAACTAACACTGGACTACCAGAAGTATCAGAAGCAGCAACATGTGACACTAGTTTCACCGACAGCAACATTTGTAAAGAAAATACCGCTGCCAACGTAACTACTCCACATGCTTACAAATTTTCCAAAACGCCAACAGGAAGAAAACGTAAAGCAGACCCTGTTGAATTACAAATAATTGAAGCTCTTAAGAAACCTGATCGTCACATGTCCTTTTTTGCTGGTATAATTCCTTCGTTACAAAGTTTCAATGAATTTGAGATATTGGAATTTTAGACGGGAGTACTGAAAACATTAGAAACAGTTAAACAACAACAGCAGATGCTTCCTAGATAACTGTTCACTGCTACAAATCTAAACATTCCAAAGTCAGTATTAACAACGTCAGATATTACAACAAACCGATCATATCATACACTGCAACATATACGCCCTGATGTGCTACAAATACAAATCACTCAGTTCTCACCAATAATACCATCTACTTCTTACCAGTTGCAGCGGTCTCCTCTTTCAACAATAGCATCACCCCAGTCATAGTTTAGTGATTCTCAAATTTCATTAGATTCAATTTATTTCATTTGATGTTAAATATCATTCACATTGTGAACACCATATTATAATAAACAATAATAAATTCGAATGTGTTTTTACTTAACTAATTGTAACTGCCAATATTTGCATTGGGTTAATGCATTCTCTCATAAATATGTTTTGCTTCTGAAGAGAATCCTCTAACCGATTATGTAGTTCATCAAACGTGGATAGTGTCATCCTAAAGTAATTAAAAAATTTGTTCTCATCTTCTCGTAGCTTCAAGAAAAGAGTATAAAATACACTAAACTCTTTCCTTTTCATATTAATGGGATGAATCCACACATTTCTAGTTCTCTTTCTTCTCTTTTAAAACCGTTTAGTTGTGAAATCTCGCCAAACCGTGTAAACGGTGCCGTGTAACCGGAGACCGGGTGTGTGTGAAGCCACTATTAAAATTCCGAGTTCACAGGACACACAGAACGTGCTATGGCATTATTTATGTTTAATTTTTTTAATTTTTTTTTTTTCGAGTTACGAACATGCAATATTAAATGTTTGCATATAGTGTCAAATAGAACAAGGCATACACTTTAAAGTAGAATACAAAAAAAGGTAAATTCCACAACGAACATATCACTAAGATACGTTAAAGTTCATCTTCTAAATGTGTTCATTAAGTAATATACGCCAAAACACTACCCGACGTCACGTTACAAAAGACAACATTGTTATTTCGTTAGTTTATGAGATCAAAACCGCACCTTTTGGCGCGATACACGTCCTCGAAGTGTATAACAAAACACGCTTCAAAACCCTCAAAGAAACGCAAGTTTTCGTTCATTAAGGGTTAATGTCTTCGTCAACGAAAGCCGAAGAAAGCTGAAACATCTTAACTCGGCGAAACAAGGCGGGGAATAATAAATTCTCAACCCTTTTGCCAACATAAATTCTCAAAGAAGGTGTACATAGGCCTCGACAAGAATGAATTCCAAATATATAATAATTAAATTCAAGACCTAAGTAATGGGGCTCCCTGAAATATTGGTCGATCTGCCAGCGGCGTACATCACTAATTGGGAAACAATAACAAATTATTTTGTATTAATTTTAAATATAAATATATATATATATATATATATATATATATATATATATATATATATATACATACATATATATATATATATATATATATATATATATATATATATATATATATATGTATATATAAATAATTTAATATTAATACAGAATAATTTGTTATTGTTTCCCAATTAGTGATGTAATGCAATTTGCTGTACTACCAGTTGCTTGATATTAGGGGTGTGGGATTTTCACTTGTCAATACGAATATTTTTAAATTTACACAGGAAGAGTTCTGAAAAACCAATAAAACCACTGGATTGTCGTGACAAAAACTAATGGCGATAGAATAAAATTAAGAATAACAAGGTCATGAATGTGTTTATAATAATTAAGTGTTGTAAATGTAAAAGTAATTTTTAAATTTTGAATATAGAAATAGGTTTTATATCGAACAAAGATGACAGAATGTGATAAATTTTATCAACATTATATATCATTGATGATACAACCTCATTAAGTTTGTAAGTAGCGAATTTTTTAATTAATTATACCAACGTTAACAAACTATTCATCACATTTGTAGCTCCCTGATGAGGACATAACCAATGACCGAAAGCTTGGATTAAAAATTTACAAGAGTACACGTTTCATTTTTTATTGCTGCAAACCCAATATTTTTAACGTTTACTTCCTTGCGTTGTCAGCAAATACTTCTGGATTATTATATAGGTATACATATATATTATAAAAGTCTGAGGTGCGCCAAGCAATTAATTAGCTAATTAATTACTTAATTAAACTTATTTAAATGATGCAATTATGATTCTATCATACTATTTAATTTTCTTATCTCAGGGATATACTCGTGCTTCAATATCTATGCTTTACATATGATAGGTAAGGTCCAAAGAATACCGGAATAATAAAAAAATATATGATACAACATTATATATTGAAATAAAGTTCACACTCAAATATCTTCAATAAAAATATCTCATATAATGATTATCAAACTTTTGTTCTACGTACGTGAACCTTCAAAAATTAATGGTATATACAATATGAATTAAAATTTCAAATCTAAATTGTTGTTCTAAATCTCCTGATCAAAATATTCCTATCTTTTCTAAAGCAACGGTTAAAAAATGTGTTGTTAATAAAGAAAAACTAACGAATGGTAAAACTATCCCTCTGATGATGAGTTGTCCAAATCCTTGTTCCTTGTAGCCTACACTATTTATTTTTAGCAGTCCCCTAGGTAATCAGCAATATTACAACAAATTATTGCGAGCCTATCGTCTTTAATGATCTCTTTCAAATGCACGTATCATTCAAACGATGCTAGCCTATTCTCCTCTCGATAAACTGAATCTCTCTTTCCGACCTGAACAGAATATAAGTAGAAAACTATAACTTACAATATTTTACTGGATCAGCTTCCATCAGATACACTTACTCCACGAAAACTCACAAACATTCACTTCTACTGCTTACTACCTCTGGAAAACCACCAGAGAACAACGACTGTTCCCTTGAACCCTTGGAAAAACAACTGACTATCTTTTCTCCCTCAAAAATCTAGCCAAACTCTCATTCCTACATACCTATCCCACTTTTTTTAATCTCCTCCAATCAAAGTTCGTCACACTTATCCCCATCCACCATTTAGATAACAAACAACAATTTTAGCTACAATTATAAATTTCCTAAAAACAATTAACATGCCAATCGGTTTCTACAAATTCTTAAGAACTAACGGAGAATTATATTTTCTAAATATTTCTATTCTATTGTCTTATATCTGTATATCGACATACAAGTACATTTGGAAAACCCGCTCGCATTGTTCACGATTTCACTAAGCTCACTCACGTCACTCAAATATATTTTACAAAGAAAATAATTTATGCATATCTTTAAATTTTGTTTACTACAGGTAACCCAGGATAATGGACTTTTATTTCTTCGAAATATCTTTTATAGTTTATTAGTTGAATTATTTGAATTATTATATTTTGTACTTTGAAATATATTAAAAGCAAACCAATATTATTTTCAATTTTACATATCTGAACAATATATATATATATATATATATATATATATATATATATATATATATATATATATATATGTAACCTTAGAATCTAAATCTAAACTAAGCTAAGCTTCGGCACCCTCTCTGACGTCTTCTACAGAGCTGCCATGTCTTAGTGTCCTGAGAAACCAGTCACTACTACACTGTTCCCTAGTCATTGCACTAAGGTAAACCCGGGAAAGTGTGATTGTGGGGTAAGTATGACTAT
Organism: Diabrotica undecimpunctata; assembly: GCF_040954645.1. Lineage (NCBI taxonomy): Eukaryota > Metazoa > Arthropoda > Insecta > Coleoptera > Chrysomelidae > Diabrotica > Diabrotica undecimpunctata. The sequence goes on along the minus strand of NC_092810.1, from coordinate 43,632,416 downwards.
ACTATACAAAATTTTCTACAATTTAGGGTTGCCAGCAGCATCTTGTGAGTAGAAACTTAAGTTCTTGAAACAGCGATCTATGAAAATACGCAGTTTGTAGAAAACAAGTAATTTTAAACAAGTGATTTTAAACGGTCAAGATATTTGACCGTTGGCGTATGCTGGTACGAATTAACTTGTTGATGTTAGTGTGCAGACTTTGTTTACAAATTTTGTGAGAAGCGAGTATTAGAGTATTAGGTGGTAAGTAAATATTTTATGGTATTCAGGTTCGTTTAACAACTATACTACGTTGTATGTATTAAAAAAATTGCCAATTCTAAATTTTAACTGAATTATGACTTAGGTCACACTTACCTCGTTTATATTGCCTACTGGTGTAAATGTGATCACGTGTACTGGGGCAACTGTGAAATTGCAAAACTATCTTTTAATTTTTAATTCTAGATTGAACTTGGTAAGAAACTATAAACGGAAGTCGGATCGAGCAACCAAATATACCCAAGATAATTTAAATCACGCAGTGTCAGAGATAAAAAGAGGGGTTTGTTCGATATACCGGGTACATAAATTGTATAATATTTTTAAAACAACATTATTCTACCATGTGACTGGTGCTCGAGGAGTTAAAAGTAAATCGCAAGGCAGAGCTCCAGCGATTCCACTTCAATATGAGACTATAGTGGCCCAAGGACTAAAAACTATGAAGCAGTGGGGATTTGGAATATTCAGATTGGTACTACTGAATATATTACCAAAACGAATTTATTACCAAAAATGACATAAAAACTCCATTTAAGGATAACACTCCTGGGGATGAGTGGTTCGGGAGTTTAAAAAGACGTCACCAACAATATTTTGATCATCATCATCATCATCATCATCATCATCAACATTCACTTCGCTTATCCACTGCTGGATATAGATCTCCCTCATAATTTTCCATCTATTTCGATCTTGTGCCCCTTGCATCCAATTCCTATGACAACGTTTTAGATTGTCAGTCCAACGTGTTGGTGGACGACCTCTGCTTCGGTAGGCATCATCTCTTGGTCTCTATTCCAGTATATGCTTTGTCCATCTATTATCTGTTATTCGAGCCACGTGACCTGTCCAGTTCCATTTCAATGTTGCTACTCTCTCTACTGCATCAGCCACTCCTGTTCTTTGTCGTAGCTGGCGATTTGGGATCTTGTTTCGTAGTGAAACGCCCAACATAGCACGCTCCATCGCCCTTTTAACACACACGGATCTTTTAAACTGTTCTCCTTGTCATGGTCAACGTTTCCGCACCGTAAGTTAACACTGGCAAAACACACTGATTAAACGTTTTTCTTTTAACGGATATTGGTATATCAGACGATTTGAAAATATGGTTCAGCTTGCTGAAGGCTGCCCAAGTCAGTCTTATACGACGGAGAAGCTCAACGGTTTGGTTATCTTTTCCTATGCGAATCTCATGACCTGGGTATTTATAGGCCATTACCTGGTCTATGGATCTTGTTCCTACGCATATATCTTCGCTGACTACAAGATTTGTCATCATCTGGGTTTTAGATATATTTATTTTCAATCTCCCTTCTAGCAAGGAAAGGTAGAGCTGATTTAAAAGTGCTTTGGCCTCATCTATCCTATCAGCTATTAGTACAATATCATCTGCAAACCCTAGATAGCTAAGCTTTTCTCCGTTTATGTTTATGCCCTTGTCGGTTAGTTTTGCCCTTTTACATATATATTCCAAAAGCTTAGTGAACAGTTTCGGCGATATGGTGTCCCCCTGGCGTACTCCACGTTATATCGGGAATTTCTGGGTTTGACGATCACCCACTCTAACACTGGCTGTTGCGTTTTGGTATATGTGTTTAATTATATTTATATACCGATAGTCAATTCGGCATTCTGTCAAGGCTTCCAACATTTTTTGTTGATTTACGGTGTCGAATGCCTTTTCATAGTCGACAAATATTAAAGCTAGTGGTTTATTATATTCAGTGCATTTTTCTATAAGATTTTTTATTACCAGTAGGTGATCGTTTGTTCCATAGGCTTTTCTAAAACCCGCCTGTTCTATGGGCTGATAAAATTCCAATTTATTTTCTAGTCGTTTCGTAATTATTTTTGTAAATAGTTTATAAATATGTGAAAGTAGACTTATGGGCCTGTAATTCCTGAGGTCGGTAGCATCCCCTTTTTTATGAAGTATGATAATTTCTGCGTTATACCACTGGGTTGGTGTTATTGCTTCCTGTAAACATCTAGTGAATAGTTTGGCAAGGACCTGTCACAATCTTTTTCCAGCCACTTTCAAGGCATCAATATTTTGATATTCTCAAAAAAACTTAAGTTCAGCTGAAATTAGAGGACAAGCCGCAACCCGTGTGGAATATGGACGAAACATCCATTTCTCACTATTTTTTAATTATTAGAAAAAAACGTTTATTTCCGCATTAGGAAAAAATAGGCCAGTACTGTTGATATATAACGGTTATAGTACCCATATTAGTATTGAACTAGTTGAATTAGCACGACAGAATGATATCATAATATTATCAAACTTCCTTTTCATACCAACCACCTTCTGCAGCCTTTGGATTTAGCCGTATTTAAGTCTCTAAAAGACGCTTGGGACGAACAACTCGTAACCTGGCAGAGACATAATACTGGCCTTAAAATTCCAAAAAAGAGTTTTTTCTGACGATAGGCACTACATGGAAAAACGTAAGCGTAAAAATGATCAAAAACGGGTTTAGAAAAGCTGGTATATATCCATTTAACCGTCATGTCATACCAGAGAAAAAATACCACACCGAAAGCCTAAAAAGATGGAAAGAACAAAAGAGTTAAGAAGACCAAACAATAGTTGTAGCTGAAACCGCAAATACTAATATAGATGCTATTACCGCCAGCAATATTGATCAGTCGGTAAATAAAGACCAGATTAAGGAAAACCATACAACCAATATTTCTGATTTAACTCCAAGTAGTAGTTCTTCAAAAATAAGTTTTGAGGAGCTGGTATTAAACACTGTTAAACAGACAAATAAGCAAAGTCCTTTGGGCTCAAAAAGAAAAAAAGTAGCTGCAGGGGCAGAAGTCGTTACTTCCGAAGAAGTTCTGAATAAACTTACAGAATAAAATAGATTGAAGAGCATAAAAGAAATAGAAAAACAAACAAAAGAAAAAGAATGCAGAAAGAAAAAAGAAGGAAAAATTCAAAAACCGAAGAGGATAAAAAACTTTAGTAGCTCAAAATCGGAAGAAGATTTGGTAGAATATGTTGACTCTGAAGATGATTTAGATCCTAATATATTTAAAGAAAACGAGCAAATAATTGAGAAAGAAGTGCCAACAGTTGGAGAGTTGGGAAAGACTCAAATCGCGCTGGGTATTTGGGTTGTTGTAGAGTACACATCTAAAAAACATATTAAACATTTTATTGGAAGAATTGAGAACAAGATTGACAATGAATGGAAAATTTGCTTTTTAAGATATAAAAAGAGTAGTAACACCTTCTTTTGGTCGGATATAGAAGACACCGATAGGATAGTTGAAGACGATATCGTAAAAACTTTACCAGAACCCGTTAAAGACAGAAGTCTTTATGTCTTAAATATGTCATAAAAATCATCTAACTGAAAACTAGTTCACACTTCAACGGGTTCACCTTACTGCTACTGGTGACAGTGGACAGAATATTTATACCATCGATGATGACGTGGTTTGAGTATGAGTTGTCGTGAAGATATCTGACGGCGGGATTTTGATTGGAATGTGGAGTGGATGATATTTTTTAATGAGAGATCTTTATGTCGAAGGTAACCGGATGTTATCATCTCTTTTATTAAGACAATTCGGCCTTTTTTAATTTCTATGGCTGCTCGGATAATTCTTGGTTTATAAAAGCGGATAAAGTAGTTTTCGAGTTTTTAAAGTCAATTTTGTGATCTGTATGAAGATGAAGCTTACCCTAGAGCTGCAATTGAATCGGAATTGCGAAAAGAAATGGAATGTTCATAAATCCTATTTTGGATTCTACTGTTTATTTTTCCTACATAAGATTGTTGATGTTGATATTGTCCGTGACACCTTTCATGTAAGGAAGAAAAGCTTTAGTATGATCAGTGGCTAAGTTTTTGGGTTGAAATTAAATGGGAGATTCAATCATCCACAGATGCCTGTGAACGTTCCTATTGATGTGGTTTTCGCGGTAACCGTTTTGGGTGAGGGATTTTTTACAGTAGAGAGCTCAGCTGTTCTGCTTGCATCATCGCAAAGGCGTACTGGTCTGAAGACAATGGTATTCTTCTTCTTCTTCTAATGGCGCTACAACCCTTTGTGAGTCTTGGCCTGCTTAACAATGTTCTTCCATTCTGCCCTGTCGGATACTTTCCTTCGTCACTGCCTGATGTTCATGGTTTTAAGATCCCTCTCTACGTCGTCTATCCATCTTTTACGGAGCCTTCCTCTTGTTCTTTTTCCTTGGGGCTTCCATCTCTGGACTACTTTTACAGCTCGATTATCTGGCATTCTTTCTAGGTGACCAAGCCAGTTTAGTCTTTGTGATTTTACAAATCTGACATTATCTGCGCTCTGCATTAGTTCATCCAGCTCGTGGTTCATTTTAATTCTCCACGAACTATCGCTGCATTGGGTTGGTCCAAATATCTTCCTTAGTATTTTGCGCTCAAATAGTATTATTGACTGAATTAATTTGTAACGGTAGATGATGAGAGTTGGCATACAAGTAACGATTGGTATGGGTGGGTTTTCGGTAAACAGAGTGATAAAAACCTTGGAATTGGTTTTTCTTTATGATAACGTCAAGAAACGGTAGGGATGAATGAGGTTCCATCTCCATCGTGAACTGGATACTAGGATGTATACCATTTACATGGGTTAGAAAATAAACTAAAATATTTCTTCCGTAGGGCCAAATGACGAATTTATCGTCAACATATCGTAACCAACATGAAAATTTTTCTGTTCGTGTTTGTATTCTACATGTTGCCCAGATATGTCTAAGTTGAACGAAACCGTCTGACTTTTATGTAACAAATGGCATATTACGGTTGGTAAGTGTCAGGACTGAAGAAAGAGGTGTTGCATTTCTCTCACTTGAGCTGTAATATGCCGAAGTTCTTTCCCTAGTAAGAAGAATATGTTCTCGTTGGATGTCTGAAGGAGATCTGTGGCTCAGTTCAGGTAGGCAATACGTGAGTGCCTTCTTAAATTCACCTAATATAGCTCACAGGGCTTGATGGAATCCAGACTAGTGCCCTGTACTCCACAAAGGGATATACCAGGCCCAGTGGCGGAGATGTAAGTTAAAGCTGAGAAACTCCGTGTGGTATCTTAAAGGTTCAGCAGGTATTATGGGTGTTTATTGTATCTCAGAAACCTGTCTTCAGAGCAAACTTTAAGTTAACCATCCTGTTGTTTAAGTCGAAACACCTTTCTTCGATCTCGGCGGCTTTGGGCGGCAATCTACAATTGCCGAAATATTTTCCCGAGAGTATCCAGATCTTTTGTTAGAAGCATATTGCTTTATGGCTTATTGATAAAAAGAATTAGTCACCTGCCGTATCCGAACTTTCTTAATGCTGTTTCAGGTATGTCTACTGTGTAGAGACTGAATATTTGGGATACCAGCACCGATCCTATTGAAAAGCTACTTTTAAATGGGTACTACTCTTGTCGCTCATGATAACGTGGAAATATCTGTTACATAACGTCGTACTGAGAACATCGGTAATCTTTTTGTATGGGACAATATGAATTAATCTATATATTACATATTCGTCGCAATGGCAACCATATAAGACCTGCAAAACCAGAATATGAAAAAGAAACTGATGATGATGTAAATCACAAAAAAGAAATCAAACATAGCCTATGTAATTAAAATAACAGAAAGACTATAAAACTGCATGACATATCAAATGAACTCTCAATATACGGTCGGAAAATGATAATTGAAAACATAAAGTGACTGTTTCAGGATTTTAAATAACAAGCATGTGCCTGACCAGTGAAGGACCAGCGTTGCAATACCAACAGAGGATGCTGTTTTGGGAACGAGAACTTTCCCATCCAGTATATCCTGCCTTGATTATTAACAAGATTGCTCGTACTCTCGAACAGTCTCAGACCGGCAAAGTAGTTGAATTATTTTACTTGATGTACACAAACAAACAGTTTCTAGACAATATTAAAAGCGTAGTTGAAAAACCGAAGTAAGTTTCCATTGCTACGTCACTGATTTCGAGCGGAAATTCATGCCGAAAATGAGAAGAATAATAAACAGAGTCGTAAAGAGACCGAGAGAGCTCATAAACGTTGGGCCGTATTACTATATATTTTATTATATAGGGTCGGTCGGTCGATGGGCGCTTTTGTGATAGAGATCCAATAAATGCAAGCCAGAGGCCCATCTGTATGTGTGCGGCCCAACAAAAATTTAGCCCTGCCGGTCTAGCCACGCAGTCTGAATATGAAGTGTTGTATGAATCGCAAATACTATCCGGTGGAACCGCGTAAAAAATTCGGATGGTCAAAGGGTGGATTTTCACTGAATCATAAAATATCGTAATTTTTTCGCAGAGAGAAATAATTTTGTCGTTTGTTTTCGGACTGCGGGACACTATAAACGGAGATATAGGTACAGAGGAATATAGTTTTATAAAGGTCGGCATATTTAAGCAAACGATGATATAGAGCAAAGATATGTTTTGTCACTTTTGAAATTCTGGGTTTTTAAGGGCATATCTCTACGCTTTATGTGATAATTGGAGATCCACAAATGGCACAGTAGACGGTACTGTAGACTAGCGCGAAGCTTCAAACTATGTTTTCTGTATTTTTAATATTTGCTCTTAAAATATGGGTTGATTAATATATTCTCTATATACATTTGAACATTAATGTTGTTTAGTTTGATTTTTTAATGATTTTTTATCCACCAATGATAATGTGATAGCAAATTTTGTTATTTCTTAATGATATTACTTACCTATTTGTTATAAAGTTTTATTAAAGGTTCGATCTGTTAAAATAGAGACATAACTGTATTTTTTGTCAAAGGAAATTTTTCAAAGAAATATGTCATCTAGTCATCATATTATTCTAAACAATTCATTCTTTATCTATAAACTTTTGAGTGGTGGTTATATATAAATTAATTTTCGGAAGAATTCGAACTTAAACAAGTATCAGCATCATTTTAAAATTGAAAAAATTACATTTTAAACAAACTTGAAGCAAGTTAAAGACAATAATTGTCCGAATTTTAATGTTATAATGTATAGTGACACGTTAATTGACAGATTGACTAAAATTTACACTTAAAGTGAACTTTTAATTTGTTTATTGTTCACTTTAAATTGAATGTGAAATCAGACGTTATTAACCCATTAGGTACTAGGGTGCCGTATATGATCTACTAAACAACGATCTTTTTATCGTGACTTACATAGATTAAAGCGTGACCTTCAGAACCTTAGTAGACGTTTTTAGGTCTGTTAGTATGTAGTTTAGTTGCAATCGAAACCAAAATACATTTGAAAATTATTTGTTGTTATGATTGTGTGTTGAGAGTTCGTCTTTGTTGACCACTTCGTTTGACTACGTATCAAAATGTGTTCTAATAAAAGGTAGGTTATTATTTTAACAGTACATGTTAAAAATTTTATATCTGTGTAAAAATTTAGTTTATGTGATAAGTTGATAACGTTTATGCATGTAAAAAATAGGCATTAGATATACCCAGTGTTTATAAATTTTGTGTTTTTGTGCATGTAACTTATATGGCATGCTAGTCTTTTACGGTACGCATATGCTAAATCTACAAAAGTGTTTTTTGTTTCAGATTGACAGTCCAAGAGATTGCAGACCTCATTGAGTGAGAACAATTTTGGGAGGATTTTGACAATAAAATAATTGATCGGGTTTATATAGAACCTTCGAATAACCGAGAAGAATCAGACGAAGATTCCGGAGATGAATCTGGTGGTGGTCTAGAAAATTTTTCAGGCAAGCAGCTGCAAGCTTCTGCAGAAATAGTATTCAATAGTGGAGAACGAGTTGGTACTGACTATTATAAAAATACTGAAGATATTGTACATAAAGACGCTAATGAAGGTAATACCATACTCCGTATTAAATCTGGTAAAAATAAAAAACTAAAAAAATATTCAACTGGTTAAAAAATCGTTACTTGCCCGAGATTACAAATCAAAACATATTTTCAATTTCAAATTACTCGAAATATGCAAATATGTCACCGGTGGACCTGTTCGAGCTTTTCATTACTGATGATATCATTCAGTTACTTTTTGTTGAGGTTACTTGATACACTCAATTTAAAAATTGTTCTGACCCAAAAATTACAACTCAAGAAATGAAGTGCTTTTTAGCAATTCTTATAGTTTCTGGTTATGATAAAAAGCCATCAAAAAAAGTAACTGGGATTCTAGAGATGATATGCGAAACACAGCCGTTTATAATTCCATGCGCCCTGACAGATTTATTCAGATCATGAGATTCGTACATTATGCCTTAACATTCTTCTTGAACCCAACGATGTAACGAAATATTTTGCCTACCACATAGGGTATTACTATGGTTTAAAAATTGGGGACAGAAATTATTGGGGCAGAGATAGGGCAAGCAAAATTAACGAGACTTATGCGAACAACGCTCAGGGTTTATTTGGAGAAGCTGAGTCGTAGATAAGTGAATGAAACAATGGGATTGGATTTGGGCAACTACAAAAAATTAAAACAAAGGGGTACTTACATGAATCTCCTGGACAAATTGGCAAAAAAAAACACAAGAAGGTCATCTAGCTATTTGAAAAAAAACGCCGCTTCGAGGAACTACCTGTTGGATGAAAGAAAAGGTTCTTCCGTCCTAAAAAACACAAAAAACAGTTTGATCTACAATTTTAAATATTACAGTTTTTTTAATTGATATGAAAGCAAGTATTATTATTAAAAAATGTCTATCTTTACTTTAAAAGTTCAAACAAAAAAAGCTATCTGGATTGCACTAAAGTTACCTTAAATTTTCTGGAGGTAGGAAGTGGAATTTAAACTCTCTGTCACTAGAACAAAAAACTGCATCTCACATTTCGAATTATGTTCTGAAACGCTTCTTAGAACTGACTATTTGAGGTTGAAATTGGGACACTGAACTCACAATTTGAAGCTCTGCTTCTTAACAAAACTGGAACATGTGGGTACTTTTCAAATTTGTTGCAAACGCCGTTCTACAAACATCTCATATGAGAGACGGCTTACAAATAAAAAAACAGTGATTACTCGTTCAAAACTGACAGATCACATTGAGTAAAAATCACTTTTCTTTACAAATTTGCTGGTTCCCTCCGACCAAACTCAACGACGTCTGTTGTCCTTAACCAAATATTGAAACCTTCACTTAAAACTGTAACTACACATTGAACTACTTCTATACACTACATATTTTCCATAACAAAAGACGAAAAAACAGAAAAACTACGAATTTAATGAAAATTCGGACTCTAGTACTGAAGCCTACCGCTCTTGACAACGGTCTCAGCGAGAGTGTCACAAGTATCTTTCCGGCAAAACCTTCTCAGCGATCTAAATGGACGTTTATTTGAAACGCAGTATCGAGCGGCTTTCGATCAAAGAAAATATCAAAGAATATGCGTCTGTGAAATATAAACAAACTCTAAAAATGTGTTTATATTATTATATAAATTATATAATATAATATAATATTAATAATATAATATTAATAATATAATATAATTATATTATATAATAATATTATATAATATTATTATATTATATATTATATTACTCGGCGACGTAAAGAGGAATTGAAAGAATATGTTTTCGTGTTTTAATTGTACGAAAGGAAATAGAAATACCCTGAAATTATGATGCAGATAGAATACTTTGGAAAACACAGATGTAAGCGGTATATTCCGCCCTCATCTGTTACCTTATAAATATAAAGGTTTATCAGGGAAATATGACAAATTCTAATCGAGAGCATCAAGAAAAATTTGGTAAAGCAACAGTTCCGTTATTGCAGCTTATTGAAGATGTGCCCGAGGAAACTAGATCTTTGCCATACCATTTTTATTTTGATATTCACATCCATTAACATTATTTATTATTTAAAATAGAATGGTTTAAATTAACAGGGACAGTCAGAGAAAACAGACTAACAAAGAATTGTCCACTCCGGACAGTAAGAGTTAAAAAAGACAGCTAGAGGTACTTATGACTATGCCGTAACCACAGATCAACAAGTAATGGTTACACATTGGATGAATAATTCTGTAGTTACTGTAGCATTATGTTTATGAAGTTTCTCCAGTATCAAATGCAAGCTGCTACTCATCGACTGAAAAAAAGAAAATAGAGATTCCTAGGCCTAATTGTATTGGAAAATACAATGCATTTATGGGGGGTATCGATCAAATGTCATCATCATCATCATCATTTAATCTTCGCTTATCCACTGCTGGACATAGATCTCCCTCATAATTTTCCATCTATTTCGATCTTGTGCCTCTTGCATCCAATACCTATGACAACGTTTTAGATCGTCAGTCCAACGTGTTGGTGGACGACCTCTGCTTCGGTAGGCATCATCTCTTGGTCTCTATTCCAGTATCCGCTTTGTCCATCTATTATCTGTCATTCGAGCCACGTGACCTGCCAGTGTTGCTACTCTCTTTACTGCATCAGCCACTCCTGTTCTTTGTCGTAGCTGGCGATTTGGGATCTTGTCTCGTTGTGAAATGCCCAACATAGCACGCTCCATCGCCCTTTGACACACACGGATCTTTTGAACTGTTCTCCTTGTCATGGTCAACGTTTCCGCACCGTAAGTTAACATTGGCAAAACACACTGATTAAACGTGTTTCTTTTAAGGCATATTGGTATATCAGACGATTTGAAAATATGGTTCAGCTTGCCGAAGGCTGCCCAAGTCAGTCTTATACGACGGATAAGCTCAACGGTTTGGTTATGTTTTCCTATGCGAATCTTATGACCTAGGTATTTATAGGCCATTACCTTGTCTATGGATCTTGTTCCTACGCATATATCTTCGCTGACTACAAGATTTGTCATCATCTGGGTTTTGGATATATTTATTTTCAATCCTCTTTCTAGCGAGGAAAGGTAGAGCTTATTTAAAAGTTCTTTGGCCCCATCTATCCTATCAGCTATTAGAACAATATCATCTGCAAACCTTAGATGGCTAAGCTTTTCTCCGTTTATGTTTATGCCCTTGTCGGTCAGTTTTGCCCTTTTACATATATATTCCAAAAGCGTAGTCAACAGTTTCGGCAATATGGTGTACCCCTGGCGTACTCCACGATCAAATGTATGTAAATACAAATGTTTATAGAGTTGGAATTATAGTCAACAAATGGTGGTGGCTCATCTTTACTTGTCTACTAGATACATCTATCCAAAATTCGTGAATAATAGATAGAAAACATCACCCAGGGCACCACAATTGAATTTTCGAGAAGACATGGTTTCAAAACCTACCTAGAGCTGCTGGACGACCATCTACATATTCACCTGAAAGCGGGATTGCTATCAATATTAGGTACAAGTGATCACTATGTTGAATATGAATAACAAAAGAAGACGTTGTGCTGGCAGTCACGCACAATCTAGCGCTGTTAGGAAATAATGCGGCAAATGCAATGTAGGGTTGTGTATTCAGAGCTTTAGTCACTTTCACAAACAAAATTAAAGCTTTGTATGTAATTTTCATGGTTTCATAATTTTTGTAAAATTAACAATAAAAATACAACTTTTCAAATATTTGATTACTTTAGTAGTATAGGGGACTACTGTGTCATATATGGTACATGCTGTAATATTGTTATTACCAGACGGATATTTAAAATATTAGTTAGGTATGTACAATATTTGGACACCCCTATTATAGAAAAAATTAAAAACTACAGCAAATTCCACAATTTTAAAATTCAGTACTTAATGTGTTAAGCAGACGATTTTATATTATTATTTTTTGAATGATATTTGTGATAACTGGAAACAAATTGATCGAGAGTAGTGAATCGATGTGAAAAACTCTCGCTTCAGCATTTTACTATACAGAAAAAAGTAAAATACAGTTTTTGGAAATCCTTTTTACGATTTCTTGTTTCGTCATCAGTGAAACAGATCTTATTCTTCTTAACGTGCCCCATCCCTAAGGACATTGGCGATCATCATGGCCCATTTGACTCTATCTTCAACTGTTCTGAAAAGTTCTACTGACGTTTTCCCACTCCATTGTCTCAGATTCTTCAGCCAGGAAGTGCGTCTTCTCCCCGGTCCTCTTTTGCCTTCCACCTTCCCTTGTATGACCAGCCGCATCAATTCGTATTTTTCATTTCTTAATATGTGACCAAAGTAGCTCATTTTTCTTTTCTTTATAGTGTTGAGTATTTCTTTATCTTTTTTTATTCTTCATAGCGTTTCCGCATTTATTATGTGTTGTGTCCAAGATATTTTCTACATTCTTCGACAACATCACACTTCAAAGTTGTTTAGTTTTTTCTCTGTCGCCTCTGCAATTTTTCAGGCCTCAACTCCATACAACAGGACAGATCTCAATACTTTAGTTCTAATTTCGATGTTGAGTTTTCCATTGCATAATATTGCTTTCAGCTTATTAAAGGCACTTCTAGTAATCTCAATACGCGGTTTTATTTCAGTACTTCTATCACATCCTTCATTTATTTCGCAATCTAAGTACTGATATCTGTGCATCCTGCCTAAAAGTTTTCCATAGCATAAACACTGTCTTCCTCAATCTTGTACTTGCTTACCACCATGATTTTTGTTTTATTTGTATTCAGTGCCATTCCATACCTTTCGCAGTATTGGTTAATACAATCAACCAAGATCTGTAGTCCTTCTATGCTGTCCGCAAGGAGTATTGTGTCATCTGCGTATCTAAGATTATTCAGAAGTGCTTCGTTAATAAATACGCCTTCATTTACGTCTTTTAATGCCTCTTTAAACAGTTCTTTTGAATACATATTAAAAAGTAAAGGGGAAAACACACATCATTGAAACTGATATTTGATGTTTTTACTTCGTAGATCATTCTGAAAATACAAATTAAATTTAATCGAAATCGAAATGTCATAATAAATGTATTTTGAACTGATCTTGTGCTTAAGTCTCTTTAGATAGTAAATCATGTTAAAATGAAACAAGAAAATAACTTCCGAAAAATATTAATAAACGAGAATTAACTTTAACAGAAATGTTTGAATACCGAGCCGGTTAAAGCCGTCTATGCATATATCGGGAAACAATAAAGGACTGCCTTACGTTAACCAAATCTCAACTATGTTGCAACTGTTCAATCGTACTTTTTCAATTACTTCCTTTTGTGTTCAAACGAGCGTATCAATTGTCACCCGGTAGAGCTGGAGCGACACGACGCGACACGATCCTGTGATAGTTGGGTTTTATGAAGCTTTCCCGGTGGACCCGTAGCGAGATAACAATTTTCCACTGCACAGTTTTCCTGAATTTCCTCTGACTTTGGAAAATCTCCACGCTATAGCTACCTTTTCGGTGGTGGTTGGTAATTTGAGACGAGGATGTTGGATGTAGTAGAAATTGTTTGTGTAATTCAAACTACTTTGTCTTATCTTGTTGGCGCTTTTAGAGAATGGGACAGGTACGGCTCGAGAACGTTTTCGATCTAAACTAAAAATTTCTAAATTAAAACAATTATCATCTCACTTTTGTTTTCACCGTATTTATTATTAGACCTATCTCGTTTGATTTGTATTCTAGCTTTGTTACCGTTTTCGGACCTCAATTCGTCCCCGAGTAGGTACTAGAAGATAATTCTACTGATGCTAATTACGGTACTTTAATGATACCACTTTACTGGTCCCCGAGAAGGGGATTATAATTTCTGGGAAAACCAACTTGATTTTAAGAACGTTTAAATTTATTTTCACTTTCATTTTGTAATAAGTACTTGCAAGAAAACATTATAGAATGCTCTAAAAGTTTAAGTAAACGTAGAAAACCTGTATTAACAGTAGAATCAGAGAACTACGAACACAGAGAAGCGACACTCCTTTGAAGTTTAGTGGCCAAGCCGCCAATGACAGTTAACAACCAAAAAATTAATAGTCAGTGGACATATCACACAATATAAATTCTTAAATAAAATTGAGCATTTATGTTGACTTTCAATAAATATGACATATTGCACTGAAAAAATAGTTACATACAGGGCCGGCTTTTGTTGACATTCTTAATGGTGTAATTATTTTTGATTTACAAAAGGTTGCAAATACATCACACAACGTAAAGTAATGGTGAAAATCGTATTGATGGAAACATAGATGAAAATACTTTTTTGTTTATCCTGATGTTGGCATTGATAGACCAATAATACACCAATTCTTTTTGGCTTGTGTTAATACAAGATATAATTAGTTCGTCGTGGAATTTCCTAATAAATTACCTTACATTATCTTCAAAATGCAGTTCACAAACCCTATAATTATTATAAAGTAAATCCATTTTCAATAATAAATCTTCTCGTCTGCAAGCTTCTATCCACACTTTGGCACTACAAATTTTTAACAGAACAAATTTTAAACAAAGAACGTTTTCTGTATTTATAAATAATACTTCATTACTTACAACTATAAGAGTATTAGTATATTCTAAGTAATGAAATATTTAACTTTTTTCAATATCTAATCTTAATAAATTTACAGTTTTCTCCTGATTAAGTCACAAAATTGTCACTAAATATTGAGATATACAACAAATAAAGTTTTAATATTTTTATTTGTAATTCCCATTTAAAACTCCTAAATATTTTATGTATTCCGATCCATAGCTTTGATCTTTGTTATTTATATTTAACGAATTAAAATAATTACTATTTAAATGGGAATAAGCCACAATTAAAGGTTAAAGTACGTTGATTGACGTTTCAATTTCCACTTCGGAAATCGTTCTCAAAATACAAACATTAGTAAATTGTTTATTAATTTACTAATGTTTGTATTTTGAGAACGATTTCCGAAATGGAAATTGAAACGTCAATAAACGTACTTTAACCTTTAATTGTGGCTTATTCCCATTTAAATGGTAATTACTTTAAAATGCCACAAGAAAATAGCTTCAGAACAATAAAACGAATTAAAAATTGGCAGACAACTTTTGTATAAAGCAAAAAGTAGATGAGTATTTAGTTTTATTATAATTTAATGTAAGTTTGTTTATTTGCAAACATGTTTTTACAATTTTGAAGTCTTGTTCTGTTGTAATTTTAAGATTTTACCAATTATCGGTCTAATTATGTTTCCAATAATTTTTAGTTTGAGCATTTTAGTAATTTCTTTGTTTCGTTTAAATCAAATATCCTCGTGTATAAAAACCTCTATATATTTTTATTTCCTAAAAATACTATATTCGTATTGTTATCTTCAAGCGCGCTGACACTCAGCCACCATCTGTTGGTTTTTTCACCTAAGCCTTCGAAGACTTGCGTCTTTTAATAAAAGAAATAGCACTGACACCAAATTTAATGTTTTCATTTTGAACTATCCCTTGGCAGACCAAAGTTTATTTTTTATTGCTCCACTTAACGAGAGCTCGGACAGACACGTCGGCGTTGGTTTACTGTTCGAAAGTCAAACTAATACTATTATGTAATAACTAATAATAATTACAAAGCAATAGTAATTACCTGTTATTATTCTTAGGAAATCTAAATAAACTTATTCCTTTTCCTGTCACAGATGAACATCCGCGAATCGCACAAACATAACCAGACATTTTAAATATAAATTAAACTTTTAACTATAAACTATAACTATAAACTTATATATTTAACTTATATATTTTAACTATAACTATAAAGTATAACTATAAACTTTTAACTATAAATAAATTATATAAATGGTCAAATGCACTTGCTGAGTCGAGTATTTACCACATACGCCTACGGACTATCGTAAAGCAATCAGAGTTAAAGAATAAGCACGTGTTGATGACAGTTAAACAACCAGAATCGGGCATGCGTATACAAAAATGTTACACGTTTTAGAACCGTCGTGTCGCTTCTCTGTGTTCGTAGTTCTCTGGTAGAATCTCAGAAATTGACAAGACATAAAGAGTTAAAAGTGGCAAAGTGTGTTGGAGATGTACGATTCGCTACTGTAAAGCTAAAATTTATACTGTGGATGCCGAAAACTTCATTATGCCCAGTGAACTAGAACACACACATAAAAAAAATTGAAAAAACTAAATAGGCAGATAGTGAGTATTGGTGAGAGTTTAGAGTTTATTTATTTAACTACTTAACAAATACAAATATTGTTTGTAGCAAGTCAAAAAAAGACATAGTATGTAAATAAGGAATATAGAACGTAACTTAACACCTTGACTGGGTCACGTATCCCCAGGGGCATGTGCGCAATTTTTCAACTGTGCTGTAGTAAAATTGGTCAAACCTTCGCATCTTGCGGTAGCGATAAAAATGGTATTTGTAGATCGTTTTAAGTGTAACAAATAGCTATCGATAGCAAAATTTTAATTCTCGCTGCTGATGTTGGTAATATGAGACATAAACAGCACATTAACAAAAATTTTAAAATTTTACTATGCGTCACAGACCCTGGAAGGCATGTGTCATTGCCATTCGCTTAAACTTGTAGGTGCTTGTCGCTGTATATATTCAGTTTCAGTTTATTGTAGTTCATTGAAGTGTGAGCAGTACTTGTTAAAATGTCGAAAAGAGCAAGATATTTGGTTGATATAGCGAAACAAAAGGTGATAGAAGTTGCAAATGATCTAACAATCAGTGATCATAAAAACTTTGGAGAGAGTTCTGAAACAAATACTCATCATCATCAATTAGCCTATATTTGTTCACTGCTGAACGTAGGCCTCCCGTAAAATTTTCCACCTATTTCTATCTTGAGCTTCTTGCATCCTGTTTGTGGTAATGCGCTTGATATCATCCGTCCATCTAATCGGTGGTCGTTCTCTTCTTCGATATGCCTCTTGCCTTGGTTGCCATTCCAGAATCTTTCTGGTCCATCTATCACCCGTTAATCTGGCAACATGTCCGGCCCAAGCCCATTTAGCCATGGCTATTTTTTCAACTGCATCTGTGACTCCTGTTCTTCTTATTTCTAGGTTTGGTACTTTATCTCTGATGGTAATACCTAATATTGATCTTTCCATGGCGCGTTGTGTAACTCTTATTTTATTTACTGTTCTTTTTGTCAGAGTCAGTGTTTCTGCACCATATGTAAGAACCGATAAAACGCACTGGAAACAAATACTATTTTGAAATACATAAAAATTTTAATAATGAAAACGAACAACAGTTTATACGAACAGAAATAGAACACGAAATGGATAACGAACAGGTTGATGAACTAGATATGGACAATGAGCAGACAGCAACTCAATCTTCATCTGATGCCGACAGCACCAAAGATCCCTTTGACAGTGACGATTCAGTGCTAGATTAAAGTTATTTGGCTAAATCTTTTTCATCCTCCAATTTAAATTCTTCTATTGATAGTGTTGTCAGAATAGAAAAGGCTGGAGCAAATTTCAACAAAATATAAAGAGTGCTATGTACAAGGGATTTAAAATTGTTGGTTTGTGAGGTGTTATGTTTTTTCGACTTTATTTTATGGAATGGAATCTTGGACCTTGAATGCGACATCAATGAAAAAACTGGATTCATTCGAGCTGTGGGTGTATAGAAGAATTCTGAAAATATCGTGGATAGAACACGTCACAAACAAAGAGGTTCTGAGAAAGATGAATAAAGAAATAGAAATTTTAAATATAATTAAAACAAGAAAATTGGAATATGTTGGACATATTACACGTGGAGAGAAATACACCTTGCTCCAACTGATTATACAGGAAAAGATCCAAGAAAAGAGAAGCTTAGGGAGGCGTAGAATGTCATGGCTGCGCAACCGGAGAGAGTGGTACGGATGTACATCAAATGAACTTTTCAAAGCAGCCATCTCAAAAGTCCGAATAGCTATGATGATTGCCGACCTCCGCCGCGGAGATGGCACTTGAAGAAGAAGATTGATAGTGTTGACGATATAATTACTGCACAATATGAGCAAGTTCCATCAGATAATAATAAACAGAATGCTGAAAATAGTGATAGAGATGAATGGTATGATTTAGAGATTTAGAAGATGTAGATGGTGACGATTTTGTAGTAAGAAATAATACATTAGTTGGTATTGAACCACATGTGGTACAGAAACCAATAGACGTTTTTAGTCATTTCGTAACTGATGAAATATTGGATATTAATGTTAATGAAACCAACATTTATGCTGTTTAACAATTCAGTATTCGACACTCAAGTAAATCCAGATTAAATTTATGGACAGCCACAAACAAAACTGAAATAAGAGCCTTCCTAGGGGTAATAATCGCAATGGGTCTCACTCAGGTACCACATTTAAATTTATATTGGTCTAGAGATAATATATTTTATAATAAATTTATCGCAAAAGTTTTAATTCGAGACCGCTTTTTGCTTTTATTGAAACTGCTTCATTTTGAAAATAATGAGACATCTGATACCACTAATAGATTATGCAAAATAGAAAATTTAGTAACGACGTTGTTTTAAAATTTTCAAAGAATAATGGAGCCTGGTAACATTCTCGTTATAAATGAACTGTGATACCTTTCAGAGGGAGACTCCATTTTCATCAGTACATCCCCAACAAGACTCATAAATATGGAGTGAAACTATACAAACTCTGTTCTCCTAAAGGCTATACTTTCAATGTAAGTACTTACATAGGAAAAAATGAACAACAACCAGTTAATGCAGCATACTCTGAAGCAGTTGTTCTAAAATTACTTCAGTGTATCACAGATGTAGCTGGCAATAAGTTGAACTTCTTGGATATGACTATATCTCGTAATAAAGATTCTCTAGAGTACAATATTTACAGAAAACCTACCCAAACAGATCATGTTATACATGAAACATCTAATCATCCAACCCAACATAAAATAGCTGTTTTCAACAGTTACGTTCATAGGTTACTCAAATTTACACTTTCTAATGATAACTTCAATTTAAAACTTAATACTCTCAAGCAAATTGCTTTCAATACTGGTTATGATCGCAACATTATCCATAAGCTTCTAAATAGAGCTAAACTCAAAATTGCAGAAAAGCTTGCATATTAGTCACAATGTTTTCTTTAACCTAATGCTTCAAATAACATCAGATATTTCTCCTTTACTTATATTAGCAACATTTCCTATAAAATATCTACACTTTTTACTTCTACAATTGAAAACATCAAAATTTCCTTCAACTCACACAACACTTTAGGTTTCTTTTTAATCAACACCAAAGAAAGGATGAACACACTCGATAAAAGTAGTATTTATAAATTAAAATGTGATGATTGTGATGCCTCTTATGTAGGTAGAACTATTAGAAAGTTATCTACTAGAATTTCAGAACATTTGAAAAGACCAAACTCTTCCAGTTTTGGTCAACACTTATTATCCAGTAAATACAATTTTAACATCAATACTAGTCCATCTATTTTACATGACATGAGTAGAAAGAAAAACTACTTGGAGTTGGATTTATTGGAAGATTTGGAGATTACAAAGGAAACAAATGGAAACTCTCACTGTCTTAATACTCAAATTAATTTAAATTGTACTAATTTTTAAAAACTTTATTGCAGCTTCACCAGGGGACCCAGCTCGGATGTTTAGACGTTCTGCACTGAGTATACCCATTAAGAATTTATTAATTTCATACTTTGATCAACATTACCATTTTATTCTTCAATAATTTACAAAACTACCTTGCTCAGGTTCAATTGATCTATAGTTGGCGTTAATTACACTCTCCATACCTCTGCGTAATTGAGATATACTATCTCCACAGTTCTATATTTCACCATCTCCCACTGTTGGTCAGTTGGTCTTGAGTAATGCTTTGACATATTAATTTTATAGTTCTTCCATTGACTGTGGGTTTAACTGAACTACTTGGAGTATACTCCATTTATACACTCTATTTCAATTTGGACTTTTAATTTTTAGTATTTTAATTTCATAGTTAGATTTCTTCTTTTCAAGGTGGTTTACTACAATAAAAGGTAGACCATTTTATTGTAGTAAACCACCCACTGTCTAATAGATTGTTTAGTCTATTTCTTGCATTCATACTTTACGTCCACTTCAGTTGCCCTCAAACTAACACCCTAATTATTATAGACAGGTTTGAGTGTGAGATCTGGATTATGCAATCTACTTAAAATATTCTATATAATTTCATATTTCATCAGTTGATTTCCTATAGTGTCAGTTGGAGCTTTGGTCAATGCTTAGTTTCATAGAATTTTGAAATGTGCAGATCACATCTCCATGATTGTGACTGCCCATCCAAGCTGTCATATGTCACATGTCACCTTAACATTTCCGTTAAGACCAGGAGCCATGTTTGTATTGTAGTGTAATGTACAATTTTATGTTTATAATATTCTATGCTAGTTGGATAGGCCAAAATTGACGAAGTAAGTCTAAAACGTTAATCACATAAAAACTTTTATCAACCATTAACTTAGAGTTTTTTATCGAAGTTAATTAATTATCTTCAGTTAAAAAAACGTTTCTTGGCTTATTTCAGATGCCCCTGAAGATGCTCTAGGAAGCGAAAATACTTGGCAATATTTAATTAATAAACTGTGCTCGATATCTGCCTTTTATTTTATCAAAGTTCATTTATTCGAGCATTCAACCTTATATCAAACTTATATTTGTTTGACCTTTGTTTTCCAATAATTGTCGTAAGGGCTTAATTTCTCCGGATAAGTATTCATAACCATTCATAATCCATTTGTTTCTCATCGTAATTTCTTGTTGAGGCATACATTTGGACAATTGTATGCTTGCGATTTCTGCAGATTTTTATTGTGCAAAATATACTTTAAAATTATTAATTAAACATTAAAAAATAATTATAGACGTCCTCATAGGAGGCGAACAGTCAGATTTTCGAAACAATTATTTAAATTGTTGAACTTTTTCAAATGTGTAGTGTTCTATCTTGATCTCTCGTTTTGTCATCTTCTCTTCTAGAGCCGATTAGAATTTTTTTCCTTCGTTAATTTCTAAACCTCTTTTCCGTGCTTCATTTAAAAGTTGCCATTTTCTTCTGATTTGTTCCCATTAATAATGATTTTGTTGTTATTGGTAACTAATATAGGAGGAACTCGTTTTTTGAATATGCTGCTTATATACTTGTTGTCATATCACTTCCTCCATTTGTTCATTGTTGTTCAAGTCATTGTTGTTCCATTAATTTCAAGATACCTTCTATCATCCACTGACTTTTCTTGATTATCTTAGTTATATTATTGTTTATGCAGATTTCATTACCTTGGTTTTTAAATATATTCCATAGTTCCTCTGAATTTTCTAGTTGTTCTCCTATGTTCTTTATTCTTCTTTTAATTATTATTTTTTAATGTTAACTTTTATGCTTATATCGTCTATGCAAAGTACAGTTGTTTTTGGTTTTTATCACTGGATTTGTTTTAACATTTGTGATGGTATTTTGGCAGCGCTCACTTACAAATATACACTGGGGTGCAAAATTAACCGGACACTCAGATTTTTTGTTTTTTGTTGGTGTTTAGATCAAAACTTGTTTAATTTGTTTGAATTGTATTTTATGCTTTATTAGCGATAACGTTTTTTTCTTGTTTGAATCTGTTTAGATGCTTTGTGTGAACAACACTTTTACACATACGTTTGGTTATTAATGTGAAATAGTGACTTAGTATTAATTGAAGTTTATTGTGGAACTGTACCTAATTATAAGTTCCGCTTTAGGTTTTTGTATTGTCTTCTGTTTAAACCTTGCATTAAAAAAATATGACACCAGAAGAAGTAGCAGAAGCTGTTGCTTTACAGGATGATGGACGGAGCATTTGTTACATCGCAAATGCTTAGGAATTTCTCGAAGTACAGTGTTTGATGCAATACAAAGATTTCGGGAAACAGGACAATACACCAGAAGGCCAAGTTAAGGTAGACGAAGAACCACAAATCAAGCTGAAGATCGTTTTCTTAGGTTACAAGCTTTACTCTATCGTACACTACCAGCACTCATACTTGTTCAACGATTAAATGATGTCCATAGAAACACAGTTTCCATTTATACCGTTCGAAGACACTTAAATCTTCTTCTTCAAGTGCCATCTTTTGGATCTTTCCCTGCATATTTAGTTGGAGCAAGGTGTATTTCTCTCCACGTGTAATATGTCCGAGATATTCTAATTTTCTTGTTTTTATTGAATTTAAAATTTCCATTTCTGTGTTCATCCTTCCCAGAACCTCTTTGTTTGTGACGTGTTCTGTCCATGATATTTTCAGAATTCTTCTGTACACCCACAGCTCAAATGCTTAAATGATTCCAGTTTTATACTTAAATGAATATGGATAAATGTCCAAAATACCTGTCACGGAATCTCTATTAACAGCAGATTATCAGAGGCAACGTTTACACTTCGTTCGCGAACATCTTAAAGGGGTGTTGACGATTGGAGTGCTGTGCTTTTTAAGGATGAATCAAGATTTAACAGATACTCATCAGATGGACGGCCTACGCTATGAAGAAGAGCTGGTGAACGTTATCAGCAATATTGTTTTACTCAGAGAGTTTAATTTGGTGGAGGTGGTATAATGGTGTGGGCAGGCATTTCCCTAGAGGCTCATACAGAACTTTTTACAATTTAAAGGGGCAATTTGAATGCTCAACGGTATATTCAGCAATGTTTGGAAGATCAAGAAGTGCCATTTACCCCATTTGTTGAAGAAAACTTTTGTCTGATGCAAAATAATGCTCGTCCGCAAATCGCAAGAATATTACGGGAATACTTGGACGAAGAAGGGATTCGTTTATTACCATGGCCCCCAAAGAGTACAGACCTTAATCTAACAGAGCGTGCATGGGATATTTTGGGACGACGTATTCGACGTAACGATGGTAAGTTTGGAACCATGAATGATTTGTAGCAAGCAGTTCGTGACGAATGGGAGCAAATCTCTTAAGCAGACTTTGCTGCCTTCATCCGAAGTATGACTAATCGAATGAGAGCCGTAATTAGGGCTCGTGGAGGTAATACACTCTACTAAATATCATTTTCCATAAAAAATGTTTATCTTTAAAAGAAAAATAATTTTTGTTTCTTTGTAGATTTTCAAATTTTTTTAATTGTTTATTGTTTTTCTGTGTAACATTAAGTTGTAACAAATTTGACTTTTAAATTTTGTTTATTATTAAATACTCAATTGGGAACATCTTAAACTTTTTTAAACGCCAGTTTTTAGGAAAATCTGAGTGGCCGGTTAATTTTGCACTCCAGTGTATAATCAATTCGATATCTTAAAGACTCAGTGTTGCTGCCATAATCAAATGGAGCTTTCCAAGTGTGTAATTATAGCTTGGGTACTTTATAACAGGTGTTTGTAATGATCATGTCGTTTTCCTTACAGAATTCATATAATCTTTGTTCTCGATCGTTAGGTGAAATTCCCATCATAGTCAAAATCTCTTTTTTAATAATTTAAACAACCTCCACTACAAACTATTGCCAATTTTTTTGACATAATTTATATGTGTTACACTTAATCTACTATTATGATATTGCTAATGTTTTCCAAAGTGAAATACAAATCATAAAATTATTTTGTTAAAGGCCAGAACCAATTTTTCGTTATCATCCTGTAGCATTAGTTATCTAGAGTTCGAGAACTCGTTAAAAAGTAGAAGAAATTTGGCTTTGTGGCGATGTGGCTCTGCAGGGTCTTCTTTGGCATTCACTATTGAAAGTGTATGAAACTTTTTGCGAAGTTTTAGGAACGGAGGATTATCGCAGGCAAAGAAATCAAGTGCAAGGTTAAGTGTGTACTGTGTACAGAGGGATGACTTTAAATTTAGAGAAATATAAAATATTTTATACATTTAAGTTCCAAATTAAAATTGATATGTTACAAGTCTATGCACTTAATGCTAATTGTGAATGTTCTTTTGGAAAACACTTTTTTTAAAACCACTAGTAAGGATTATACTTACAATTTAAAATATAATATTCAGACTAAAAAAGGTGGTTTGCGGGGTTTTGCTTTAGATATAATACATACAGTTATTGAATTTGCTATTCTAAAACGTCGCAATATTGATGTTGCAAGGTTCCAGAAAATTCGGTGCTGATAGGCAGTAACTTCCTATTAAATTGAGCGTGATCGAATATACTAGATTCTAGCGGTCATTGTACTATAACTTGCTCAAATCGAAGATAAAAATATAAGACTTTTACAGATAAGTTTAACATTTATGAAATTTCATTAAACATCATTTTGTATGTGTCTATGGACTTAATCTAGATAGACTAGAAATTAAAAATATAAGAAATAAATAGAATATACTATTTGTACTGGGAATTTATCGCAATTTTAGTTTTTTTTTTACCGCATCAACCCTAGGGTTATTAGCGGGGTGGTATATCTTTATTTTAGAAAAGTAACACTTAGTATATTATTAAAATTTACATAACAGTTTTGGAAAATACAAACATTTTATGTTATGTTACAGTTTGTTATATAGTTTACAATTTTTGATAAAATTTATTGTATTGCTGATGTCTTCTTTTAGAGTTTCTTTCAAATTGTGTTTTAGTTTTGCTGTCGATCTTGCTGTTGAGTACACTGGACAGTCTATCATTTTATGTTGCACTGAAAATGGTATTTGACAGGTGTGGCAAATCGGCTGAGGGTCCTTGGAGATGATGTATCCATGTGTAAATTTTGTATGACCTACCAGCAGTCTGTTAATAACACTTGGTCATGTCTTTTAGCTGGGAGCAGTAATAAAGCAGAAGTAACATCTGGTTTGATAATTTTTAATTTTGCTTCTGTTTGGTTCCATTTTACTGTCCAGGTTTTGTAAACGTAAGTTGTTATTAATGTTTTTTGGTCTGAAATTGGTATGTTTTGGATAATAGGAATTGTCATGTTATTAATAGTTTCTGTTGCTGCTTTATCAGCTGCTTCATTACCCTTTATCCCAACATGGGATGGTACCCATAAAAATGTTATGTTTTTACCACATGTTTGGGCATTGTATAGCATGTCTTTTATTAATACTAAATTGGCATGAGTAGGATACATCTGCTTGACACCATTTAAGGCACTTAGAGAATCTGATATAATAAGAAAGTTTGTATCAATCCTGGTACATTGGTTCAGTGGGTTAAAGATTGCCTGCAGTTCTCCAGTATATATGCTACACTCCTTGGCTAGACGGGTGACAGAGGTGTTGTCTTCCAAAATTGCTGCAGCAGCTACACCATTACTGCTTTTAGAGGCATCAGTAAAACTTAGTTTGAAATCAGGGTATCTGGAGATGGTAGACCGGAATTGTTGATTTATTTCAGAAGGATTGTGTGAATGTTTGGGATAGTTAAGTTAGGTAAAATCTACTTTTGGTATTTGAACTTTCCAGAGAGGAGACTGGTATCTGTTTGTAGAAGTGGCTCTCAATTGATGTATATCGAATTCAAATCGATTTATTCGTTCATTGAAAGGTAAGTTTCTAGGGCAATAATTTGAGTACAGAATTGGAGGGTTGCTCCTTATTAGGCTTGTTATAAACGGGCTTTCCTTTGCATTGAGATATTTAGTAGCACAACACATTGAAAAATATTGTCTTCTGAGAGTTAATGGCGGTTTTCTTGCTAGGACTTGAAGGCTACTAATTGGCGTGGTTCTGAAAGCTCCGAAAACTATGCGTAATGATGTGGATTGGATGATGGCAAGCAATTTTAGTTTAAGATAATATGTTTATTTTTACATTTTGATTTTTACTTTGGAAATAATACTACCAGCATATAGAATAGTCTTATTTCTCTTTACGTGCCATCTCCGCGACGAAGATTGGCAATCAACATGGTTATTCTGATCTTGGATCCTGCCGTTATGAATAGTTCGATTGATGTGCATCCGTATCATTCCCTCAAGTTACGCAACCATGAGATTTTTCTCCTTCCTACACCTCTGTTGCCCTGGATTTTTCTTTGTATAATTAATGGAAGTATGTTGTATCTTTCATTACGCATAACATTTTTTTGTTGACTTTTCTCATGACTTCGTTGTTTGTTACATGCTCGGTCCATGATATCTTCAGGATTCTTCTATACACCCACAGTTCAAATGCTTCCAACTTTTTAGTAATCGACGCGTTAAATGTCCATGCTTTTATCCCGTGAAGCAGAGTCGAGAAAACATAACACCTGGCCAGCCTAACTCTTAAGTCTAATTTCAGTTCTCTTGCACAAAGTACCTCTCATTTTATTGGAGTTTGTTCGTGCTTTCTCTATTCGAAATTTGATTTCTTTGGAGTAATCGTTTATGATTAATTATTGTGCCAAGATAATTGTAGTTTTCATCATTATTTTGGGTTTTTGATATGCTCATAAATTTAGTTTTCTTGAGGTTTATTGATAATCCATATTCTTCTTCATACTCAACTATCTTGTTCATTAGCTGTTGGAGGTCCTGGAGGTTGTCTGCTATTATAATAGTATTGTTCGCATATCTAATGTTGTTAATTGGTGTTCCGTTCACCTTTATTGCTTCCTGCTGTTTCTCCCTCAAGAGCTCTTTTCATAATTTTTTTAGAGTATACATTCAATAGTAGTAGTGACAATACACACCCCTGTCGCACTCCTTTTTTAATTTCGAATTTTTCTGATGTGTGTTCATTATTGCGTATGTGTGCCTTCTGTTTATAATATAGATTTGTTATAATTCGAAGGTCATTGTATTGTAATTGTTTTGCTTTGAGGACTTCCATTAGCTATTTGTGGCGGACTTTATCGAAAGCCTTGTAATCTATGAAACAGACGTACATATCTTGGTTCACATTCAAGCATCTCTGGATTAGTATGTTGAATGCAAACAGAGCTTCACGGGTACCTACGCCGCTACGGAATCCAAATTGGGTTTCTTGAATACAGATATCAAGTATTTGGTAAATGCGTTTATGAGTGATCTTTAGAAACATTTTAAGTGTGTGAGATATCAGGATTATGGTGCGGTGGTCAGTGCATTCTCTAGCATTTTTCTTTTTTGGGAGACAAATAAATGTTGAGGTCAACAATTCATTGGGAATGTCACCCGACTGATAAATTTCATTAAAGAGCTTTAAGAGGACATCCATGTACTCATTTTATATTATTTTAAGGATATCAATAGGCAGTTGATCTGACACCGGGCTTTTTCAGTTTCTGGTGTTCTTTAGTGCATACAATATTTCTTCCTTTGTAATTTCCATACTTGTTTCTCTGTCCTCGACAGATATGTCTTGTAGGATTCCTCTTTCGTTGTCGAAGAGCTCTTCCATATATTCTTTCCATCGTTTTAGCTTTTCGTTAGTCATTATCATAGTATTTCCATTTTTATCTAAAAGAGTTGTGTTGTGGTTTCTTTTTTGCAGCCCTGCCAATTCCTTAACCATTTTATGTAGGTTAAATAGGTCATATTTGTTTAGAATATCTTCTATCTCCTTAGATTTTACCTCATAGTAAGTTTTGCCCCTCTTATCATTTTTCTGATTACATTGTTAATGATTTTGTAATTGTGACTGTCTTTGTTCTTGGCTTGTCTTCTTTGGTCCATCCTGCCGAGTATTTCGTCGGTCATCCAGTTGTCTCTCTTTTTTATCGGTTCTTTTATTATCCCTGCATGGAACGAGGAGGCAGTTTCTTAATGTTTCCCATTGTTGGTTTATCTCGTAGGTGTTAGTATCTAATTTATCAAAGTTTTTGTGTATTTTCTATTGGAGTTTGTTTTTTATATCAGCTTAATACTCAGCTTTTATATCAGACCCGAAACGCGCATAAAACGTCAAGATAGAGCAAATCTGACACCGGATTCGTGATTAGCATGCAAAATTAACTGCTAAATGATAACATTGTAACAAAAAACATTGTTTTCGACGAAATATTTCGTGATATTTAATACACTTTTTACTTGCATTATTATTGATGAATGTTATGTATATTCTTGCTTATATTGTTTGTATTGATCTTCTAATTTTTCTCGCAAAATAAAAATTTCATTTAAAAAACTCGATGTCGAGTTGGTCCACTCGTATTTACACAGTATTTACTAAAGGCGTACTTTTTTTCGTATTAATTCATTTTTCTTATTAAATGATAAATGTGGCTTAACCCATTAGCGTCCAAATTATTTTTCCCTTACGACTATACTTCTTATACTAAGGGTTAAATTTAGGTAGGGATCTGCTACAAATCGATCGACGAAAATCTAATAAAGTAATATTTGACTTGTTAATGATTGACTCGTTTTTAGAGAAGCCATGAATTTACTAATGATAATAATCAGGTGTGTGACTATTTGCCAATATACCTTCTTACCTCTGATTTTGGTGTCATATTTTCCAACAAATCAGTAGTGTTGATCCATGATTCTCCTTTGAATGTTTTATAAACTTGCGGTTAAGAAATCAACGTTTTCCTCTGAGCTTGTGATTCCATCTACTGACTTGTACAAGAGGTTCGGTATTATCAATATTAGATGTTATAGTAACACATATTATCGTTCCATTCTACAAAAAGATTCTTTACCAAAAATTTTTGTATCTTGTATAGGACACTTCGCTAATCTACTTTCCCGCAAGGTTTCTGATGCTCGGTTTTCACATTTTTGTAAATGAAATACTAAATCTCTGCTGGTAAATAAACTATTAAAGAATACCCAGTGCCTTGCAGGTTCAGAAATGCAATCTAACGTATCAAGTACTACCCTTGATTCTATGGTCAAATATTCGCGATCATTTTTAATAAATGTTGTGCCAATATATAAGTCAAAATTATAACAGTAGGTATATGGTACTTCCACAAAAATCCCATAATTTGTAGCTGAATCGAATAACCTTTTCACGTATAAATTGCTTCAATGAGTTATCTCGTGTTGTGTCCTATTTATAGATCAGTAAATTTGTCCGATGTTTATATTATAAGGATATTAGAAATATATTACAACAAAAGTTATAATACAGATATTGATCCATAGGTACGCAATAGACTGTAAGGTAAACATCAACAAATTTTTTCTTTTTTATTACCAATTTTCTACAAACGATCTTAAAATAATTCTAAATCAATTCAAGATTAACATAAAAATAGAAGACTATCCAAATATGTAGTTTACTAAATAAGAATTAGATGGCAATCTATCTGCTCCAGAGATAACTATAAATTTTATATTACAATTTAATATTGTCTATGTATATAAAAAAATATATTTCACTATGTTAAATTAATGTCGCAAATTTTATAAGAACAGTGTCAATGACTCCTACAGATAAAATGTACCTTAAATTAAATATTTTAAATAATATAAGCTGCATACTTCCACTATCGATGCTTTTTCAGCTGGACTACAATCTGAGATTATGAACACGGAATACCTACGTGTGCACTGTACTACAGTTCCTACGTTGCCACGCTCACGTAAGGAAAGGCTTCTGTTTGATACAGATAATGATGTGATTTATCAAAATGAGTATATTTAAATCAAAAACAATAACATTAGGCTTAGATATTAGTTATGAGGTATGAGAAATTGATTTTTTAAATAGTTCTATCACGAATATAATAAAAAAAGGATGTGACAAATATAGAAAATTCTATGATTTAAAAGAGGAGAATTGGGCATATGTAGAAAATAAATCAAAACTAAATAGAAGAAAAACTTCAATAAAACTAGGCCCTTTTCAAATAAAAAAAATCATATAAATGCATTATATGAAGTAAGGTCATGGGGTGAAAATGTGAGATACTGAAAAAAGTGGTGCAGAAATGAGATAGTTAATATTTTGTCTTATTGTTTTGTAATATAATTATTTTGTCAAATCCTAATATTAATTATCCTGATATATTTATTTTCTTTAATATTTCGTTAACTATTGACTTTAGTTAAAGGTATTTCATACCAAAATTCAGAAGTATTGATGTTTTTGTCTACTTTTTCTTAATTGCCTGGAGTAATTGAGTTAAATCCGAATTATGCAGCTGATTTGTAAAATGCGATTCTCTCGAAAACTGTTGAGTTTTGAATTTAATAACAGGTATACCTTTTTTTGTTAAAATAACGTATCTTACTTTTATGCCACATATATTGCATATGTGGCAATATCAGCTACGTCAATTGCATCAACTTATAACTCCTCAAACTAACAGGAATCCAGTTCTAGATTTTTATTCATAAATATTTACAAACGTGAAAGTTATAGTGAAAAATAAAATTTTAAATTTCCACTTTAACACCCTGTATCTCTTTTAATATCAACATTTTATTAAAGCAAGTTGGCTTAAATCGTAGTCTTTTAAAGTGATGAATTTACTGTTTTTTTTTGTACAATTACTTAAGGACCACCCTGTATAAGTACCTGTTTGTACAATATTCTAAAAATAACATTTTCAGATATTTTCTACGGATCTCTTACACCAGGCAACGTTGCGTTCATTCAAGAATCTTGTGTTGACAACATAACCTAAGTTGTCAGAATCATATGTTTGTATTCGGATTTATCGCAAATTTAAACGTGTTTTAGGACTGTTTTTTAAGTGAAAAAGTGAGTTTTTTGTGGATTATTTGTTGTGTTTCGAAGTCAGCTGAGATCACGTAAGTTTTTAATAGAAATTATATAATATTTTCATTGATTACGCTCTTCACAAACTTGTATTCGCGTTGGTGGCGTATTGTTTATTAATGATAGTGATAAGAATATATTAATACATATTTAATGATCTTGATAAGTGAAATATTATGAATTTAAAAATCGTTTATTGTTGTTTATTTTTTAAATAAAACTAGAACATCGATATTATTAAATATCCTTTCTAATTTCGTCAGTAATATTTAGATATATGTATGTGGAAATAAATAAACACCAAGGACTATGTTTTATATGCACAATAATTTCCCTATCTAGTAAATGAAATAGTTTTACTAAGATATATCATATTCCTTTACTAATTACAGGGTGAGCCTGCTCAACAACACAGCTCAGAGCAAAAATAAATTATTATAATATAGCCTTGTATTAAATAGAGCCACACAAAAGAATAATTGTTACACTTAACAAAGATTTCTTAAAATAAGGAAATTAATCCAGGAATAGGACAGTAATTAGGCAGTTGTATTTTAAATGAATTTAAGTACATGAAATATGAAATAAAATTATTCATTTTCCTATGTTGCCAAATGCAAATCTTACCCGTGGTGCGAATAAAACGACTTACGTCGTTTAAGGATGGTTTAAAAAAATATTTTGATTGATTATACTTACTTATTTATCCTTGGCTTTTATTATCATCAACCTGTATGCGTCCACTGCTGGACATAGATCTCCCTCAACTCTTTCCATTTGTCTCTGTCTTGTGCGGCTTACATTCAGTTATTGCTAACACGCTTCAGACCGTCAGTCCATCTACCTAGTTGGTGGGCGTCCTCTGCTCCGTATTGCTTCTTGTCTTGAACTCGAGAATACGTTTTGTCCATCGGTTGTCTGATAATCTGGGGATGTGTCCTGCCAAATTCCATTTTAGCGACGCGATTTTTTCGATTTAGTCTGTTGTTTTTGTTCTACGACGTATTTCTTTGTTTGGGATTCGGTCTCTCAGAGAGACATTCAACATTTGGAGTTCCATAGCCCTCTGAGTCACGCGAATCTTATTCACTACCTTTTTTGTAAGTGTTAATGTTTCGGCTCCATAAGTGAGTACAGGTAACACACATTGCTCAAAGGTTTTCCTTTTGAGGCATATGGGTAGATCCGATTAAAATACATAGTTTAATTTACCAAATGCCGCCCAGGCTAATTCTATGCGATGTATCTCACATATCTGGTTATCTCTGTCCAACCGAATTTCATGTCCTAAATACTTATACGATGTATTCTGCAGAATATCCCTTCCATCAACTGCCATATTTCGATTTAGCACCAGATTAGTCATTATTTGCTCTTATTAATTATATTATATTCTTGTTCTTATTATTCTTTAGTCTGACCTCCAAAGAAGGCCTTCAAACATTATTATCGCATCATCCATGCGATCGGCTGTATAAAGATGAGGTCATCTGCAAATCTCAAATGGCTGAGCGTTAAGAAGACAAAGCTTATAATAATTAGCAAGAAAAGAATAACAGAAGGTCAACTCTACGTCAAGCAATCCCCTGTAGAAAGAGTGACGCACTACAACTACCTCGGCACCATAATAAATGAAGAATGGACCAACAACCAGGAGATTAGAGCATGCATCGGAAAAGCTAGATCCACCTTCAATCGGATGGGGGCGTTCTTTAAGAGTCACAACCTCTCTCTTGATACAAAAGTAAGAAATGCTACGATACTACATCTTCTCTGTTCTTTTTTATGGTGTTGATTCGTGGACCTTGAACGAAGATATGTGCAGAAAACTGGAAGCATTTGAGATGTGGCTATATCGGAGAATGCTTAAGATCCCGTGGACTGACCGAGTCACAAATGAGGAGGATCTCAGAAGAATGAATAAGAACCGACAGGTACTAACCACCATCAAATCCCGAAAGTTACAGTTTTTCGGACATATTATGCGAAATAAATCCAGATATGCTCTCCTTCAAGCCATCCTGCAAGAAAAAATATTTGGAAAACGTGGTCCAGGAAGAAGAAGAACATCTTGGTTAAAGAACCTCAGAATCTGGTTCAATACAACATCTGTGCAGCTTTTCCGCGCTGCAGCAGTTAAGATAAACATTGTCATGATGATCGCCAACATTCGTAATGGATAGGCACATCAAGAAGAAGAACAAGTATGTTCTAAAAGCGA
Source organism: Diabrotica undecimpunctata (assembly GCF_040954645.1). Lineage (NCBI taxonomy): Eukaryota > Metazoa > Arthropoda > Insecta > Coleoptera > Chrysomelidae > Diabrotica > Diabrotica undecimpunctata. Next base: position 43,599,402 of record NC_092810.1, on the reverse strand, counting down.
CATGAATAGCTTTGGAGAGACTGTGTCTCCTTGCCGTACTCCTCGCTGTATACAGAATTTATTTGTTTCTTTTTCAGATAGTCTTACGCTAGCTGTGGCATTTTGGTAAATATATTTGACTATGTTAGTGTAGCGATGGTCTATTCGACATTATTCAACATTTTATGATGACTTATGATATCGAATGTATGAAAATATCAGTGCCCATGGTTTGTTGTATTCTGCGGACTTCTCTATCAGGTTTTTTATCACTAGTGAGTGGTCATTAGTGATGTATCCCGATCTAAATTCAGCTTGTTCTCTAGGCTGCTAGAAGTCTAATTTTGATAATTTTTGTAAAAAGTTTATATGAGGACCCTAGAACTAAAGGGGTTTACGTGACTAAAAAGTAAATTTTGAGTAAATGAGGTTCAAAGTTAAGCCTTCACTGTAATTGCCATTATTTTTTAATGCTAGTTTTTCTTCTCCGGTTTAGTAACTGTATGCATTGTTATTATTATTGGTAACAAAAAATCATAATTTTATTGACTTTACTCATTTTGGAGCTATTTTTATGTTGCTAAGTAGCACTTGTACTCTTTTACTTCTAAGAAATGCAACATAAAGGCAAAAAATGTAAAAAAAGCATAAAGTTTTTGTACAAATTTATTTTTCACCATAACAATAATACATAATTAACTTATGATTCATCGACATCAGCGTCGTTAATGACCATCATGTCGCAATTTATCAAAAACTTATGGTAAATTGGAGGTGCATAGTTGAGTAACTGTTGAAGATTTGAATATTTAGCTTGCTAAATGGGATGCATTTTGTTAATCAGTACTGGCAAGATATCTGGCAGAAGGGCAGAGTTTTTGTTAGCTCCACTGGGTTTCATAGATAGCTGTCTAAACTCTTCTGTGATACCTCCAGCTGTTTTATTGTAAAAGAGGGTTAAAGGTTTGTCTTGTTGAAAATGTAACTATTGCATGCTCTGTATTCCACTTACGCTATTCTTGAAGTATGGCGTCAGTGTTTGAAAGTCTAAAAAATCATAATTTTCCATCTGAACTGTAAAGAACTTTCTACTTGTAGAAGTTATCCCCTCCATTCAATATTGAGGTACATAAAGGTTCTTTTTTGGTTCTTTTTTTTAACTCTATTCATGACATGCCTGAGAAGACTTTTTTGTTTTCAATTACATTTTGTAAACGTTTGTTGGAGACGTCAAGAGTTTTCATTATAAACTGTTCACATACTCTAAAACTTTCCAGATTATAAACACATGACACATAACTTACTGTTGCTAACTGCATTTAGTTTTTTTGTTTTTATAGGTCTGTATGGATTGATTTAAAAAAGCTGTTAGGGAGATTTCAGTGCCCAATGCTCAATTTTCTTTAAAAATTAAAAGTCTTTATTCTAACAATGATGATTTTCAAGTTTTCGTATCTTTTTAGCTTAATGATAATTGTGTTTTTTGTCCATGTAAGCTTCATCTGAATTTTTTGAAATTTTAGCACTGTTTTTTTCCACTTATCTGGCCTTCTGAATCCTTTTTTTGCCAGTCTGCTTTGGTAGTGGGAACATATTAGCAGGTAAATCATCTATCACTTTCTCCGTATTCTGCAAAGAAACAAAATGAACTCTTCTTTAAAACACTGTAGTTTATAATGACGTAAAACGCAGCAGTTTACATTCAAGTATTACTTGGAGCTATACTACTACCGATCCAAAAAGATAAACTCAACTAACAGTCTGACACAGTGGAACAGGAATACAAGTGCACTTGTATTTCTTCTCTTCCAAGCCCTACTCATAGTTGGCTTGGAGGCTAAGTAAAATAAAATAATGTCTGTGTAATAAAGTAATGACTGCATTGTTTCATCGAGAAGGAGTTTTTTCTTGATAGATGCATTCGGTGAAAAGCTTGGCCAGAGCCTGGATTATTTTATTTACGCCTAGTTTGATCGCTTCGATCACTACCTGTCATCGCCAGGGGATTTGTTTCATTTCTAAAAGTGCCGTTTTGATTTCGTATGGAGCATTAATTCTGATCCCCTGTTTGTGATTTTGGTTTCTGATCCCTCTCTTTTACATTTCGCGATAAAAGGATTCCACAACCTCAAGGATTTTGGTTCTATCAGTAGTAATGTTTCCATTTGTTTTTTTTATTTTGTACATATTTTTGTTGCCTATGTTGTTCGTATTTCGCCTCAAAACTTTTAAACTTTTGTTTTTTTTTTTTTTTTAATTTTTTAGTTATTTCTCTTGTATTGTTTTCTCTTACGTCTTTTCGGCTTGACGTTTTTATGTAATTTCTTCATTGTTGTGTAGTTGGAGCAGTATTTTTCCGTCAGCTGTCTTCTTTTACCTATTAGCTCTTTGGTATTTTGGCTTAGTTGTTCTTTATGGGTCAGAACGGTCGGGCAGCACTCTCTTTTATTTTCTTTTAGAGCCTTCATTATAATATATTATAATTAATTCTTTAGAAACCACACACATATCTTTTAAAGTTGAAAATACTCTTAACCACTTCTTGACAAATACTGATACAATACACTATATGAACCGTAGTGGAGTTTACAGACTGACTTGTTCTGATTGCGATGCCTCCTAAATTGGCAGGACTAATAGGTCACTCTCTACTAGATATGCAGAACACTCTAAAAGAGATAATACATCAGCCTTTTCTCATCACCTTAAAGTTAACAATAATCATCTTAACATCCTTGACGGTGTCAAATTAATTCACAACATCCAAGATAGGAACACTTTACGGTTGGATTTGTATGAGGACCTTGAGATTTATAGAGACATGAGGACTAGCCCCAATTGTGTCAACCGCCAAACTACCCTAAATCAACCTTTTACTCCCATACACCGACAACTATTCCCTTAATCCAAATCATCATTCTAATAATTGTCTTAAAATTTCCTTTCTTCTCTTTTTGCTACCGTTTTCCCCATTTCCAACCACCTCACTAGCATCTAGCATTTTACTACTTCCTTACTAGTCACCCATTAACACATACCTCAATATGTCCCCCCCCGTTTTCTTTCTTTTGTGTTTTTTATCATATCCCTCTCACTATCTTATCCCATCGCAGTTTCCTCCTTTATTTCCCATCCTCCTTTCAGTCACTTTTTTCTACCCATTCTGTTACATTTTCTTTCCTCGTGTCTCTTACTTCTTGGGTCACCTTGCTTATCATGCTGTGACTTGTTCTTCATCATCAATCTTTACCTCTCCTTTCGACACTTTCAGTCTGTTGACTCCATTACCACTTATACTATAGAACATTTTACTTAACTAAGCATAAGCAGTTAATCTAATCTTTGTACATCACTGATAACTCAACACTTAGTCTCTATTATTTTATTCTTACTCTGATGTACATTCACACTCATACCATTCTGTCTGGTTACCCATTCATATATTTTCTAACTATAGGACACATCGTAGACACATCGTCTCAGGACCAGCAACTTCACGTGGAGTCATACGTCACCATGTTACCAAATCCACTGGTAACTTTAACATCATAATATTTACCACCATATAATGTAAACTAAATTTAAAAAAAGTTTTAACGGGTTTTACAATACATGTATACCCACCTAGTAAGTATTAACCACATTTTGTATTAACCTTGGTCAAAATTTAAATTTCACGTTCTTTTTAATTAAGTGGTTATATACTTTTTAGGTGCACTGATGATGGAATATGGATTCCGAAAACGTTTTATGATATAGCCCGATTGGGTTTTTAAATTATATACCTTTTATAAAGGATTTTTAATAAAATTTTTTGTTATATATGGTATACAGCCAAGTACAGGAACTTAGATTCCTTATGGAATTACAATTCTACAAAAAGCTTTGTAATCTCTAAACCTTTAAGTATAAGTAAGAATATTTTGACAAGAATAAGAGGTTTCTATTTTGCTAAAAACATAGTTTTAAATTTAAACAAAGATTTCTAAGCGCCGCGCGCTTGTATCGCCGTCATCGTACACGCTTATCATATACGGCGATGGATTACGACAAGTTTTTAGCAAGATAGAATCCATTTACTTTGTCAAAATATTCTTGAAATGCTACTTTTTAGTTTAATTTCATTTCAGAAGAAATATTGTGGAGCAGCAATGACAGCACAATTAACAAGATTAATTAATAAAATTATAAAACACAATAAAATTTCGGAAGAATGGAGAACGAGCGAACTAATTCTAATATTCAAAAAAAAAACAGATAAAACAGCCAGAAAACTATAGAGGTATAAACTTACTACAGGTTACATACTACCCTAAAACTTACAACTAAAACTTTACAATTACTAATAAATCAGTGGATAAGTTTAGCAGATGAACAACAGGGTTTTCATAATAGAAGATCGTGTACATATACAATATTCGTTATAAAGCAAATTACTGAGAAATCACTAGAGTATAATAGACTAGCATTTCTTTGTCTGATTGACCTAAAGAAAGCGTTTGACAGAGTAAAACTCAAAGATGTAATCCATCTTCAGTATAATAGAGAAGTTCCCCTAAATATTATAAAAACTATCGAAAACATAGATCAACCAAAACAATAAAACGGAAGTCAGAATAGATGGAAAAGTTACAGAATCTATAGAAATAGGCAGCGTAATAAGACGAGGGGACTCATTGGGCCATATGCTTTTCAATTTAATCAAGGATGAAATCATCAAAACCGTTAACAAAGAAAGAGGATACAGAATGGGAAACAGAAATAAAAATACTCTGTTACGCAGACGGCGCAATATTGATAGCCTAAGATGAAAATAGTCTGCAAAGACTGGTCCACAACTTTAACATAAGAGCCAAAGAATTTAATATGACAATCTCATCTCAGAAAACTAAAACAATAGTTGTCAGCAAACAATCAACTAGATATAAAATAGAAATTGATGACATCAGTATTAAACAAGTTATGGAAATAACTACCTGTCAATTACACTGTCGAGCTATGGAGACCTGGACAAAGAAGTGAGAGATCAAGAATAAAAAGCAAATAGACTGGCAGGATGCCTTAATAACACTATATGGCGAAACAGACACATAATACTGAGATGAAGTCAAGAATTTATAAAGCCAGTGTAAGACCAATAATGACATATGCCTCAGAAACAAGACCCGACACAGCCACAACGCAAAGGCTACTGAAAACGGCAGAGATGAAAGTATTGAGAAGAATTACAGGAAATACGCTGAGAGATCGAAAGAGAAGTCAAGACGTAAGAAGAAAATGTACCGTACAGTTTATAAATGAATGGACACAAATTAGAAAAAAAGAATGAAGTAACCACATAAGCAGAATGGAGGACACCCGTATCGTCAAAATAGCTAGAGAAGTCACCAATCGGCAGAAGAAGTATCGGGCGAGCTCGCAAAATATGGAGTGACAACCTTCCAAAGAGATATTAATGCGCCAATGAACAAGCAGAATTGCTTATAAAGAGGAAGAAAATATTCTTAATTATACTTGAACGTTTAGAGATTATAAAGCTTTTTACAGAATGTCAATTCATTTAGTAGTTTTTTAGAAAAAAAATCCCAAAAATTACCAATTAAGGCAGTTTTTCAACGAAAAAATGCAAGTAACTGGAAACGGAAGCATTTTTTAAATTACCAAGATAGAAAAAGTATTTATTTCGACGAGATACGTTTATAAAAATTTTATTCGAATCGATTCGGGAAATTGTTTTTTGTTACAAGTTAATGATTAATAACAATTTCCAACCCAAAATAACATAACATCGTATAAAAAAGGTTGGTGCGGTAGAAATGCAAGAAAAATTAGTCGGTTTATGCTCTGCTGGTAGAAGTAAACCGCTCACCTAGTAGTTAAGCCAAGATATTCTTCGTCGTTATACAATTCGCTTTCCTTGAATTTCGCCTTACATAATAAGTTGTAATAATGAGTATTTTTGCTCTCTCATCACGTCGGTTTCTGTTAATAATATAAAATATTAACAAACGTACAACAAAAATAACAGTATGCTTTATTTTATCCTTTAAATCTTTTTCTTTTTCTTTTAATGGCGCTAAAACTCTTTGTTGGTCTTGACCTGCTTAACAACATTCTTCCATTCTATCCTGTCAGATACTTTTCTTTGCCACTATCTGATGTTCATGGTTTTAAGATCTTCCTCTCCATCGTCTATCCACCTGGCACCAGCCATAAGACCTGGCGCATATTGAACCCAGCCGAGGCCCAACACACGCCGAAGCCACAGGCGACCCGTGCATTTATTTTTCTAGTGCAGCGCATATTGAACCCATCCGTGGTCTGTCGCCGTGGCCAGTTGCTTAAATGACTCCAATCGAGAAGCATGTTTTAATCAATTTACTTGACTCTGAATCGAAAGACGAAGACGTTATGATTATGTGTAATTTCGTCCTCATATAGTCCTCGTGGCTGATATCGTATACCACGGGATGATCCTGCACGAGTTCAATCAGCTTCTCTATGTCTATCTCGGAAACAAAAATAAGTAAAAGTAAAGAGCAAGGAGTAGTGTTAGTGGAACACGCATGCAACGACCCACGAAAACTGTACGCTGATGACAAACATTTTCACTTGTTACCGGCGTGTGCATGAGCTGGTCGTAGAGTGGGTTCAGTTTGCGGTACCTCGCCATTAACTGTGCTTACCAAAACTGCCCACGCATTTCGCTCCGCTGGGTACAATATGCGCCGGACCTTGCGGGGCCTTCCTCTTGTAATATTTGCTTGGACCACTGGATCCCTTGATCACTTTTAGAGCTTGATTATCTGCCTTTTTTTAAGGGGCCAAGTCAGTTTAGTCTTTGTGTCTACAAATCTAACGATTTCTGCGCTCTGAATTGATTCATCCAGCTCATAGTTCATTTTTATTCTCTACGAACTATCGCTACAATGGGTTGTTCCAAATGTCTTTCCGAATATTTTGCTCTCAAATATTCTCAATTGATTTTCGTCGTGGTTGAAAGGGTCCACGTTTCACATCCATCTGTGTCCACTGTTCTAACTATTGTTTTGTAGATTCTAAGCTTAGATTCACGATTCAGTATAACATACTTTTCATTAAGTCTTTATATGCATAAAAGCACTTATTACCGCGAGTTCTCCGCCGGGAATCTCTTATTGAAACAATTCGGAAGTGTTTCTATCTCAACAGCTTTTCGCATAATTCTTTTTCTTCTTCAAGTCTCATCTAAAATAGTTGAGCCAGGATATTCTTCGTCTTCTTATAGTGAGTATTTTAGCTCTCGCATCATATAACCTGAGTACTCCGGTCCGTTTCTATAAATATATAAAAGTTAACAACACTATAACAAATAACAGTATAATGCTTTATTTAATGCTTTAAATATTACTCGTAAAATTTCAATAACATGTTTAACAAACAACTTTTATAACTTAGTAAAACAATACACAATTAAAAACAATTACAAAATGAATATTAATAGTTTTATAGAATTCATAATTAGTGAAATATTTTTTATGCATGATTTAGAACCAGATTTTGGAAATATTGGTTAACTACTGACAAAATGGAAGAACAAACATGTACTAAGAGTATAATTTGTTTTTTTAAAGAATATAACTCTCTATTATTATGAACTCTGTTTAAAAATGCATAAAAACTTCTAAAACATCATCCGCACAATATTTAATAAGAGCATTTTATATAAAATATAAAGAATAAAAACATAATTCAGCGATGATGTTCAGAAACCAGCAGATAATTTTCTAGTTGCACATTTATTTAGCAGACAAAACAAACAATGTAACAAAAAGATTCTTACATAACAACAGTCTTGGCATTTCTTATTATGTATTTGCTCCCCCAATTTGGCATTCTTAAATATAATTAATTATCAATCTTAGTTCCTTTAAAAACTCCTTGAAGTACACTAACATCTTTTGCGTGTTTCATGACGACAAAATGTTGATTTCTATACGAAAAGGTTCTGATATCTTTAACTTTCGGGATTGCGGGGCTTCCAATTTTCTTTTTGAACCCTTCTACGCCGTTATACAGGTAGCCTGCCAGAGGCTCTGATAGGTTTTCGGTGACGACGTAGAGTACTATTTCCTTGGAAGGGAGAAGGGACAGTTGAACTTTGGTGGGTAGTGGAATGTGGATAGTTTGGAAGAGTTGGAACGAGTTTAGAGTGTTGTCGAATCTAAAAAATTAAAAAGAGAGTAATATCTGTTTTGTACATATTTTATTTATTTATTATTAAATTAATTTGACAAAAATGCTTTGATAATTTGACAAATGAAGTTGTGCAAAGTGTCATATTCAGGAAAACTTTCAGTAAAGGGCAAAATAAAAGTATTGGTAAAGTTAGTATATCCATTTTATAAGGACGAGTTCAGACCAACACTATAAATTTTCTTTTTTTTTATTTTCCAAGTAAAGATTTGCAATTTGTCCTGTTTGGACAATAATCAAATATGATCATTCAAACAGAGAAATTAACATGAGCGAAAAATACCTGCCAGTACTAGTACCTTCCTTATTAAATTTAACTAAAATTAATATTAAAAATTTTTTTTTCTTATATTCTAAACAATTTAATTATGAACATCTATCTCTGAAAGTCTTTTCACCTTCCTGCTGTTGTCCAGTAGGTTTACTATACTATAACCGCTTTATATGCCTATCACTACACTTTTTTATTTCTTCGCGCACAACACTCACTGAGAGATCACGATGTATGACTTCATTAGGGACGTAGTATTGTGCATTAACATTCTGCCTAAGGACCTTCTATTGGAACCTCTGCAGGATTTCAATATTAGATTCGCTTGCACACCCGCATAGTTGAATAGGTCCAGGTGGGTTTTAGAATTACTCTATACATTAATAATTTATTTTCTAATCATGAATGTGTTGCTTGTGTGAGTCCATTTTAAAAGAGGTAAAAGAAATAAATTAGACTTACTCACAATCAATTTAATTTTACTACCAAAGACAACCGGTTTCGCTTTCTAAAATTTGCAAAGCATCATCAGGTCAGTGGTACAAAGTAAATTAAATGCTGAAATTATAAAAAGCCCATATAAGGGTGCTGTCTTATAAGGATATAGATCAAAAAAGTTATAGTAATTATGCCAATATTACATGTCTGTGTTTATTAATATGCATAAAATTGCTTTAGCAGACAAAGTAACAACCCACAAATTGGTAAGAGAAAAAATCTGTTGAATTGTAATAAATTAGAAATAAACAAAATACTACTTACATTCCGGTACAAGAGTTTTTATATAGTGATTGGTGATACATAGTTCAAACTATCCCGTATTGCTGATAATGGGTGATCTTCGGTCAATGTTGTAACTGTCTGACAACTTAGGAGGAAGCTTCTTGAGGGGAGGGATGTTAACAGATGATATAGGCGTAAGCTATATGTTATTGTTTGTTGAAAAAAAGTGATGTTTTATATTATTTAAAATATTAAAGTTATTTCTATTTATTAAAGAGATATATTTTAAAATGTGTGTTAAATTGTTGAAAATTTTTATACAGAAAGAGGACAGTTATATGACAATGAATGAAAGTACTTGTACTATTTTGTACCTTGTATTTATAAAAAATAGTACAAGTACTTTCATTCATTGTCATATAACTGTCCTCTTTCTGTATAAAAATTTTCAATAATTTAACACACATTTCAAAATATATTTCTTTAATAAATATAAATAACTTTAATAATTTAAATAATATAAAACATCACTTTTCTTTCAACAAACAATAACATATACCTTACTCCTATATCATATGTTAACATCCCTCCCCTCAAGAAACTTCCTCCTAAGTTGTCACAGTTACAACATTGACCGAAGATACTCACCATTGACACCCATTATCAGCAAAACGGGATAGTTTGAACTATGTATCACCAATCACTATATAAAAACTCTTGTACCGGAATGTAAGTAGTATTTTGTTTATTTCTAATTTATTACAATTCAACAGATTTTTTCTCTTACCAATTTGTGGGTTGTTACTTTGTCTGCTAAAGCAATTTTATGCATATTAATAAACACAGACATGTAATATTGGCATAATTACTATAACTTTTTTGATCTATAACTTTTTTGATCTATATCCTTATAAGACAGGATCCTAATATGGGCTTTTTATAATTTCAGCATTTAATTTACTTTGTACCACTGACCTGATGATGCTTTGCAAATTTTAGAAAGCGAAAGCGGTCGTCTTGGGTAGTAAAATTAAATTGATTGTGAGTAAGTCTAATTTATTTCTTTTACCTCTTTTAATTTATTTTCTATTGATAGTTCAGATCTTCTTCCAAGTAGCCAGTAAAGTTGTCTCAATTTTAATCCGAGTTGTTTTCGTTTATTGAAGATGTGGTTTCTGCAAGTAAGTCGTCTATCAAGATGAATACCAAAGTATTTTGCACTATCGAATTGCGGTATATCTTAATTGTTTAGTTGTACAGGTGGACATGGTTTGATGGACCCACGTGGACCTTGATTCAAATGATTTAAAAAATTCAGAAAATTGATTTGTTTTTATTGTGTGCTTGGGAGGGCGGTATAATGATGATATAGAGATTGGCCCACTCCACTATAATTTATTGCTAATATATTACGGAATGAAACATTTTTTACTGTAGCCCTTTCTGAGAAACAGTGGATATGCTAACTTTACATTAAAGCTAGCATAGCCCTAGCTGTATTTAAGAAAAGGGGTACAGTGCACATCTTGGCGGCATATTGTATTGCTAATTAATTGCTGTTGATTGGTATAATAACCAATCCCCAAAAGCTACCTCATCATCCCCTAGCTTAAAACATACTTCCGGAAACCAAGATATCGGCCAAAAGGCGAACCGCAAAGAAATTGATTGCTAATTTATTGCCAAAGTTTTACGCCAATAAGCAATTTATTACTGCAACCGTTTCCGACAAACAATGATTATGCTAACTTTACGGTAAAGCTAGCATAGCCATAGCTATATCCTGGCAAGGAAAATGGGTACAGGGCCCATCTTGGCGGCATATTTGATTGCTAATTAATTGTTGTGGATTGGTGTAATAACCAATCCTCAAAAGTTAGCCCATCATCCTTTAGCTCAAAACATACTCCCGGAAAACCAAGATATCGGCTAAAAAGCGAACCATAAGGAATTGATTGCTAATTTATCGCCGAAGTTTTACGCCAAGAAACAATTTCTTGTTGCAATCGTTTCCGAGAAAAAATGATTATGCTAACTTTGCATAGCCATAACTATATCTCGGCAATGAAAAGGGTTACAGGGCCTATGTTGGCGACATATTTTATTGATAAGTAATTGCTGGTAATTGGTATATTAACCAATCCCCAAAAACTACCTCATTCCCTAGCTTAAAACACACTCTCGGAAAAACCCAGATATCGGCCAAAAATTTCTTCTTATTCCATCAGCCCAGGCTAAAGTTACTACAAAAAGTTAAATAATGCACTTTTTATGCAATATGTTCCGATACGATGGTTGATATACACCGATAAGTTTTTTTTTTTTAAGTTATAACTGTTCTGAAGCTAGTTTCTTGTGGCATCTTTATGCAATTACTATTTTCGCTGGCAATAAGACATTATTTAAGTATAAAATAAGATTATTTTTGACGTTTTGAGAACCATTTCCGAAGTGGAAATCGAAACGTCAAAAATAAACCTATTTTAAGCTTGTATTGTGGCTTATTCCCAATGAAAATAGTAATTTTTTAAGTTATTGCGCTAGAAGGAAAATACTCGTAGACAAGTAAGCCTTATGCTACACTCAGCAGAATAAGTAAATCATAAATTAAGAATTAATAATAAATAAAAATTATAAGAAGATATAGAAAATTAAACAATTTAAAGTTCAAGCGCCAGCTACATATTTACCGGGTATATATACTCGGCGTTAGTGCTAGGGAGACTCAATATACAGTGGTGGTGGCGGTACGCGTTGAGCGCAGAATGTTAACAATTAAAATCAAGGGCTTTGCAATAAAATCATTTTGAAAAACACATAAGAATCTTGTACATGGATGCTTAAATTTTACTATACGTACTTTCTAATTTTAAAAATGTTTTTCACTGAGTTTCAGAGCTTTCAAAATGGCCGATTTCGCGTTTTTTTTTTAAATTTAATCGCTTATTATTCCTCAGTATCGATCAACTTTGAGAAGAACCCAAAAACCTATGTCCCGGGCGAAAAAGTTAATTTTTGAAATGTGTTTGATAAAATCTCGACCAAGGTAGCCCGTGGTTTCTTGCGTATTTAATATTAGGGACTAACTTTTGATAAGCTTGTGTAAAAAAAGAAATCGAGTCCGAATACATACTTTTTTATCCATTTTTATTTATTTCTCCCACCAATTACTACGTTTCTTGTCAAAACTTGGATGTTATATTAGGCTGCAGTCAGAATAGCGCGAAACTCAGCTGTTTGTATAGTTCAGCGCCCTTCTGCAGTAGCATACTGAAATAGTATCCATTATATGATTGTATGCTAGCGACCAGCTTGCATACGCACCACAGCCAATCTTCAACATTTCCTCGGCAAAATAAATTAAAATATGCCGCCAAAATGGGCTCTGTTACCTTTTTCATTGCCGAGATATAGCTATGTTATTGCTAGCTTTACCTTAAAATCAGTATAATTATTGTTTCTCGGAAAGAGTTGCAGCAATTAATTTTTTCTTGGCGTAAAACTTTAGCAATAAATTAGCAATCAATTATTTGGAGTTCGCTATTTGGCCGATATCTGGGATTTCCGGGGGTGTGCTTTGAGCTAGGGGATAATGGGGTAGCTTTTGGATATTGGTTAATATACCAATCAACAGCAATTAATTAGCACTAATATGCCGCCCAGATGGGTCTTGTATCCCAGTATTCTTTTTCCTTGCCGAGATATAGCTATGGTTATGCTAGCTTTACCGTAAAGTTAGCATACCCACTGTTTATAGAAAGTGGTTACAGCAATACTTTTTATTTTCCGTAATAAATTATAATGTTGGCCTGAATTTGGCCTTATAAAATGAATATGCTAACTTTACAGACATAAAATAAAATGCTTGCGCAATCTAAAAACTTATATTTTCTTCTGTGTTCTATTTAATTCGTAACCTCCTTTGGACTTACAGGCTACTTCAGTAGCGTGTGAAGAATATCTTCTATGTCAAAACAATTATAAAATGTAATTTTCATTACAATCAGTATCATTCTTCTGAAAAGATCGAGTAAATCGCACAATAAAACGTTTTACAAACTAAAGGCTTCTTTTGGATTTAAATGCAACTGCAGTAGCGTGTAAATAATATCTCATATTTGTTTATCATTTTACTATTTGATCTCAACAGGATTCCCTGTCTTGAACCCAGCTGGTTCTGGCATTATTTTCTCATCGATAGTTTAAGAAATATAATTTAATATTAACCAATTTAATATAAAAAATTTGAGTAAGTAGATGGCATACTAAAAAAATGCTTACACAAACTAAAGGAAAATATTTTTGTTCAGTGTCCACTTTTCTGGCTCTTTTCGGTTTAAACGCAGCTGCAATATCATGTAAATAATATATTCCATCTGTTTTTTGTCTTATTTGATCTCAACAGGATTTCCTGTCCTGAATCCAGCTGGTTGAGAGATACCATTCAAGCTCTCCAAAAGTTTCAGTAAATGGCGTAATAAAATGATTCCACAAAGTCAAGCCTTATATATTTCTTCTGGAATTTCTTTATTCAGAACCTTCTTTGGAAATACATGCAGCTGCAATGTTAATATGAACCTTGTTAACTTAACAAAGAACTTACCTTCTTAATATAACTTTTCCAAAGTCTTTTGTCTTAGGCAAATGCTCGTAAGCGATTGCTACAAATATATCTTGATCCACTGCAAGCGTAGATACACTGATAGGATTACCATCGTGGAAGGTTTGGAAAACTTCGAACTGGTTGTCCTTGTTGAGTTTCCAGACGGAAGTCTTGTTTTCGACGTTTTTGTGAACGGTTACCAAGAAAAGGTGATCGTTGGTTTGGGCAACAGAAGCCTAAAATAAAACAATAATTAATTACGTGGATATAAAAATAAAAGTATATTTTTTTTTTTGGAAATTAAGTTAACAAAATCTAATTTTGTTTCTAGCCTATTTGTTATTATTCTTGTGAATAGTTTGTAGATGAGGTTTAACAGGCTTTTAAACTTAAAAACAAAATTAGATTTTTACCAACTTACGAACTTTACGTTCAGCTTATGGGTCGGTAATTCTCGAGGTCGGTTGGATCGCCCTTTTTGTGTCATAAAATGCACTTTTCAATTTTGTAGCTGTTTCGCTTTGGTACAGACATAAGTTAAATAGTTCCTTTATATTTTCTAAAAGTCTTTCTCCTCTAATCTTCGCTACTTCTATAACGATATTGTCTTCTACCGAAGTGTTATTTCTTTATTTTTGTTTTTATATCAGGCATCTCTTCCGATCGTTGGTTAACTACGCTTTGTCCAGAATTTTCTAATTTTTCTGTATAGATTCAGATTTCACTATTACTACCCTTAGTAATTCTTGTATGTTGTTGATCATAATTTTATCTTTATTCTTTTATTTCGTTATTTCTGTTCCCCACTTGTTATATTATTTGTCCAGATAAGTATGAACTTTTGAAGTTATACTTCTATACGCGCGCTCCACGTTGGGAATTTGTATGGGAGTGAATCTGTGAAATCATTACATATGTAAGATAATGAGTAAGAGAGAAACAGAAGATATATTTTCTCTCTCTTCCTCTCTCGAATATAAAAATGTTCCTTTTGTATATATATAATTTAATATTCTATATATTATATAAAGATATATATACATATAATATTATACATATAATAAAATATTTATTAATATTATTATTTACGTGATATGTTTTGTATTATTTATTAAATGTTCATAATTATATTAGTCTTTTGTATTTCAAAATAATAATCTCAATAAATCACTGTATGATCCAGAACTGTCAATTCTGAAATACCTTTCTGTCATGTCCTCGGAAGTATAGTAGTCAGTATCCCCGCCTGTCACGCGGGAGACCGGGGTCCGATTCCCAGTCGGGGAGGACTTTTTTATTAATATTATTACATTATTGCCATTTTTAAATACTTATGGATATTGCATTTTAATTTGTATTGTACTATTATGTGGAATTATGTTGCACTGTATTGTAGTGTATTGTTTTATGTATATTATTGTCATTTTTAAATACTTATGAATATTGCAGTTTAATTTGTATTGTATTATTATATTAATAACAAAATAACCAATGAATTTTACTACAGAGAATGTGTAAAAAAATTTTTGCATTCAACTCCTTTCATACATATATGAAAATAAAAATATACATTTTCATCAAAATATTGATTCAATCCTTCATTGTTAGTAAGTTGTTATTAATTCTGTTTCTCTTTCTGCTATGTCTTACCTATAGAATTACATATGTAATGACTGTGCAGATTGACTCCCAAATAAATTTGTAATGGCGAATGCATGTATAGAAGTGTAACTTCCACCGGCAGTCCCACTGGACTACCACACCCGTTTTTTTTTGGTCGTACGATATCTCTCTTTACCAAGGTCTATTTCTGTGGAGGCTTTTCCATTTATATGGTTATTACCTGTTGAAAACTGGTTTAGGACTGTAATATCTCTAAACATTTCCCTCTTGTTAGTGATCATAAGATCCATCTCGTTCCTAGTTTTTTCATCCGGGCTCAGCCAAGTCCATCTCCGATGATCTTTTTTGTATAAAAATCTGTTTATTTGGAATAAATTGTTTTTTAGCAGAAAACTAAGTAAAGTTTCAGGCACTCGTTTTTGTTTCTCAAACCAATATATAAAATTTTTCCTATGATACATCTATTTCATCTTTCATTCTACCCACACATTAGGATATAGTGTGTTATTATATTATTTAGAGCTGAAGTAGAATCGTAGAATTCTTCTATTTCATGGTCCGCATGTTTCGGGCATATACTTGTACGATTTATAAAGTATATCTTTTAATAAGTTTTAATGGTTCGGGAAGCTACTATACTAGAGAAACTATTTACTGATATAATGTTTTCATGTTATCTGTATACGAACAAGCCAAAGCCTCCCGTTGTTTCAGTTTCACTACCGACCTAATAAAACAAGTTACCCGATTTTTTTCCATAGGTTATTAGTATATAGTACATTCAACCAACTTACACCTCCAAACGATTAATGGAATTCGCAGAAAAAATTTCGTTGTAGTAAAAGGCACGTAAACTGAACTGGAGTTCTCCATAATCTTTTTAATTACTTACTTTGTCTAGAACATTTTTGCCTGTATTATTAGTTAGAGTTAATTTGTATAAAATGAGGAGCAAAAATGCAAATGGAATTTTAAATATTATTGTTTATTTGGCTAATAATGAATGTATAAATATAATGGTTAACCTGCTATACAATTATTTTGTAAATAACATTATAATAGTGTACTTACTAATTATTTAAATTTATTAATCATCATCATCGTCACTAAATTCACTACCGCTATCATTATGTAAATCTATAATTACTTGATTAATTTCACTAATTTTATTTTCTCGGATCCACCACTCTTCTATTAATTTTTCACATTTATTTACAGTTTTGGCTCATATTTCTGGAGTTGCAGGTTTTAGAGCTTCTTGCCACATTTCCCTAACTACATCGTCACTGTATCCACTGCATCCAACGTGATTATCATTATTACGTTTAGAAATTTCCAGTAACTCTGATTTGAAGGCGTATTCCGGAAAATGGATATTATTATTAACTATCAAATTTTTTATGCTCGGTACGTTCCATGACTGTTTTGGTTGTTTCTCCAAAATTTCGAATGGTAAGGTGTATTATCTAAAATTATAAATGATAGTTCACTCAGATTCTTCACTGCATGAAGAATGATGTGTCTTTTGCCTTCGCTATCTTTGTGATTTTATGCTGTCGTCTTGCCAAATTCTTTTTTTCTTTCACCCTTTGCAAATATCCACGTCTCATCTAAGTATACAAATGTTACATTTTCAGATTGAAGTCTAGTATATTCTCTCAAAAATTTAATTCTTTTGTGAACCACACTACTCATTTCGCATAAAAGTAACCTATTATTTTCTTACTTGAATTTAAATCCTAAATCTCTCAACACTTTCCAAAGACTAGTCCTCTTAATTTCAGAAATTTGTTTTTCGCGTATTTTGGCCAGTAAATTATCTAAACTGACATGTTGATTGTTTTTACGCATTCGATACAAAATATTGCGAATTTCAAAATTTTCTCCATCAGTTAAGTCAATGCTCCTAGAATGTTTACGAGTTGTTTTCTTGTCTTCGTGATACTCAGTCACAGTAAGATCTTTTTGAGAATCTCTGACAGTCTTCATTACAGTTTTTAGCTTACTTTTGTTTATCCCAAGTGCGTCACAAACGCGTTAATTTATAATAATAATGACTTTAAAGCTCCACCATTGTCTCTTTTCATGGTAAAGTATTTATGCACATTTGCAATTAATTCAGCAATATCCAACTTACGTCTAGGCATGATGGTCACTTGAAACTACACGTTTGAATTATATACTGTTTAGATAAATATAACAGAAACTTTCTAACTGTTGTGCTTAAGAGATAAAATATAGTATAACCGCTTACAAAGATCCTAAACACATTAAGCAAATTAGCCTAATGATCATTAGGAATGCTGATTGTAATTTAATTATGTTTGATAAAAAGTTTAGAAATGGTTGGAAACCGTACATAAACAAATTAAAATGTTTCCCACAAATATTTTATTTTTAGTACAAGTATTTTCATTTGAAAATAAAAAGTTAAATATATTTACCAAAACCCTAACTTTAACCCGTAATCGCAGACGTCTCAAAATCGTTCAAAATACACTCTAATAGACATATGGTCAATCTAACCACCACTATTTAAATTGACAAAATATTCGAGTTTATTCCGAAGAATTTTTTAACAAAAATTAAAAGTGATATTTTAGTTCTTTGTATCTACTTTGAATATAAATTATCCTTAGCACAGTAGTATTTGTTTCAGAAAAAAATTATTAAACAAGTAGGAGAAAGAAATTTACAATAATTAACATTATGCAAGAATACTATTTATTAAAAAATATGTAACAAAATATGCAAAACTATGAACAACGGGTTTATGACACATATATTTAGCCCAGTCTGGTTATGCAAAAATCATCGATTTCACAGCAAAATTTTTCGCAGATATCTGAAGCTTTTAAGGCATAGGTGGGGGTTACTAGATGACGAATAGATGAAAAGGTACTCGTATTTTTACCTTATGTATTTTTACAATAATAATTTATGGTCACAATTTGATTTTTTGTTTTTTCCCTTATATTTTAAATAAACAATATTTATATCATTTTTTTTATATCAAGAATATCTTTATTTTCCCGTTTTTTCAATTAAAATTGATAAACAATTTACGGAGATATTTGCAAAAAAGCAGTTTTTTGCACTAATTTATAAATTTTATTAATTTGTTTATTAACAAAATAAAATGTTATTAATACATTTGATCATGGAGAAATAACCGTCTTTTAAATTTGTGCGAAATTTCCCCCGATCGGTCAAATAGTTTAAAAGTTATTTAATTTATTTATCCCTGAGGCTAATTATTTAAACTGTTGAACTTGCCCTATGAATGATGCTAGACACATTTAGCAAATTTCATGGGATTCTTTAAGACTTAATCTATCTCAGAATTTAAATTCATATTGCGTTTTCATCGAAATTATTTACAAAATAAACGTTTTAAAAAGGGGTATGTTTTTTACTTATAAACAATTGTAATAACTTCTATATTTTTCAAGCTACAGACTTGTACGTACAACCATTGGATAGCTGGTAAAAAAATTCACATTAAAAAAAAAACCTTCTATGACCAATAGGAACGAAGTTAGCGACTATTTTTTTAAAAATCATATCTCCATTGTTTATAAACATTAAGAAGTAAAATTTGCACAAATTTTGAATGAAAATCTAAACTTTATATTGAAACTTATACCAATAAAATTCATCCAATTTTTCGAAACTTACAGCCTTTCGAAACGAAGGTACTTTCGAAAGATCGACATAGGAAAGTGGAGGGGAAACTGTTTAAGCTGCACGCTCCAAAATTTCGTCAGTCTCAGTGTAGTGGTTTTAGAGAGCAATATATTTTGTGTATTTTGAACAAAAAAGTTTTAATTAAACGTATGTATTTACTTTTTGATTTAAAATTGTAAATAATATTTAAAACTATTGAATGAATAATTAATTATAATAAATTATTATAAAAAAAACATACGATACACTCTCTTTAAATGATTTAAGATACTTACAATTCAGCAGAAATATCGGTAAATATTTTTTAAACTAGAAACTCGGCCACCAACTGAAGGTGCAGCCAAACAGCATGTTCTTCGGGTTTACTATCAATTAAAAAAGTGCCACTGGTTTTAAACCAATTTATACTCTAGATAATTTAATTCCCAAAGAGACATTAAAGCACATTACATCCAAATGCACCAAAGGTTGCAAAACTACTAGATGTGGGTGCAGAAAACGTGGTTTGAATTGTACGAACTTGTGCATAAATTTTACTGAGGAAGAAGTAGAGGAGCAAATATGCTGCAAACTCGGTACAGTTACGTTTGAAAACGACAGTGATTCTGAAAATGCGTATTTAGAGACTGATTTAATAAGTGAAGACAAACAACCTGCAACAAAAAGGTTCAGAGCTGACAGTGAAGTCGAATGAATTACCCAATTTTAACTTTTAAACCAATGTATGTAAAGAAAATAAAAAAAGTAAAGTTCAAGAAACATTGCAAAATTTAATACGACAGGTGATGAAAAAATCGACTTACTTTATCAAAGCAGTAACACAGATTAGATTAATATTTTATATCATATTTGTACGAAAAATAGAATAAAAATCAATATTGTTAATTATAAAAATACAAACAATTATAATTAATATAAGGAATTATAATAATATAATGTGTACAAAATTACTTGAAATTTAATTAGTTATAAAAAATTATAAGCATTATTACATCATTGATATAAAATGAATAAAAAATGATTTACTGGGATTTTCCGAGATTTTCCGAGGTTTCCGGGGGAGGGAGTGAAAATTACTGCGACAGACTATTCCAGCCAAACTAAAAAAAGCAATAAATGCACTCAATTTTTCCTTTTTCCGAGGTTTCTCATATTTTCCGGCCAGTGAAAACTATGTAGGTATTCATATTTCCACGAGCTACCCCAGATTAAAAAAAGAGGCTTCTAGCTGCAATGGAAGTCGAGGTAATGTAAATTTTTCCTACGTGTTTTAATTTGAAGTTCCGATGTCGAAAAAAAAAACGGAGCTGAAACAGTTGTCCTATCCACTTTCCTATGTCGATCTTTCGAAAGTACCTTCGTTTCTAAGGGCTGTAAGTTTAGAAAAATTGGATGAATTTTATAGCTATAAGTTTCAGTATAAAGTTTAGATTTTCATTCAAAATTTGTGCAAATTTTACTTCTTAATGTTGATAAACAATGGAGAGACAATTTTTTAAAAAATAGTCTCTAACTTCGTTCCTATTGGTCATAGAAGGTTTTTTTTAATGTGAGTTTTTTTTTTACCAGCTATCTAATGGTTGTACGTACAAGTCTGTAGCTTGAAAAATATAAAAGTTATTACAATTGTTTATAAGTAAAGAACATACACCTTTTTCAAACGTTTATTTTATAAATAATTTTGATGAAAACGCAATATGCATTTAACTTCTGAGATAGTTTAAGTCTTAAAGAATCCTATGAAATTTGCTATCATACATCATTGCTAACATCAATAACAATCTCTATGATTCCTTCTTCTGTTGCAAGGAATATAGTATTACATGTAGCGATATTGAGCATTAGGGATTTTCTAAGGTTGATACGGCTACCTGTCATAATCTTGTCTCCTCCAGAATCCATGGGACAGACTAGCAGTTTGGTGTGAGATGCTGGAAATATTTTCGTACTCGCCTGGGGTAATACATTTTGAGATAATGACCTTGCCATTTTATTTATCAGGTGTTTCGCGTTATTTTAAGCAGATTACATATCCTTAGTTCCAGTTGTTACAGATATTCGGTTGCCAAGGCCTTGTTTGTATTAGGTAGAGTTCAGAAGGCGATAAATCAGAAACAACCTCTTTTATCCTTTTAAAATAGTAGTACAAAATTCAATAAGTTCACGGTACACCTGGTACTCATTAAAAAAGCATTCGGTATCATATAAAAATAATAGTAACAAGTAAAATAAAAATATCTGCTTACCAAAACTGGAGATTTGTTCTTAATTATTTGATTCTGTCGGAATTGTTTATCCTTTCCTACACATAGAATGTTGATGTCAAAACTGAAATCTACAAAGAGTAGACACCAAGATTCCTGAGCCTTCATTTGAAAAGACATGTCAACTATCGTTCCTCTTGTAGAAAATTCACCAGCGGTAAAAACTGTTCCGTTTCTGCACGTCATGAATTTTCCTACGTGTGTGACGTCTTAAACAAGAAAAAAGATTAATTTTTTATCCACTGGAAAATTAAGTATGTTGCGAAAATTTTGTAAACAATTTCATGATTGCCTATTATTAAAAAAAGAGCTACCAAAAAAATCCTAATTAGAGCAGGGTTTGGAATAAGTTAACATTATTTTGCTTGGTTAGTCACTAGCCTCCAATATGCACTGCTGGACATAGCCCTCTCACATGCCCAGTTATATTTTTGGTATTGATATTCTTTCAATCACTTCTACTACTTCTGATCTTTTGCGTATAGATATTGCATAACGTAGAGTAACCCCTAACATTATTCTTCCCATTGCTCTTCTCGGCAACTTGTAGTTAAGAAATCTTCTACAAGAATTACTAAAACAACGTCTACCATAATTGATTACATTGTCTCAGATTTCCCAACTCTTGATGTTCGCTCTACAATTATTAATGCAGGACTTTCTGATCATGAAGTAGTATATACCAAGTTTACAGTAACACTCTTTGTAAACCCTCTTCCAAAACCCGACGTTTAGGTAGGATTCTTTTAGCTCAGAACTTTCTTAAATTTCAAAATTTATGCTTGCTTCTAGGTGGCACTTCTCTTCGTTGGAGGTGGACTATAATTTCAGTCAATTTTTGGATAAGCTTGTATGTATTTTCTTTAATTACAATTAAAGGTATTATTATATTAATATAAAGGACTAACAAAGGTATCCGTACATCAGTGAAGAATCTCCGTTCGCTACTTTACATCAAGAAATTTACTACCGATATCTCTGTCACTGAATATATCACCAAGTAGGAAGGGTGGGGAGGTTTGAGACACTGGGAACCTTGAGACAATTCAAATTATCCGCCTCAAACTATCTTGTCAGAGGTGCTACAAACACAGAACACCAGAACGTCGTCCACCAACTGTCAACACTCTATTTTAAAGGTGGCGTATTTATTGTACAAGTGTGTGTTTACAGGTGAAAAAAGTAAGTATTTTGTATGGTTTTTGGATAGTTAAATCAGTTTGTAGTGTAGTAATTAGAAAAGTGAGTGTGTAGACGAAATTGTTAGTTAATTAAGAGTGTTTTTAAGATAAATTGGAATATTTAAGTCTATAATTTGCCTAGAAAAAATCGGAATTTTTCATTAATTGATGCATAGGGAGGCTTGAGACAACATACAGGTGGGTGCTTTGAGATATTTCTCAATGCTCTCGCTACATTATTTTAATTTCTTTTTGTAATAAAGAATACGTTTTATGCATAAATTGTTTTGTTTTCAGAATGCTGTTTAGGTGGACAAGCAAAACAGGCAAAAAACGTCAGCCAATAAACGAGGGTGCACTAAAAACTACAGTTCAAACACTGGTTCAAAATGAAGGAAAAAACTTAAGAGAAACTGCTAGAACTTACATCATTGACAAAGAAACACTTAGAATGTATTACAGGAAGTATAATGAAAGTGATGACAGAGACACTTTTAAATTTAGGCCCCAATATAACACATCCCAAAATTTTTTCTGATGATGAAGAACTTGCATTGGAGGTATGCTTAATAGATTTGGCCGGTTTAAATTATGGAATAGGCTTAAAAGATCTTCGCAAATTTGTGTTCCTATATGCGACGTCCCGCAAAATTGGACTAGTAAGGCGATAGCTAGTAAAGATTGTGTGAGAGGTTTTCTATATTGCCATGAAAATCTCTCTTTACGGAAACCTGAAGCAACAAGTTTGAGTAGATCGACGGCTTTTAACAAAAAGAACGTAACAGATTTTTTCGATAACTTGCATTCTGTTATGAATAAATACAAATTTGGTCCCGAAGCTATTTGTAACATAGATGAAACAGGCATTACAACAGTACATCATCCAACAAAAATAATTGCTAAAAAAGGTATTAAGCACGTTTCAATAGTAACCAGCGGAGAAAGAGGAATCACCGTTACTTTGTGTTGTGCAAAAAATGCAATAGGCAATAAATTGCTTCCATTTTTTGTGTTTCCCCGTGTCAAACCTAGACAAGAAATGCTGATAGGAGCTCCTCCGGGGTCCTTTATAGCTGCTTATCCTAGTGGATGGATAACTATGGAAAATTTTCAGCTGTTTCTGAAACAATTTATAAAATACGTGAAATGTAGCTAAGAAAATCCAGTTTTGATGCTTTTGGACAACCACGACAGTCATTTGTAACCTAATGGACTAAATATATGTAGAGATAATGGTATTATAATGTTAAAGTTTACACCACATACTAGTCATAAACTACAACCATTGGACCGAACAGTATATGGACCCTTCAAAACATATTGTGATATTGCTGCAGACGAACAAATCCAGGAGTACCACTAACCATTTATAATTTACCTACAATAGTTAACATAGCATTTACACTTGCATTTAGTTCTGTTAACAAACAAAAAGGGTTTCAGTGCACCGGAATTTATCCTTGAAACAGAATAATTTTCACAGACGCCGACTTCGCTGGCACATACGTCACAGATACACCAGAACCACAGGTTGACCACGAAACACCCAATGTTTCATCTGACAAAAATTTACATGTAGGAGAAACGAATGACCATAAACCATCAACATCCACATGTTCCCATGGTATGTCAGTATTAACCCCTCACACACCTGAAAAGCAAACACCGTTAACTCCACATGATGTGCAGCCATACCCAAAAGCAGCTCCTCGCAAAGTAATAAAACGTGCTAGACAACCAGGTAAAACTATCATCGCTACAGACACTCCCATTAAAACACAAATAGAGGAAGCATATGAAATGAGGAAGTTAAGATGTAAGTAAAAAAGTAGTAAAAGCAAAGAAAATAGAGAAAATGAATTTATAAAAAAAACTTAATTAGACAAGAACAGCCGCGTTTTTAAGAAAATCGATCGAGCTCGCAGGATTCAACCTCATACATCAACATCTTCAGAATCATCAGTTAACATGTCTTCTTCCCACTCTAGTCTAGATATATCTGATGTGAATGATGATGACGCTAAAGAAGTTTTTGATGAACCTTTTTCAAACAAGCCGGTTACAGGTGACTACATCTTAGTAAGATTTGCCACTAAAAGCAAAGTCTATCATTATGTTGGTTGTATTTTGAAAACTGAGGGTGATGAGCATGAGGTCAGTTTCCTGAGAAAAAAAATCAAGCTACTTTGGTTATCTCGATGTCGAGGATATTCGAATAGTAAGCTCCGAGGATGTAATTAAACTTCCGCAACCTGATTACCTTAGTGGAACGGATAGGATGAATTTTACGTTTGATTTTAATTTTAGTAATTATGAAAATGTTTTGTAGTTTTCAGAAGTGATTGTTTTATAAATATAGTATGGGTAGCTGTTCTTTATTTCATAAATATTGTATCTGTTAGGTCTTCACTAAATAAAAGCCAAAATTGCATTAGAGTTACAGTTTTTTTTAAGAAGGTATTAGTCATAATCACAAATAAAATGAGTTCCACATAAAAATTGTCTCAATTCCCCCCACCTTCCTATAGAGAAACCTATCTAAAACTTATCAAAACAGCTGAAAAAGTTTACTATGAAAATCGTCTGGAAAGCTCTAAAATTGTTACAAAAGAAACTTGGCTCATAATAAACGATCTTCGAAATAAAACTAGCAAAGCTCAAACATTTTCCCTTCCCAACCCTGAAAATCCAAATGAATATTTCGCTAATGTGAGCAAAAATATAACATCAACTATTTTGCCACAAAAAAATTTCATTTCCTATCTCCCCAATTCAAAAAAGGTCTCTAATTCATTCTTTGTAAGACCAATCTTCCTGCAGTGCTGATACACTATTCATAAAAATTTTCTCAAATCTTCTTTTAAAAAATGTGTTAGAAGTTCTGGTCTCACTAATTAATGATTCCTTTGAAAAAGGTACCAGTGTGCCTAAAGACAGCCATTATTTTTCCTCTTTATAAGGGTGTTGAAAAATCTAATACCTTACTATACTTACTAACGGTACTATCCAAAATTATTGAGACACTTGTAAAAGCCCGACTTGTGTCGTTAAAAACATTTTATCATAAAATCAGCTCGGTTTTTTTATCTAATAAATGTACCAGTGATGCTATGTTTTCTCTGCTACATGAGAGAAAAATATCTCGTTTACCAAGTACGAAACAATAATAATTACACTGCCACTGTTTTTCGTGACTATGCTAAAGCTTTTTTACTGATTGAAATCAAACTTGGGGAATAGGAAATAACTGATACTGACTCTAGGTAAAAAAGCATTGTATGTGGAGTACCACATAGTTCGGTAATGAGCATTCTACTTTTCATTATCTTTATAAATGACATCACTAATTTAAAAATCGATGGAAATATTTTTCTTTTTACTAATGATACCAGTATCACCTGGAGCAACTCTTCATGCAACTAACTGATTTACTTACAATAAAAACCTGGTCAGACTCTTTAACCTTTGCTTCTTAATAACAGCCAGATCAGTAGCTATTTTTAAGTATTATAATTAATATTAATTTGTTAAGTAAGAAACTAGCCTCAGTCTGCTATGCACTAAGATCTGTTTTGAAGGAAATCAATTTAGCCTCTTCCAAACAACATATTTTTCTTTGTTCGAATCTCATCTTCGATATGGTCTTCCTTTTTGGGGTTCTAGTACAACTGCCCAATCTGATGTTGTTTTTAAATTATAAAAAAGAGCAACACGGTATCTATCTGGACTCAGAAAAACAATACATTCCGGAAGCTACTTCAAAAATCACGGAATTTTAACGCTTTATGTATTTTAGAAACTGTTTGCTTAATTCGGAAACACCTACATGTTTTTCCAGCAAGACCTAATCATGACTACTCTATCAGAAATTTAACCTTTGAATTTTATTTACCGATCTCGTCCACTTAGAGTTAGTAAGAGTTAGTAAAAGAATTTATATTATATTTTGCAAAAAAAATATAACAACCATCACCCTTTACAACATCTGCAACATCTTTCACCAAGTTCCGTAAAATGACAAAAGCCTATCTATCTGGAAGACTATTATTCAGTAGAAGAGTTTCTCAATAAATAACTAAGACACTACAGTATAGTTTGTTTCACGAAAAATGGTTGAGTGCTTAATGGTTACCTGAGTTGATCCTATTGTGTATACAAGAGTCTCTCAATAAACTACCGAAGTACACAGGATCGCACTTCAGAAAGTTTGTTATTTAATATATTTCATTTGTAGCTGTATAATACACGATTATAAAAATTTATTAAATTATTTCATATGGTATTTTCAGGTTCAGTGAATACACTTGATAATTGAACAATTTTTAATGCTACTTTCTACTACTTACTAAGGTACTTTTCTTCACACTTTTTACAGGTTTGGGACTGCCAGCAAAAAACTGGCGTGTTTAAAAGTTTTTGCTCTTCCTAATCGGATATCGTTAAAAATGTACAGTAATAATAGTTCTATTTACAGTATATACATACAAACGAATACATAATATACAAAAAATAATTGAATTGAAAAAAAAGTTAATATTTACAAAAAAAATACCCAAACTAACCAAAATATATTTATGAATTCCTAAATACCTAATTCTGTTTCGCTGTCGCTATCCTCTTTAAGATTAATAACAATTGGTTTAATTATGTGATTGAAAGTAACATATGAATTTTCTACGTTCATTACATGGCGTACTGAATTTTTCCAACTTTCTGGGGAGATATCATCAACACATTTCCTTATTAATTCGACTACACTACCACTTAAAGTCGTAGAAACATTTTGTGACCTAACATTTGACTTTAGTTGGTGCCACATAATATGCTCTATGGGATTAAATAAACAATAGTAGGGTGGAAGCCGTAACACTGTATGTCCCATGTCCTCGGCCAATGCGTCACAAACATATACTTTTTTAATAGAAAATGATTTTAACACTTCTAACAGTTCATTTTTTAAATAACTTTCTTCAAAATATATATCGTTTTCTAACAGGTAGTTTTGAATTTCAATTTTCGTGTTATTTGCACTTGGAGACTTATGTAATTGACGACTGTTGTAACTTGTATTGTCCATTACTATCACACTATTTTTAAGGAAGGTTAGGTATAAGACAATTCTTAAACCATTGCTGCCGTTGTATCCTCATGGTAGTCCACGCAGGAGTCTTTAATGTTCTTTGCAGAAAGCCATAAGGCATTTGGGACCCAACCATTTTCTGATCCTACATGTAAAATTGTTATTCTTTTCCCTTTGTTTGATGGAGCTTTTGTTTGACACATGTTGAAAGAATCGGACCATCATTTGCATGGTGTTTCATGAGAGTCAAACCATGTCTCGTCCAGATAAATTATTGGCGATCTTCTGTACAGTACTTTCTTATGGAAGTTATATATTCAGTACGCCACTTTTGTATATGGAAGTTATATATTCAGTACGCCACTTTTGTAAACGATGGCACTCCATAAGCACTTGCCTTTTGTCAATTGTACGATATCTGAAGCCCATTTTAGACAAAATCCTCCAAAGACTAATGCGGCTACAGTTTATTTGTGTATCATCATTAGTAAGCCGTTGTTATAAAGCATCTAATGTAGGTATCCTTTGCTCTTCGTACATTGTGTAAATTTTTCGTCTTATCCTTATCACTTTCGTCAATACATTTGGTAGAACCGGCATCCTTACGCTTCCTTCTTGACTTAATGGGATTTGATGTAATTCTTTTCACTGTGGTTAGAGGTATTTTCGTTAAATCAGATATATCACTGGCAGCAGTATTAGCAGTAAGTCCTCTTGTAAGTAAAGAACTATATATTGTTTTTACGATTTCTCTAGCGTCAGCAGATAAATGCTTTTTCTGTGCTGGAATACTGGAAGAAGCATCATCAATATTTTTCCACGGACGCCACATAATGCTGTTTTATAGGTATAAATAGGTATAACACTGGTAACACTTGTAACACTTTCAACTAAATGAAACAAAATGTATATTTAAAAATTTCTCATCGGTTTTATATACTTTTACAAATTATACAGAATAGAGGGAACCTGTATAATTATTCCAGGAAATACTTAACGATCAACAAATTTATTGTGGTCATTAAAAGATCAACTATTGATAGTAAAACTTACTGTTAAAATGTTTACAACTTTATGAAATAAAATGTATTCTAATCGTTTTTATAATTTTATACGATTTTTTAATCGTTTTTATATTACCAGGAATTTATTATACAAACAAGATAACGACACTCCACAGTAGCTTCAATTTTACCTGAATACTTACCTGCTCAACTAATGTTGACTAAGCTGGGGTACTTGCGGTCGGGTTTTATTGCAATATTAAGCACTCAACCATTTTTCGTGAAATAAACTATACCTTTATGTACAAGCAAATAAAGTATTTTTATCTATACTTGGGTATTATATGCAGCAACTTTAACTTATTAGTTCATAAGGTTTTATTATGTAATTTGCAATTTATTTAAATTTTATATTGAATTGTTTATTTTATTATCTTATATTTTGTGATATTGTCGATTTATGTAATTTCAGTAAAGTGTAATTGTTATTATTATTTCTGACTCTTGATAAGCTTTGTCCATAAAATTGTACAATTTTCAGTGACAGTAAAGCACATTTCTGTTTTATAATATTTTTCTTTTTAGACACATTTGAATTTTTGACCAAAAAGATCTTTAATCTTTCCAAATGCAGATGTTATAAATATATTAAAGCGACAGCTTTATATTTTTATATCTTTTGCTGGAAGATGTAAACTTTTCCACACTTTGTGTAGCGTAAAAGACAGAAAACAATATTAGTAAATTGTAAACGGCACCTTTTTACGTTTACCACTTACGTTGGTCCTTCTTGTTTGATTTTATATTCAGCTCTCACGTCTGATGAGGTCGTGAGAGCCCAAAATGACGTCATAATGCGGTGTTTTTTACTAATTCAAACACAGTCACTGACAAATCGTACTCCTACCATAGTAGGCGAGCGGTTTACCCCTCAAAAGACGCTTAGAAACAGAATATACCGACTAAAATTCTTTTTGCATTTCTAATGCACCAAACCTTTTTTTTCGATTCCATATATTTTTCCAAGATGGAATGAATTTTTTTTTAATATTTACAAGTGGGCCGGCAATTGTTATTAACAAATAACTTATACAAAAAAGCGATTTCACCGAATTGCTTCGGAATCAATTTTTTTAAGTGTAACTCATCAAAATAAACACTTTTTCTCTCTTGATAATTTTTCGAAAAATGCTTCCTTTTCGAGTTATTTGCATTTTTTTGTTGAAAAAATGCCTTAATTAGTGATTTTTGGGATTTTTTTTCTAAAAAACTACTAAATGAATTGCAATTCTACAAATAGCTTTATAATCTTTTAACCGTCGAGTACAAGTTAGAATATTTTGACAACGATAATTTTTTTCTATCTTGGTAAAAACGTAAACCCAAATATTTCGATTATGCCTTTCGAGCAGTCTACCGCTAAAAGTGTGTACAGCGGTTGTGGCGATACAAGCGTGCGGCGCGTAGAAATATTTGTTTCAATTTAAAAAATTAATTCAATACAAATATTACGTACAATTTATAAAAAAAAAGATATTTCCAATTATTTTTATATAGACATATTATAATTAAAACAATTAAAATTAATTTTTTACAATGCTATAATAATGTAATTTTTCTTTTAATATACGTGGTGACTATATTATTGAATGTTTTATTACAGTGAAATACATTAAGCAATATATAATTAATTTTCATTGAAAAATATAATAAAATTAAAATATAATATTAATTATACATCGTTTTCATTGTCAATAATTTGAAAATTTTCGTCAACAGCAACAGGATTTCCATCTAATAAGCTGATTTCATTGTCTTCAATACAGTCGTCTTTAACATTTTTACAATTCTCTGGTGTACATGCACATACTGCGCAGCATTCTAAATTATAGGAAATACAATTACAATTTTTCGTAGAACATTTTCCGGTACATGAGCAGAAATACTTATGTAACATATCTAAACTAGTTTCGCCTTCAAAATAATTAAAATCGAAACAATTATTTTCCATTGTCCAACCATGGGTTAATCGATCAAGAGATGAAATAATATTGTTTTTTGCTTGAATCCATTCATTTATTTGCCACTTTGCTCTTAAGTAATGTTGTAATAATGCTGGTTTCGAAGGTGGTAATTTTTCATTAGATGCATTTTTTTTAGCGCCTACAGCACCTCAACCGCTGTACACGCTTAGCGGGATACTCTCGAAAGGCATATTGGAAATATTTGGGTCCACGTTTTTAGCGAGATAGAAACCATTTATCCTTGTCAAAATATTCTAACTTGTACTCGACGGTTTAAAGATTATAAAGCTATTTGTAAAATTGCAATTCATTTAGCAGTTTTTTAGAAAAAAAATCCCAAAAATCACTAATTAAGGCATTTTTTCAACAAAAAAATGCAAATAACTCGAAAAGGAAGCATTTTTCGAAAACTTATCAAGAGAGAAAAAGTGTTTTGATGAGATACACCTAAAAAAATTGATTCCCAAACAATTTGGTGAAATTGCTTTTTTGTATAAGTTATTTGTTAATAACAAATGTCGGCCCACTTGTAAAAATTTAAAAAAAAATACATTTCATTTTGGAAAAATATATAGAATCGAATAAAAAAGGTTTGGTGCATTAGAAATGCAATAAGAATTTTAGTCGGTTGATGCTCTGCTTTTAGGGGTAAACCGCTCGCCTATAGTCTGTCTTTAAAAATACATCAAAGTGATATCAATACATCTTCCGGTTTTACTAAAAGCAATAGCACGCTTTAATTATTTAATACTTGTAGATGATCAAATGTACGGTATAAGAGAAACACCCGTATACTATTTACTAAAATCTAAAGATGAAACTCAACAGTTCGATTGATTTATTCTTTATTTGAATGTACTTACCTTCTCGTGGCTTTGGTATCTTCTGTTCTAAATAAATTTTATCAGAATTATCAAAGAAAAATTCGTTTATATAATTCGGATAAATTCCCATATTTGTATCAACGCCTAAAATAAACATAAAAATTAGTGAAAAGTATATTGAAACAAATATAGAAGTAGAAAAATAGTAAACAACTACATTTATTAAAAACAGAAACATCGTATATGTATGTACCGGGTGGTCCAATAAGCCGATCTCTCGGCTATACAGTGATGAGTGCCTTAACCGGCAAAATAACGCAAAAGATGGAAAACATAATACGTTGTGAAATAAAAAGAGATGAAAGTAGTAGAGGTGGGAAACTATCGATAGAAACCTCTAATTTACATTACATTATATTAGGACTATCGATAGTTTCCCACCTTTATACGTTAGCTTATGAGTAGTTGACTTCAGTCAGAATATTACAAGTATGACGTCGAACATTAAAATTTTTTAAATTTCGCATAAAGTAAAAACTAATTGAAGGCAATAAAGCAAATGTAAATAAACAGTTTAATTAGTAGTAATTTGATAATTAATTCTGTGTTGACGAATACAGAATAACAAGCTATGATAATTCTGTATTGAGAAGAGTGTATGCGACGTCTCAAATCATAGTTTATTTTTGATCAATACTTTAATTTTGGATAAAAAAATACTCCTACTTAAACTGTTTTTACTTACATTACGTGATACGTATTACTATGACTGAAGTCAACCAGCTCATAAGCTAACGTCTAAAGGTGAGAAATTTTCGATAATTCTAATGTAATGTAAAGTAAATTATAGGTTTATATCGATAATTTCTCACCTCTACTACTTTCATCTCTTTTTATTTCACAACCTATTATGTTTTCTATCTTTTGCGTTATTTTGCCGGTTCTTAAGGCACTCATCCCTGTATATCAGAAACTATTCATGTTATAACTTTAGGAGAAAAAAATTCCTTAGTAAAAGTGGCCAAGTGAAATCGCTGGAAATAAATTTCAAGTTTCTGGGTTAACCGCTAGGGGGCGTAACCTGTGAAGAAAAATTTGAAAACCAGTTTTTTGTGAAATATGCCCAATTATACCAAGTGTTAAATAAGTAAACAAATTCCGCACAAAGTTGTTCAAGTACTTTTTTTATTTTTTTAAATAAAGGGTGAGGGAGAGTGCGAAAGTATTGGTGAATAAATACCTATAACTTTGGTTTAGATCAACCGATTTTAACGAAATTAGTGTCATTAGAAAGAGTGTGGATGATTTAATTTACATCTACTATAAAATAATTGCAAGGAGGAAGGAATTTGACACAACAGATGTACCAGCTAATACGAGAGATATGGATAGAAGAAGAAATTCCCCAACAATGGAAGAAAAGTATAATCTACCCTATTCATAAAAAATGAGACAAACTGTTGTGTCAGAATTATAGAGGCATCTCTTTACTTTGTTCGGGATAAAAAATACTCACAAACATCATTAATCGAAGACTCCAACCTCTCACGGAAAAAATCATCGGGGAATATCAAGCAGGGTTTAGGCAAAATAGATCTACCATTGACCAACTATTTACAGTTAAACAAATACTAGCCAAAGCATGGGAATATGACATGGACGTTTACAATCTTTTTGTAGATTTTAAACAAGCCTATGATTCAATAGATAGAACAATTCTACCTAATATATTGGAAGAATTTGGCATACCATCAAAATTAATACGACTAGTGTAAATGACAATGATAGAAACAGAAGCACAGGTATGTATTCAGGGACAGATCACTGATGCGTTTACGATAACGCAAGGACTGAAACAAGGCGACGGACTAGCTCCAAAGCTCTTTAATCTTGTTCTTTAATATGTAATTAGATGCAGCATACGCAGATGATATAAACATAATAAGCAGAACAGTGAATGCAGCGGAAGAAACCTATGTTAAGTTGAAACAGAGTGCAGAAGCAGTAGGGCTAGCAATAAATACAAATAAATCAAAACTACTCATACAAACCAGATCAAATAGACCGGTACAACAACACTTTATTGACGATATAGAACATGTAAATAGATTCACATACCTAGGAATGGATCTGGTCGCAAGCAATGAAGAAGAACCGGAAATAAATAGAAGGCTTATGCTGGCAAATAAAGCCTATTTCGCGATGGGCCACATATTCAAATCGCGAGACGTACACCGGAAAACAAAACTCCGGGTCTATAAAACAATAATCAGGCCCATAGTAAGTTATGGTTGTGAAACATGGGTGCTGACACAGAAATCTGCCAATGCATTAGATGTGTTTGAAAGAAAAATATTACGTAGGATCCTGGGCCCAATAAGTGAAAACAACAACTGGCGAATTAGGTATAATAGAGAAATATACGAGCAATATAGCGATCCAACTCTAGCACAACACACTAAACTGCAGAGATTACGGTGGACAGGGCACGTGGTCCGCATGCATGAGAATAGAATCCCCAGAAAATTATTAAATAAAAGAATGCAGGGAAAAAGACCTGTTGGAAGACCTAAAAAGAGATGGGAAGACGAAGTCGATGAGGATGCCAGGAACTGCCTGGGAAAGCGTTCATGGAAAAGAACAGCGGTAAATCGAGATGATTAGAGAAGCCTGTTGAAGGAGGCCAAGGCCCGATTTGGGCTGTAGTGCCATTGGATGGATGGATAAAATAATTGCATTTAGTTTTAATTTTCATGGGTAGAGGGTACTTTCGAATAGAAAAAATTAAAATTTGTTTTTCTTAAAAATGTTTAATAGAAACACCTATTTATTGTAAATTATAATGGAACTGGATTAAATTCGTAATAAAATGGCGCAAACCGCATGTTGATTGCTTTTGTAGAACTCGAGATATGAATAAAAACGCATAAACATAAGTAAGTATAGTATAGTTATAGTACAGATGCACATTTTATTTACGAAACATTTGTTTCTACGGCGTATATATTCTTGGTAAATCGATTTTTTTTTTGCGTTTTTACCCCCCTCTTAGGGGGAAGCCCGGGGGGCAAAATTCAGCCTGTTCGTATGATTTTTAGAGGTTGGGTGGCATTCTCGTCTGTGACGACTGGAGTATATATACGATTTACCCAACCCAAAACAGATACCGCCTGGTCTATTAGCAGAATACATAATGATGATTCAAACACTACGAAATTGCTAAGTGATTAGTGAGGAATAAAAACATTTGTAGGCAGTACTAGTAATGTAATTAGCCAGAAAAAGAAAACGTCTTCTTTAAACGTCCTAAGTACAGTGGACGTACGGCACAATGGGTGTAAAATTATAAGCTATTAGTAAATGTGAGTATTGCAAAAACATGAGAGGAGAAATTATCCACTGATAACACTCCCAATACTAACACTAACAAATTAAATTAATGTAGGATTATAATTTGAAACCAAAATTGAAATAAAAATAAAAATTTAAAATTGAAAATTAGTGAATAAAGTCTGTTGGCCACTGTCTCTTCAATCTTCGTCTGACTTCTGGTTGGAGGTGTAGTTGTCTTGCTTCCTCGTTGAGTTGGGCTGCCAGATGTTCTAAATAATTTCTTATTAGTCTGTTGATTTCGTTTTCGACTTAAGTTCCATTACTGGATTTATTTATTACTGTGGAAAGCATGTTTAATATCGCACTATTTTAATTTATTAGTTGTGAAAACAGCTTTGAATTCGTTAAGGAAACTCTTCACCATCTCTCCAATGTCAAAGTTTGTATTACTTACATGTGTTCCACTTGTTATTTGAGCGTAAGTTGCATGATTTTGGTTGTATTAGTTCGTATTTTTATGAAAATTATTTACATTTGTTCCACTTGTTGCTTGTGTGTAAGTCGCGTGATTTTGATTGCTTCGGTTTATTCTGTACTGTATTTCTATTATATTGCAGTTGCTTGTTCGCTGGAGTGTGCGATAATACTCCTCTTTCTCTGTTTCTACTGCTAATTAATTCTTAATACACCATGCATCCTTCTTAATTTGCGGTGTGTGCTCCATTGCAGAGAGCGCATATGGCAGGTGTGTCCCTAGGTTTTTTACAATCGGCTGACATATGGTTGCCTCTACATTTGACACAGTGATAAGGTCTATTACAGTATGTCTTAGGGTGTCCCTACAATTGGTATCTGGTACACTGGACAATATTATTCTGTTTATACGGTGGCTCAATAACTATTTTCGCGTTGTTTATAAATTGAATTTCATATATTTTTTTATTATTTTGATTAGGTTCTATATCGACGTAGAACATCATTAGAGGGTCCTTACTTACTCTGTGTTTTATATTTACAAT
The DNA here is from genome assembly GCF_040954645.1 of Diabrotica undecimpunctata. Taxonomy (NCBI): domain Eukaryota; kingdom Metazoa; phylum Arthropoda; class Insecta; order Coleoptera; family Chrysomelidae; genus Diabrotica; species Diabrotica undecimpunctata. The sequence continues at coordinate 43,563,552 of NC_092810.1, read as the reverse complement.
ATTGCGTACTATTGCGTATTATAGATGCCCATGTTTTTCTATTTCACTTTTTATTATATTAATGGGCACTGTATGATGTAGATTACGAATTACAACTCTGTATGCTCTATCCTCTTTCATTTGGTACGTATGATGCACAATTTATTTGCTGTTTAAATGTCTTACCAGTTTTCGGTATGTTTCAGAGTCCCGGGAATTTATTTTTATTGTGTTGTTTTTTAATGCTGTACAATAGTATGTCTCTGTTTTTGTTACTTCCGATAGGTTATTAACCATTTTATTGTATTCAGTAACACCATATATAAAAACTGGTGGGGGTTTAGAGGTTGCAGGAGTTTCGTTGGTATTTTCTGTACTATTATTGTTGTCGTTTTCGTTTTCGTTTTGTATAATCTAAAATTTATTGCTGGTGACTATCGTGTCTTCGTTTTCCGTTGGTGTCGGAGGATTAATTTTACGTTTTTTGTTGCTATGTGTATAGTTTGCCATTTGAGGATGTCCGATGACTCAATGTCGCTGATGTCCCCTGAAGATTCTTCACTTTGTAATGTATGTGTCATCTCAATAGAATCAGAAGCTTCATTTTAAGGTGTAGATAATGTCGGATTTATTTTAGGATTGTACTGACAGTTTGAGGAAGATTGTGATAGTACTTGGTTAGGAACATAATATATTGTTATTGGTGGGTTGTTTAAAATTTGTGCTGAATTTGGTTGAAAATTTGGTGGAAAAAGGACTTTTGGTCATTTTGGTTGAATTTGCTGTTGCTGATATTGAATATATATAGGTTGACCATTAACAGTAGCAGTATAAAACGGAACACTCACCGATAAATCTGGTGGAGCACTCATTTTAATTGTTAAAACTGTATATTTTAATTTTTAAATAGTTTATAAATAGTATATCACTTGATACACGACAATGACGGTAAAAACGAGGCCGGAACCCGTTTTTCACCACTATAAACTTTCTCCTAATTCGTATCGATGTTTACAGGTCGAGAGTCAAATGAATACTTTTTGATAATATATAAGTAGATGTAGATATATTAATTTTGTTATACGGGTGTAGGAAAGCGTAGTGGGCATATTTAGGTACATATTAATTTTCGGGCAGAAACGTATACAGATCTGCGATGACCTTTACACAATGAAGACTGAAATTGAGATATATACCATGGCCTAATACTAGCGCCTAGGCCAAGAGCGATGTAGAAAATACTTTCGACAGTTTATTAAATGAAGAATTTGCCAGAAAAGTAGTTGAACTAACAAAGACAGTTACAGCAATTGCCACAGAAATCACAAACGAGGAATTTGTTCAAATACTTCAAGAAATAAAGAAAGGTAAAGCATTGGCAGCAAATTATATCCCACTGAAATTGTGGACAGCGCAGAAAGACTTTTTTTAGGAGAATTATGAAGTGACAAAAGAAAGATAATCACAAAGAGTATGATAATGGTGTTGCTTAGGCATTTTTTTGTGTAATGCGATATATTGTGTGATATGCGAAAAGTTTATCTTCTACTTCGTTTAAGATTTGCCCAAAAAAATTTCTTATTATAAAATATGGCGAAAAAATGTTCAAGAATGAGAATAAAAGTCGGAATAGAACTTAATAATTTTGAGCAACTTGTAACATTCGCACTGATATTTGAATAGAAATTCAAACATTGCTAATCATCGTTGATGACGAACAATTCATGTCTATTTCTCAGAAGTATTTGATAACCTATTAGCTACTATATACATCAACTCTGACTTTGTCCCTTCAAAACGGTTTTCTTTTCAAAACAATAGTCCCGATCGACCACAGATCGCCAGAATCCACATTTCCGCTACACGTCCTTTTGTCTGGTCTCTTTAAAGAACCGATAAGAATATCGCGTGAGTTTTTTTTCTACGACCATTAACAGAAAACCGACAAAAGCAATAAAACCCCCGATAGTCAGGCTATCTGTCTCTCTTGACTCCTAGAGACTCCATTTGCGGGCATCCGCAAAAGAGCCGAGGGGAAAGATTGAGCCAATTATACGAAATCTTTTTTCGCGTGGCGCCGTCAGTAGGATTTCGAAGAATCGCGGATAGCGAGGATGACATACAATTGAACATGTACGAACTGATAAAGACGGACGTTGGGCTTTATGTACCATAAATATATAAGTATACTATAATAATATCGTTAAAAATATACTATATTTTTTTTTATTTAAAAATGCTTTATAACAGGTATATAATTAAAAAGACCCGTTCGGGCTACATCACAGATCGTTTTTTCCATTATCAGTGTATTATTACCAGGTATACATCAGTCAAGCCACTGAATATCTGGGTAAAAACCCTTAAAAAATACAAAATTTAATATGTGTTACATTTTTGTTGAAAAGATGGCCTGATGTTAAAGTATTTAACAGCTACCCTTCATGGCAACATAAAACTCCCAATAGGGATTCTTTCTACGTTCTTCGTTCAACCATATGAACAGGCAGGTTTTAGAAAAGGCTATTCAACTTCCGATCACCTGTTAACCACAAAAATATTAATAGAAAAATGTAACGAATACAAGTTTCCAGTTTTTCTAGCATTTGTAGACTACGAAAAAAGCTTTCGATACCATAGAACACACGGCCGTAATAAACGGAATGCAAAATTGTAGAATAGACAGCAGATATATTAACTTAATAAAAGAAACTATGAACCAAGCTACAGCTACATACTACCTAAATGAAAATGAACACACGAACCCTGTACCATTAAACAGGGAGATACTTTATCACCCAAACTGTTCACCTTAGTTTTGGAGGACGTTTTTAAAAACCTAAATTGGAAATATAAGGGAATAAACATCAATGACCGCTACCTCAGTAATCTACGATTTGCAGATGACATAATCCTGATAGCTACTGACCTACAAGAAATGCAAACCATGCTTTTAGAACTACATACCGAATCTTCTAAAATAGGACTGAAAATGAATTTAAACAAAACAAAAGTCATGCACTCTGAAGACACCGTGACAATAATAAACGATAAAGTTATGGAAAAAGTTGAAGAATATAATATACACTTAGGACAAAAAATAATACTAAATAGGGAAGTTCAAACTGAAGAAATAAAAAGAAGAAGAAAGTTAGCTTGGGCAGCATTCGGTAAACTGAACTATATACTCAGAAATCAACAAATTCAATTACATCTTAGGTCTAAAGTTTTTGATGTATGAATTATTCCGATATTAATTTATGCGACACAAACATGGACAATCACAAAAAAGAATATGAATATACTTAGAGTCACTCAACACGCGATGGAAAGAGCAATGCTAGGTATATCACTTAAGGACAAGAAAACAAACACATGGATAAGACAGAAAACCAAAGTCACCGATGTGGTGCAAAAATCATTAAAGTTGAAATGGGAATACGCTGGACATGTAGCTAGGAGCGATCTAAAAAAATGGCACAGATCAATTTTAACCTGGAGACCATACCAACACAAAAGACCCAGAGGCAGACCTCCTATGAGATGGACAGATGATCTGAAAAGGACTGCCGGGAAAAATTGGCTACAAGTAGCGTACAATAAAAAACAATGGCTAGACGAAGAAGAAGAAGAAGAAGGGATTCTTTCTGACCAACACACAATGTCTGAATGGGTTCTATAACAAACAAAAATTAGAAAAATTATAATTTAATTTTATAAACATAAATCGAAATTCAACATTAAAATTAAAAATTAAATCAAACATTAAAAAAAATATCCTAGTAAAATATGCTCTATTAGTTACATCAAAGTGTGCATCAAATTGTAATTTTTCATATTTAAAAGTGCCTAGTTATAAATTTTCATACATAAATGTTTACAAACATGAAAGTTATAGCGAAAAATAAAATTTTAATTTTGCACTTTAACACCCTGTATCTTTCTTAATATCAACATTTTATTAAAGCAATTTGGCTTAAATCGTAATATTTTAAAGTGTAGAATCTACTGTTTCTTTTTGTACAATTACTTAAGGACCACCCTGTATGTATATATATATATATATATATATATATATATATATATATATATATATATATATATATATATATATATATATATATATATACAAGAGTAAGAAAACAGAAGTACATGTGACTCGTTTGGAAAAAATGTCCTTATCTAATAAATGCTTCTCTGAAAATTTTAATATAATTTTGAAAACATTTAACACAAAAACAATTGAATTTATAAATAATTTAAAGTAGCGACCAATTACAAATAATCTTCAATGTCATAAATGCCAACTTAAAATTTTTATTTTTGACAATGTCTAAAAAAATGTAACAGATATATGGAAAATTAAATCAAAATGTGATATTTTTCAAGTTTCATATATAAATTATAAAGAAATAATATAATTATAAATTTTGCTTAGATTTTGAATTTCTGATCTTTTGTTTAAATTATTATTACTTTTGCTAATACAAACCATTTCCAAAAAAGTCCTTTTGAAGTTATTACTTTCACTACATAAAATTTTAATGTTATCAAAATCCATTTTGATAACATTCTCTGTACATGACCGTACCACCTTAGTTGTTGGGTACCAATATCGTCTACTATTGTATGTTTTACTTTGATAATTTTTGTTATTCTGTTGTTCGTTACTCTTTCCAGTCTAGATTTTCCAGCTGAACGTCTCCAGAAATCCATTTCCGTTGCCTTAAGTTTTCTCTTGTATCTTTCCTTTATTTTCCATACGTCACTACATTAGGTAATTATACTTTTAATGATTGTGTTATATATCTTGTGCTTGTTATTATTAGAGCTTGTTATTGATCCCAAAGGGATCAATAACAATTAGGGCTATTGAGAAGGGAAATTGCTTTTCTTGCTTGGTTGTTTTTCTCCTCAATTGTGTCGTCTACGTTGCTTTCTTTTGTGATGATATTACCCGGACTTACCCTGCCTATTCATTATCATTTGTATATTTTCTTCCATTTAATTTTAGATCTTTGCGTTATTTTTGCCATTTTTTAACCCTTTAAAAGCATGCTTCATTATTATTTTTATCTTTATCACGTTTTTTTCTTCGAATTATTTTAATCTTTCCACATCTGCTTTATTGGTTCTACTTGAAACTTAACTCATAATTATTAAAATAAGGTTTTGTTCTTTCTTATTGTCTGATGTTGACGTAATTTCCTGATCACGCTGCATCAAAAGCCTTCTATATTATTTATTTAACTATGTCTTGCATGGTTTATAATCTTTTCGCGCGTACCACTGACTTTTATGTAACTGCTGATGAATTTTTTTAGTTTATTTGCTCATAATTTCGCAGAAAATTATAATTTATTACACAGCGGAAATCATACCAAATTATAAATAAACCATTATAAATATGTTTTGAGAAGCTCTAAAAATATACTTTGAACGAATAAAAGCCCATTTTAATTATATATACGTAAAGTTGATGAAGAAATAACACTACTAATTAAAAATGTCATTTATCGTCTGGATACGCCTTATCCTGGATATTTCGCAAATATCGGGATCAAGTTTCGTTTTACAAAGACGGCCAAAAAGACAAGTTGAGCTCTGAGCTGTAACTGAAACTACTGAGAGTTTTATTACAGCAATTTAAGAAAATTGCAGGAATTTGCATACTCTAGTTGATGGAGTTCATAATTTCACCCACTCAGAAATTGTGCATAAACTTTATTTTGATTTCTTCACATAAAATTACACGGATTCGATTACGGCTTGATGATAATGGCTTAGAGAAGTTGAATGTAATACGGAAGGATTTCACCCAAGTGGCTAGTTTTGAAAAATCAAAGCAAATGTTAAACGTGCGCATTATTAGTTATTTCAGCGGTTTTTACATATTTTTCGTTATACAGGGTGTCCAATTAAGTCGGCACCATTTGGGAACCTTTTATTTTTAATTTTATGAAAAAATGTTTTTCTTTATAAAAAGTTCTGCATGTTCTAAACCTAAAATACAATTATCAAATATAAAATTTGTAAAGAGTATTAATAATACCTGGAAAAATTACGTACGAAATCTATTTTTTGACGAGAGGGAGAACCAGTCCCCAATACCTACAGAAACAGGACCACCTATACTAGTGGCAGCAATAAGAGCAGCCATAATATCGCTAAAAGAAGGGAGAGCTCCAGGACCAGACGGAGTACAATCTGAATTTCTTAAACTTCTTGATGGTGAATACATTAAAACTTTTTCTTAAAATTATACATCGCAGAATATACAAGCTATGCAAAGAGAGAATACAAGACACACAGTTTGGATTCATGAAAGGAGTAGGTACGAGAGATGCACTGTTTAGTATACAGGTATTATTCCAAAGATGCAGAGATATGACTTGCGCTATCTACACCTGCTTTGTGGACTACCAAAACGCGGTTGACACAGTTCAACACGGAAAAATGATGGATGTTCTAACAAAAGCCCAAATAGATGATAAAGACCGGCGTATAATACAAAATTTATACTGGAACCAATCAGCCACAATAAGAACAAATCTTGGAGATGAACCGACGGAAGGTTTCAGATCCAGATTCTACGAGGCGTTAGACAAGGATGTATACTTTCACCTATATTATTCAACCTATATTCAGAGGAAATATTTAGTGAAGCCTTGGAAAATTGCGAACATGGAATCCTTTTGAATGGAGAACGCCTAAACAACATCCGCTATACAGATGACACCGTTATTTTTGCAGACAGTTTAAACAGTTTACAGAAACTAATAAACAAAGTAAATGAAGTAAGTTAAAGATCTGGACTACAAGTAAACATATCAAAAACTAAACTTATGGTCATCAGCAAAAATAAAATTAGAGACGTCCAACTGGTTATCAAAAAGACACCAGTGGACCGAGTAAAACAGTTTACCTATCTTGGAACAATAGTAAACGAACAATGGGATCACTCACAAGAAGTAAAATGTAGAATAGAGAAGGCTAGGAGTGCATTCAACAATATGGCCAAACTCTTTAAAAGCCACAACCTTAACCTGGAGATAAAAGTAAGGCTTAGATATTATACTACGGAGTTAAATCCCAGACACTCACTGAAGCGATGGAGAAAAAACTTGAAGCCTTCGAGATGTGGCTATACAGAAGAATCTGAAGGATAGCATGGACGGACAAGATAACCAACGAAACTGTACTACGAAGAATGGGGAAAGATAGAGAAGTGACATATACGATTAAAAGGAGAAAGTTAGAATATCTCGGACATTTAATGAGAAACGGCACTAAATAGAGATTACTGAAAATAATCCGTCATGGCAAAGTATTCGGAAAGCGAGGAATTGGAAGAAGAAGAATATCATGGTTAAAAAGCCTGAGGAAATGGTTATTCACAACAACTAATCTATTTAAAGCATCAGTTAATAAAATAATTATAAATTGATATAAGGTTGAATGCTCGAATAAATGAACTTTAATAAGAATTTTACCCTCACAATACCATGTGAGTGGTATTACTTATCACATTATTAGTACCACGTGAGCACTGAATGCATTTTGTACATTTCGATATAAAATAACTGAAACATATCGATAAAGAGATCAAAAATTTGTACAGAAAACAAGTCAGTTTTGATTACAGATAGTGTAGACACTGTGGATTGGATAGATACTCCATCGCACTGAAGCGATGGAGAAAAAACTTGAAGACTTCGAGATGTGGCTATACAGAAGAATCTTAAGGATATCATGGACGGACAAGATATCCAACGAAACTGTACTACGAAGAATGGGGAAAGATAGAGAAGTGACGTATACGATTAAAAGGAGAAAGTTAGAATATCTCATACATTTAATGAGAAACAGCACTTAATACAGATTACTGAAAATAATCCGTCATGGCAAAGTATTCGGAAAGCGAGGAATTGGAAGAAGAAGAATATCATGGTTAAAAATCCTGAGGAAATGGTTATTCACAACAACTAATCCATTTATAGCATCAGTTAATAAAATAATTATAAATTGATATAAGGTTGAATGCTCGAATAAATGAACTTTGATAAAATAAAGGCCACCACAGGATACACTAAACCCGACGAGGCATTGGTTGAATAACACCTATTTCATCTACAAAGACCAGAGGCACAAACCAGTTGAAGGAGCACCAGTTAATTCTTCTTCTTTGGTGCCTATTCGTTTCGAATATTGGCAATCATTCTGGCTATAATTATTTTAAACTTTGATAAAATAAAGGCAGATATCGAGCACAGTTTTATTAATTAAATCTTGCCCATGTACTTTCGCTCACTAGAGCATCCTCAGGGGCATTTCGTCAATTTTGGGCTATCCAACAATCCCAGAATGTCATAAACATAAAGTTAAACATAACACATAAAACAAGGACAAACAGTTAGAGTCTGCTTTCTCTGCGTACGGTTTTACAAAATTTTGCCAGAAAATGTTTGCTACAAATTTTGCCAGTGGCTGCAATTGTAATCCTATAGAGCTAACTATTGGTCGTAATGGTAACACTACCTTATGTACGTTGGGTAAACCGTAAAGTTTTCGGCATCTTTAATAGGAATTTTACCCTCACATTACCTTGTGATTGGTATTACTTATCACATTATTAGTGCCACGTGAGCACTGAATGCATTTTGTACATTTTGATATAAAATAACTGAAACATATCGATAAAGGGATCAAAAATTTGAACAGAAAACAAGTCAGTTTTAATTGGAGATAGTGTAGACACTGTAGGTTGGATCAAAATAATATTTAAATGAAGGGCTTTATGTGAAACAATGACAAGCCTCAAAAAGGTAAAAGTGAGATATTTGACTTTGAATGTTAAAAATAATACTAGAAAATCCAGTAACAACTAACATCTTCTCGTAAACTATAGTAGAAGGAATGATACACTGAAGGTATGTAGGGTAATAATGATCTTACATTTTCGAGTTTTTTTTTGCAATCCGAATGGGCTCAATATACTTTTGTTGTAAATCAGATACAGAAAGCGCGTTTGGACGTTCCTTCTTGAAAACAGTAACGGGGTTGTAGGTACCATTCACAGAATGTTTAACGTAAAATGCTTTTCTGTTAACAATCTTGAGTAATAAGGAAAAAACATTGAAATAATCCAAAGATTACTGGTCATCAGTGCGAGTAGTGTTTTTAATGTTCTCTAAGAGTGGTTGTACATTGAGGAAATTTTCCTGCTTCATAACAGTTAAGTTGAAGGGATTCTTTTTATTAGATTCTTTTACAATTTTAGACCACTCCTCAGGAGAGTACAGAAGCGGAGCATACTTTCTATGTCGTTTTTCTATAAGAGCAAAATCCCTGTCAGAGGGAAGGTGAGTGTGTCCGTTGACTAAAAAATGGTGTGTAATAGACTTTAGACGTTTTCTTTTTGATTGTAGTGACTTTGATACTTGGGAATCGAATGTATGTGGTTTTTAACACTTAATATTTTCGAATTAGATATTTTGTTCACACGGTTTGTATGCTTTTCTCTGTTGTCTCTTTCTGGCATTAGATTTACTTCTATCTTCTTGCGAACAATGTTATTTACTCTGCTCTTAGAAGCTTGAAGTCCGTGGATATTTAAAAATTCTGTTTCACAGACACGTGTAGTTTCACCATTAACACTAATGGAGTAGACTGCATTGCTCTTTCTATGCGATTTTTGATGTTTTTGCTTCTTTCGGTAGAACCTTTTCTTCTTAACAATATCTATACACCCGAATAAGTAGCTATTTTGTAACTCGCATAAACCAAGGTTCCAAAACTCGTTAAAAATTTGTTCCCTCGTTGACTCGTTAAAATTCTCGACCAGGCACATTTTTTTTTCGTTTTGTAGCTTACATATGGTTGCCCTAAATTTCGTTGAATTTTTCTTTTTAATCTTGAATAATAGCGTTCATTTCTTTGTCTCCATTAAATTGTTGGAGTTTTGTCGGGCGTCCTTTTTCTTGACGGACCTTGTTCATTATCCTACAACAAAATGCAATAATATAACAAGCTATGTCACAAGCCACTAAAATCATACTTTAATCTTGAATGGTAATAATGTGACAAGCCACATTTAACAAAAAAGTTACATACCACTGTATTTTCATCACTTGAGTCACTTCTAGATTGTACATAGTCAGGATCACTTACCATTACTTACCTTACAATCATTTATCGCGCCATCTAATAACGAAGGGCTGAAATAAATGTGGCTTGTTATACTATTACTTTAACCGATCATAGCATTAACTCTTTTTGAACTCATATGTGGCTTGTCATTGTTTCACATTAAGCCCTTCAAATATAAATAGAAGAGTTGAATTTTATCGACTTAAAAACCATAAAGCTTAAACGGTCAATATTTATTAGGGCAAATTTCTTAGAAATTCAAAGAAATATTACATCATTTGGCATTCTTGTTTTCCTCGATTAAACCTCAACCCCTGTTATTTACGATCACTTGTTTTGCTGTTTTATATTATATATACTTCGTTTCTAAATCAAGGGGTGTTGCAACGCTCATTTATAACTTCCGCGTCATTAAATCTTCATAATTTTATTATTTTTTCTCTTCAAATCCACGCTCCTCTCCCCTATAAATCAGAAACGTCCAGAATTGTGTTTTTCGGACTGCTAAAGTGGAGAATGTCTTTGTGGTCGAAATAAGAGACAATTTTCTATGTTTAATACTACGAGAAAATCGCTGGGGACTGTTCTTTTATTACATTTTTGAAATATAAGCGACGTTCACTTCCGTTCTCTTTAATAATCCTCTGTATGTTTCTACATATTCCAACAATCGTATTTTTGAGCATAGTGTTTTCAAAATAATATTAAAGGAAGCCGCTTTTGCGGAAAAATGTAACCGTCTTTAAGAAGAGATTGAAATAATGGCATGCTTAGCATCGCTTCAGTTTATTTGCTTACTTTATTGAAAAACTGTAGCACTTTTAGACCAGGGAAGTAACGATTTTTCCACGACACTGTAGGTATCTAACAACTGCTTTTGATAAATTGTGTGATAAAAATATGTTATAAACAAAGTACAGTGGTACCTCGATATACGAGCGACCTAATATACGAGTGTTTTGAGATACGAGATACGATTTTTACTATAGACGTCAGTCTGTCTGCTTTGGTTGTTTCCCTCATTTTCGAAGTATTGTTGATTAGTTGAGTTCGCGTTTTGTGCTTTTTGTACATTACAATATTACATTTATTTTTACAACCATGGGTTCGAAGAAGAAGATTATGTCTATTGAACTAACACATGTAATCAATGAAAAACATGAGCAAGGTGTACGTAACTGACTTGGCAAGGATGTACGGGCTTACCACATCAATGATATGTATATATATATATATATATATATATATATATATATATATATATATATACATATATATATATATATATATAAGCGAGGATCCTACAGCTTCTGCCGCTTCCCGCATTTCGATCGCCATCTTTTTCTATCTCTCCAGGTGTCTTCATCAATGGCTCTGTCTTTCATGGTTTCCATAACACCTTGTATCCAAGACTTGGCTGGTCTTCCCCGTTTCCTTCTATTACTTGGACTGCATTCCATAGCTCTTTTTGGCCATCTGTTGTCGTCCATCCTCTGTACGTGTCCATACCATATTAACTGTCTAGTTTCTATTCTTTCAGAAGTTGTATGTACTCTATCTGTTTTTCTTCTAACTTCAGAATTAGGTATACGTTCTACTCTTGATATACGGCAAGCTCTTTTCAGGTAGTCCATTTCAACCGTGTCAATTTTTGTCTTTCCTTTTACTGTCATTTGCCAACATTCTGCTTCATATGTAAGAATGGGCTCTACAATTACTTTGTAGATAGTCATTTTAGTTCTCATAGTAGCTTTGTTGGACCAAAGTATCGAATTCAGAATTTGAACACTCTTCTTGCCTTATTGCACTCTATAGTCTACATCTCGTTCCGTTGTTCCTTATATTTGTATCCGTAGCACCTTTTTATTTGTCTAATTTCCAAATCCGGGTCTTCGTCTTCACTGCCTATTCGCATATATTCTGTTTTAGACATATTCATACTCATCCCCCATTTTTCGTATTCATATTTGAGCTTTTTAAGCATATAATCTGCATCTTCTTCACAGCTTGCAATTAGTACTTGATCATCTGCAAAGAACAGCGTTGTCAGATAATGGTTTTTAAGCTTCAACCCCATTCCCGCACAGTTTTGTCTCCACTGGTGCAGTGCTTCTTGGATATATATTTTGAATAGGTTGGGGGAAAGACAACATCCTTGTCTCAAGCCTTTCGTTACTGTAAATACCCTTGAAAAAGTATTTCCTGTTTTTACAGTGCTTTGAGGACATTTATAGATGTTCAGTATTGCTTTTAGATATGTTTTACTAAGGTCCGTTTTCGTCAAGACACTAAATAAGAGTTTTAAAGGAACTGTATCATAAGCCTACTCCAGATCTATAAATACCAGATACGTAGGGAGGTTTCGAGCTGTTCGTTTTTCAATTACTTGTTGATGGGTAAATGTGTTGTCCACGCACGATCTTCCTGCTCTGAAGCCGCTTTGTTCTTCAATTTCTTTATACTCCTCTTTTATTCTTCTTTTCAATAGATATTAGTATAAATGGGGCTAATGTGGGCCAAATTCCAATCGTCTGGAATCGTTTGGCCTTCAATTAAGCATTTATTAAAAATATTCACTAAGCTTTCCAAAAGAGCATCCGGTCCATGTTTCACCAACTCGATGGGATGTCTCCAGGCCTGGGTGTTTTTCCAGTTTTAATTTGTTTCAATTCTTTTTTCAGTTCTTCTTTATTTATCTTATGCACCTCTGAGTTTGTCATTGAGATATGGTCAGGTCTTTCCATAAGTTCGTGCCTACTTTCTGTTAATAGCGTTTCGTAGTATTTTTCCCACTTTTTAGTTTGAATTAGGTTTATATTTCCCTCATCTTTTCTTTCTTTTCTAATACTTTTTATAAATTTCCAAGCTTGTGTCACTTTGGTTCCTCCTAAGCATCGGTCCATCTCTTCGCATTTCTCTTCCCACATTTCGTTTTTTCTTTTAGTGACTTCCTTCTTTGCTTCCCTGTTGAGTCTGCTGTAAATTCTGCGGTCTTCTGAGTCTTTCGTGGATAGCCATGTTTGATAAGCTTTTTTTTTGTCTTTAATTAATTTTTCTACTTCTTCGTTCCACCACTCAGGATTTTTTCTTTTGTCAGCTTCCTCGTACCCCAATGCCTCTTTGGCTGCCTGATGAATGCAATTTTTTATATCTTGATATTCTTTTTCGGCTGTTTCTCTTCGAGTTAAGTGAGTTAGTTTTGGGGCTAGTCTAAGTTTGTAGAGGAATTGTACTGATTCTTGTTTCAGGCTATCAATATTATGTCTAATCTTTGTGGAAGCTGCTACCTTCTCCTGTTTAATTTTGTTCTTGTTTACTTTCCTGTAGTGTATGGTTATTTTTGCGACCACCATATAGTGGTCAGATCCGCATTTGGCACCACGATACACTCTTACGTCATTTGTTTGGAGCCTTTTGTTTTCTGGTTGGATGAGATAGTCGATTATAGATTTTATCTTTTTCTTTGGTTGTTCCCAGGTAAATTTATGTATATCTTTGTGCTGATAAAATCCATTCATTATTTTAAGCTGTAATGTTTCACAAAGATCAATGAGTCGCTCTCCGTTGTTGTTTATTTTGTCTTCACCACATCTTCCTACCACATTGTCTTGTAATTTTTTGCCTATCAATGATATGTACTGTACTTAAACGGAAGGATGTGATAAATGGTATAATGCCAGGTAAGGGCGTTACAATAATTTCTAAGCTCCGGACTTCTCTCCATGAAAAGATGGAGAAACTACTAATGGTAGGGGTGACAGAGAAGCAGCTTCAAGGAGGAACCTGAACACAGAGCATCATATGTGAGAAAGCACGAGCGATTTACGAATATTTGCTGAATCAGACCCCACACACTTCCACAAATGATGAATAGGAAGACTCGTTTAAAGCCAGTCGGGGCTGGTTTGACAACTTTAGAAAAAGGACCAGCATTCACTCCGTCGTCAGGCATGGTGAGGCAGCAAGTTCGGATATGAAAGCAGCTGAGGTTTACATCAAAACGTTTTCCGAACTGATAGACGCCAAAGGATACATCCCCAGCAAGTCTTCAACTGTGACGAGAGAGGGCTTTTCTGGAAAAAGATGCCAAATAGGACTTACATAACGGCAGAGGAGAAGACGATACCAGTTCTCAAGCCTATGAAAGATAGAACACTGCCGACCTTTCTTTATCAAATTCAAAATTATGCCGCTACCTACTCTATTGATGTTTTAAGGTCTTAACTGAAATTCACAGAAAACGGGCCCATTTAATACATTCTGATGTACACGTTCACAATACGCGAAACTGTCACAAATGAAATGAACAAATCGCTGTAGATTACGTCTTTCAGATAAAAGTTGCTTTAATATTACAATTATTACTATTACAATATTTTACCACGAAGTCTGAAAAAGTTATAAAAAAATATCTTCTGAGACATTGCTTTTACTTTTCAGAAGAATATATGATTCAATGCAGAATATCCACTGAACTGCTTACCGTGACTTTGCCATAAATCTTTTTCTGTTAAATATGTGTTATTGTTTGTGATATATTACTTTTTATAGTTCCTTTTTTATATACTATGTATTTTTTTTACTTGTTACAAACAATATTTGTATTTGTCTCTATCTATCTACATAAGGATTTTTACAGCTGTCGCCGCCTTCCTTCTTTCAGCCAACGTCTCCAGTCCTTTCTGTTCTGCCATTCTCCATCTCTAAGGTCTCGTCTTTCCATGGCCTAGTCCACTTCATCCCTCCATGGTCTTCGGGGTCTACCTCTTTTCCTCCTTCCTATTGGGCTCCAATCCGAAATCTTTGCTCTCCACCTTGTATGATCTGTTCTTCTCACATGTCCATACCAAATTAAACGTTTTTCTTCGATTTAGCTGAGTAAGTCTTGTTCTACTGCCATTGTCTTGTTCTACTGCCATTCTTCGTTTTATCTTCTCATTTCTGATGCGATCCATTTTTGTCACTCTGCAGCTTCTTCTCATGAACTCCATTTCAGTTGCTGTGATTTTGGACCTGTTTCGTTTATTTATTACCCAATTCTCTGCTCCATAGGTCATTGTACTGCGTAACAAGGTGTTGTATTTGTTAAGTAGTTAAATAAATAAACTCTAAACTCCCTAAACAGGTGCGTCCCGGTTGAAATTCCTTTTTTAATCAGCAAAAGAGTGTGGTAAAGTGAGTGGCCGTCGATCCCGTCGGCAAGAAGGTAGTAAAATGGACGGAAACTGACATAAATTGTGGAGTACCAGTAAAAAGGGGTCAGCAATGGAACTCTGTATAAGGAAAAAAATATTTCTTAATATCGGGATTAATTGAATAAACAAAGGTTAATATTTCTTGCCACAAAAATGTGAGTTTTACCACAATTAAACAAACGTAAACTTATGTCACTATGCATTTCGATGGAAGAATAAGAACTGACTGACCGAAGATAAATCGTATTATTTCTGGTATAACTTCGGGCAAAACTAATTATATTTTGAGAGGGATGTACGGTTGTGTTAACGTGGAGGTTTTGTTTCCATGACACTTTAACTTTAGTTATAACCAGACCTAATTTATTATGAAAAGAGTGACTGTTAAAAAAATCAACAAAGAACACCAAGTTGTAGCTGTAGCCAAATAAGTCGGATGGTGAGGATGTCATCTCGAGAGATTTCAACCTAGTTGGATTTCTGTAAGAGTTTGCTATTACCTAGTCTAGTGGATATGTTTTAGGCTTAAAAGATTCCATGATCAGCTTCTTTAAAAATAAAATTTATAGAAGTTGGATATATGAAAGCACAGATGAAATAACAAGAAACAAAATATACTTTTTTATCACGAACACAAAAAGTGATAAAGTAAACAGGAAACTGTGCCTTCTATGATTTTCAAAGTAAGCAGACGACGAATGGACCGACATGTCGTTTTATCTAAGCAAGAACCTTTTATGAACTAACTTCTAATACTTAAAATACGAGTAAATAAAGATATATTAAAGAGAGTTAAGATTTGATTTTTTGTATAGTGCCCATACAATTTGCTTATACGTATTTCGTTCTATCAGGACTCATCAGAGCGACTCAGTAAGAAGCCCTACAGAAGCCTTCTACAAAAAGAGATGTTTACATCGTTAATATATTAAACCAGTTTAGTTTCAATAGTTATCTTAGATTAGTACGGGTTTATGTGACAATATTGATTGATAAAGAAAGGCTCCAAATAGTTTAAAAAAGATTGCCACACAAAGAGATATCTCAAAGAAAATAAAAATTAATAGTATGCCACCATACAGTAAAAAACAAATAACTATAAAAATATAAAAGGAATGGAGGATTGTTTAAAAAATAATTCAAGTAACTTATATATAAAATAAGTAACCTACATAATATGAAATAGTTTTAACTTGAATTCTTGAATTCTTTTTGTTAAATAATGTCAAGCCTTAAATATCAAATCGCAATTCTTGTCTAAAGCAGTTTTATATTTCTCAAGAAACCAAGAAAATTATATCAGAATAATTGAGATGCAATCTGAACAATGCAATTGCTTCAAGTACATCACTTACCATTTTTAAAACGAACCATTATGTAAATATCATGTAAATTGCTACACTTTTACAAAGCGCGCTCTTTAATATAATCCGTAATAAAATCCATCGTGAGGAAAACGTCTCCGTAGGCGAATGCACAAGGTTCAATATCTCAGTACGTGGCGCGGTCAGTAGAATATCCGGACAAAACACGACTACTAAAAATAAAATAGAAATAGATTTGTACTTTTATGACGTTTTCCAGTGTTTGCACGTCGTGAGTGTAAACATTTCCCATTTTATTTCGGACATATTTGCCAAGTTGAGTATAACCGAGACTTTCTTCTTCTAAATCAGATAAAAATGTATTGATCTTAGTGTCTCGCAATGACTTCGGACATACATTGTTTTACAATGAAAGCCTTGCAGATTGAAAAGCGGTCGGCATTGTATGTTTATGAAAGTTTCGGCAAACATAAAATTTATTTTAAAAGTATTTGTTCAATCAATTCTATCTACTGCACTCCCAAGTGATATACAGACTGTAAGTCAGACATTATTTATTTCTTCATGTATAAGTAACTACCAACTTTTATGAAAATTATATATATATATATATATATATATATATATATATATATATATATATATATATATATATAACTATAGAAAATGTTGAACATTATGTATATCTAGGTCATGTTATCAAACTAGGGAAACCAAATCAAGATGCTGAAGTTAAAAGAAGAACACAACTGGCATGGGGCGCTTTCGGCAAATTAGCATATATCTTGAAAAATACCTCCATTCCTGTAAACTTAAAGAAAAAGGTGTGTAACACGTGCATACTACCAGTTTGTACTTACAGCTTGGAGACAGTAGCCTTTACCAAAAAATCTGCTAAAAAATTAGAAACAACGCAAAGAGCAATGGAACGAATCATGCTTGGAATATCACTAAGAGACAAGATTAGAAACACCGAGATAAGACGGAGAACGAAGATTGAGGATATTATGGAAGAAATTGCAAAAATGAAATGGCGCTTGGCAGGTCACGTAGCCCGATATAATGAAAACAGGTGGACACGGAGAATTCTAGAATGGAGACCAAGGACGACAACAAGAAGCATGGGAAGACCTTAAAAAAGATGGGTAGATGACATAAAAACAGTGGCAGGCAAACAGTGGATTAGATTGGCGCAAGATAGAGAAAGATGGAACCAATTGGGAGAGACCTACATTCAGGAGTGGATGGCAAATGGTTGACAAAGAATATATATATACGAAGACATAGGTGTCCCGTAATCCTCGGCAATATATGGCGTATTGTGGGAGTACGTTATATAGTAGAAGGAGGAGGGTAAGGTACGCCTCACAACCCCTAACATGAACGAGACGTTCAAATCATGGCTCTCATTCTCCGTAGGCCCAAATGGCCCTGAAATGGGTAGCTTTCTAGATCAAACCAGGAGAGCAGAGGGTACAGAGAGCAAATAAAACAACAACGTTATATATAGCGACATATAATTGTCGCTCGCTATTAAATCAATCCAGACTTGTAGAACTGGACAAAGAAACAGAAAACATAAAATGGAACGTCCTAGGAATTAGCGAAGTAAGACGAAAAAATAAAAAGGTATTGTAATTAGCGCCAGGAAACACATTCTACTTCCGAGTCACATCAACAGGCAAAACAAGCGGTTTTGAATTCCTAATCAACAAGAAATGGAATCGAAGAATAGTAGAAATAACTAGTATCCCAGATAGAATAGCTAGCTTAACCTTACAACTATCAAAGAGGTACAATATACAAATTATACAAATATACGCCCCAACAATTCCTCACATTGACGAAGAAGTAGAGGAACTCTACAGTAACATAAATGAAGCATTAAATAACAATAAAATTCATTTCAAGTATTTAATTGGTGGCTTGAATGCTAAAGTGGGAAAGAGAAACAACAAGGAACAAGTCGTGCGAAAGTATGGAGTCGGTGATAGAAATGAGAGGGGAGAAAGACTGGTTCAGTTTGCACACTAACAAAATATGCCAATTGCAAATACATTCTATAAGAAAAAATCGAACAGAAAATGGACTTGGGTATCACCAAATGGGATCACTAAGAACGAAATTGACTTCGTTCTAACCAACAAAATTGCTAAAATAAAAGATGTCAGTGTAATAAATAAATTTCAAACAGGCAGCGACCATAGACTAATCAGAGCAAAAATTGTTTTAGATCTGAAACTAGAAAGAATAAAATGAATCACAAAACCAAGAGTAACCGGTATAATTATTAACAATTTAAAAAAAAAAACTCAGATCACTACCAAAAGACAATTGATGAAAGAATACATGACCAAATCGACAGCTCTCAACTAATAGAAATCATCTCTGATAGTGTTAAATAATTCGGAGGCCCGCAACAACAAAATGAACACAGTAAACTGTCTGATAAAACTAAAATAATGCTAAAAGAAAGAAGGGGAAATGAAAGTAACTAGCAACATCCAGAGAATACAATACACAGAAGTTTGTAAGACAATAAGGAAAATAATTAAGGAAGACATAAAAAAATACAATGAAAGACTGGTAGAAAATGCAATCGAAGACAGGAAAAACTATAAGTAAACAAGAAAAGCATTAATCATTGGAAAGAAGCAAATCGTTACTCTAACAAACAAAAACACCAGAATTACAGACAGAAATGAAATAATACAACTCCTAACTAAATTCTACAGCGAACTATACAAAGCTCCTGACACACTTGAAGAAGTAATCAGTAACCAAAAAGTTGCACCAGAAGGCCATCCGGAAGAAGTAGAATCGACAATTGCAAAAATAAAAAACGGTAAAGCAGCTGGAATAGATGCTATTACAGTGGAACTACTTAAATACGCTGGCAATAAAACCTGGAAAATCTTAGCAGGCATATTTACGAACTGCCTAAGATCGCGATGCATACCAGACCACTGGAATACAACAAATATAATTCTCATTTATAAGAATAGAAAGCAAAGAAGATATCAAAAACTGCAGACCAATAAGTCTACTACCAATCGTATAAAAGATATTCACAAAGATCATCAACAACAGATTAACAAACGCATTAGATGCTGCACAGCCGAGAGAACAATCTGGCTTCAAAAGTGAATTCAGTACCATAGATCATATTTATAAACTTCGAGAACTAATGAGTAGAACTAAAGAATATATAATACCGATTATTAACCTTCGACCATTAACCTTCATAGACTTGAACACGGTTGACAAACCGTACATAGAAACTTTAGCAAATAGATACAGACAAGCAAAAGCTAAGGTAAAAATTTATAAAAACACTCCAGAATTTCCCACTACCAGAGGCGTCCGACAAGGAGACACTTACTTACTTACTTACTTAATCAGTAGAACCCATTTGTACCTTTCGGTGTTGGGCCGTTTACAATACAATTCATTAAATTACAATATTTGACAGTCTTCTGAGGTGTCCTAGCTATTAACGAACTTTCTCCATTCCTTCCTATTGGATGCCATCTGTGTTGCTTCCTGCCAAGTCTTACCCTTACTCTGCAGTATCTGCGAGATGTCACTGTTCCATTCTTTAATGGGTTTTTCTCTTCTGTTCTTCCCCATTGATTTGATATTCCACACTCTTTTTACTTGTCTATTATTGTCCATCCGGGTTAGATGTCCGAACCATGCCAATTTTTTCTCTTTGATTGACTCGAGTATCGGTTTGATTTTGAGTCTTTCTCTTATTTTTTCATTTCTGATTCTATCAGTTCTTTTTACTCCTATCGTTCTTTTGAGGTATTTCATCTCTGCTGCCTGAATTCTGCTCTGATGTCTTTTGTTTAATATCCAATTTTCTGCTCCATATGTCACTGTAGGTCTATATATTGTTTTGTATATTGTCATCTTGGTCTTTGTTGATATTTCTATGGTATTAAGGAATCCTTTATTTAGTGCTTGGAATAGTTTTCCTGTGTTTTCTATTCTGTTGTTAAGAGCATCCTCGATGTCTCCTTTGTTGTTGATTACTGTTCCTAAGTATTTGTATGAATTTGTCTGTATTATTTTTTGTTGGTCTATCATTACTTCTATTTCATCTTCCGTCCCTTGTTTCCAAGGAGACACAATATCACCAAAGCTCTTCACTGCAACTCTAGAAAATATATTCAGCAAAATGAACTGACAGAACAAAGAATATCCATTGATAGAGAATACCTCTTCCATCTAAGATTTGCAGGCGGCATCGTTCTGACTGCTAATATTCCCGCCGAACTTAAATGCAGCTAGCAATGAAGTTGGTCTAAAAATGAACTTAACAAAAACAAAAACCATGTACAACGAGATAGTTGATGTCAAGATGTAATAATAAACAGCACTGCACTTGAGACAGTAGACGAGTATGTATATCTGGGACAATTTATACATAAATCTGGCTCCTTAATTTCAGAAATCAACACAAGAATGAAACCAGCTTGGACATCTTTTGGTAGAAATGCTGTTATATTTAAATCAAAGATGTCAATCCACCTGAAGACAAAGGCATTCGATCAGTATATACTACCAATCATGACATACGGCTGCGAAACTTGGACACTAAAGAAAGAAATAATATCGAAACTCAAAGTCACTGAAAGGTCAGTGAAGCGATGCATGCTAGGTAAAACAAAGAGAGATCGAAAAAGAAAGGAATGGATCAGACAGAAAACCAAGATTATTGATGTAATCCATATAATTAAATCTTTAAAATGCCAGTGGGCGGGACATTTAGCGAGAAGGACTAACAATAGGACAATAGGTGGTCCACTAGAATTACGCTGTGATATCCAAGAGGCGTTAAGAGATCAAGAAGACGTCCAAATTTAAGATGGGACTATAACATAAGGAAACAAGCCGGTACAACGGCTTTTATCTTGTTCCAACAGTGAGGAGCAACTTCTTCTGATATTAAAGAACGCTGCTTCATGTTTATGATAGAAGACTACTGACTTCTTGTTAATAAATGAATAAATCTAATTTTAGTCTCTTTCTTCTTTCTGCCTTTATCTCACTAATCAATTTTTAAATATCTTTTGGAATAACTTACGAATTACAGTTTCCCAATCCTCTAAATATTCATTAACCTTCCAGAAATCATTTCACTACCAAAATATTTAATACTGTTTTAAAACATGTATAAAAATATCAACAATAACTACAAGGGTTTGGGTTTGGTTACAAGTTTCCGATAATTTATTCCTTCCTAAAATAAGTCATTCCTTTAAATATACATTATTCTTATATTACAAAATTATATGGTTCTGGTTGACCCAATAAGCTAATTAATAAAACTAAAGTGCTTTATGCGGAAGCTATCTTATTTCCTGTAATATATGTCGAATATATCCAGGAAATTCTATGAATTTTTTTATACGGGCGATTTGTGGAATAACAATTCGAATGTATTAATAATAGGCTGAGGAAGTGAACAATTATGGCCTTCAGGAAACCCAGATTTCAATCCTCTCGATTTTTATTTCCGAAGATACATAAAGTCACTCGTTTATATTAATCTTATTCTTAATACCATAAATGAATTGTGGCAAAGAATCATAATCTTAAATTTGCTGCACAATTATGGAGAACAGTATAGGAAAGAGAAAGAAGCCTGTATCCAAAGATTGAACTTGGGAGATTAAACGGACAGAATTATAACATAATTAATTGTCTTCCCAGAGAATCGTACGTTGAACATATATTTATTATCTAATACGCCCAGTGTTATTCCAGAATATTCACCCTGTACGTAGTGTTGTTTTTCAAGTGACGTAGAGTAACGTAATTTATGAGATTCCCCAGATTAGTCTTTTTTCGCAAACAAAACGAATAAGTACTTTTTTCGGCATGAAGCAAAGCTGCTTGACGTCCACAGGCCGCTGGCTGCTCTGCTACGAAATTCCTCGAGGATACGTGTGAAAATCCTTTTTTGTGTGAAGACGCTAAAACACGTACGTGGAAAAATAATCCTCGTGCCTTTTTCAGGCACCGAGAGCTCGACGAATTAAGTAGCCAGGTACATACAGAGTGAAAAAAGAACAATGATAAATCCTAATAGGATGTTTTTGCCTTGTACCGTGCTTCTCTCCAGAGAAAAATTTTGAGACATATATTAACATTGATTTTAGTAACTGTAGTAACATTCTTGCTTTAACTATTTTCTAAATCTGTATCTGTTTAATAATCCTTTTCGATATTTTTTATAATATATATATACCTATTACAAAAATGAATTTTTGAAATCTCCCTTTTTTTATTTATTCGATTAGATCTTTCTTCATTTGTTGTTGCTACCTAATAGTCTTCGTGAAGAAAATCTAAAATATTTACTATTAAGTTCAATATAACGAACTATCTATACTCCATTCCACGAATGATTATGACAATTTAAAAGCCCATTACCCAGCATTCACCGCATCTGAGTCTATAAGGTAAATTCCGTTCTTAAATCGTGAAACACGTTTCGAAATAAAAGAAAACCGAAGCTGAAGGCAAGAAGGCCATTTGTTGGAATCACCGGAACCGGCCATATCGGTGTACTTTCAAACGGCCACATTTTAAAGTTACGTTACGGAATGGATTCCCCATCGCTGCACCAGGGACGCTCCTATCAGCGGCGGGAACCACCAAGGGGTTTATCCGCAAAGGTTAAATGGAAAAGCTACTACGAAAATTATTGCGATGTCGTGAAGGTTTTAATCGGAAAAGTTAAGAAATACACCGCCGGGGAAATTGCTTGGGATAAAACTTTGATTTTACTAATAAAATAAACTAATACTATTTTTTTCTGGTTACATGATTTTGTTGCTAGTCATAAATATTTAACGTACAATTTTACTCGCAATACTGGGTCTTGCTCAAGTTAATTTTTAAATCTAGCTTGGCTGACGCAGAGGTTTAGTGTGCTTAACCAGAGGCTGAAACTGATATAAATAATAGGCTGTTCGATAAACTTTGCGGTTTGATAATAAAAACACAATTTTATGGCTTGAAATACACTTTAATATTCAGTATAGTCTTCCTGAACATCAATATACTTGTTTTAACGAGGTTCCAATTTATGAATTCCATCCCTAAAGTGGGAATCTGGAAAGGCTGCAAAATACGCTTCCACAGCCTTTAGGATCTTCTCATTTTGTGAAAAACGCTTTCCACGCATACATTTTTTAGGTATAGAAACAGATGGAAGTTATTAGGGGCCAAATTTGGTGAATGCGGTGGATGCTCCAACAATTCGGACTTTAATTCATGGATTTTATCCATTGTCAAAATTCTCATATGAGACGGTGCATTGTTCTGATGAAAAAGGATTCTTTTCTTCTGCAAACTGAATGTTTTCTCACGAATTGTTTTCGTTAGCTGATTTAAAAGGTTACAGAATTTACTGTTTTACCAGCTTGCAAGCAATCCACAAACGAAATTCCTTGCACATCCGAGTTCGTGTCCTGGCTAATTTCTGTGTCCCAGATGCTCAGTATATTTTCTTAATTTTTGTTTATATCCCATGTTTCGCTTCCGTACAGGACCGTGGAATGGATCACTGTTGGGCATAGTCTCAATTTTGCAGTCTTCAGTTGTGTTTTTTTTTATGTGGTCTGCCTAGTTTTCATATATTTTATTTTTTGCTCATTAATAATCAGTCTATACTGTTTAGCCTTTGCATCAAAGAGTTTAATACACTCTCATTATTACCTCCAGCAAGAAATTGAAGAGTATTGTGGACAGCGGATCTCCCTGCTTTAGTCCCCTTCTTATTCCAAATAAATTTTCCTGTTAAGGTCCTTTCTATCCTTACTCTATTGTCCATCTTCATTAAGGTCATTTGTACTAGTCTGATCATCTTTTCTGGAATTTCAAGTACTCTTAAAGCATGGTACAGACGCCTTCTTATCACAGAATCTTAAGCTTCTTTGAAAGGTATAAAGAGGACGTTTAGATTCCTGTTGCTCGTACGTACTACTCTAAATCATTTTTAACACAAATATTTGATCTATGGTGGCTTTGCCATTTTTGAATCCTCCCTGGT
This sequence comes from Diabrotica undecimpunctata, assembly GCF_040954645.1. NCBI lineage: Eukaryota > Metazoa > Arthropoda > Insecta > Coleoptera > Chrysomelidae > Diabrotica > Diabrotica undecimpunctata. The sequence goes on along the minus strand of NC_092810.1, from coordinate 43,538,836 downwards.
AATTACCACTGTTTGTTTAAGTGCCGTTCCAGTCCACTTCTTATGACTCTGACGTATACCGTGTATGTTAGATCCAGAAAAGTGATACCCCTGTAGTGTTAGCACACTACTTTATCTCCCTTTTTATGAATGGGACATACTATTGTCTCTCTCCATACTACCGGCATTTCCTCTGGCTCCCAGATTTTCGTCAGCAGGCTAGGTATTCGCGTTGTACTTCTCCTCCATGCTTGACTAGTTCTGCAAGAATACCATTGCTCCCTGCACTTTCATTGTTTTTTATGTTATATATGGTTTCTCTTATATCTTCCACGGTGGGAGTCTCCAAGACTCCATGGCATAATTTAATTAAAAGTAAATTTAATTAAAAGTCATTTTACACTTATTGAAAAACTGCTCACTTTGTATTATATGTATATTGATTTAAGTATATTAGGTGTAGTTTGTATCGAATATTATAAAGCATGAATCGAAAAGCTTTTTCGGGTCTCAAAAGATTGCAGGTTCTTTCATTTATCAATTTTTGTAGGTAATAATTAAATTAATTTACATTTTATGTAATCTTTTATTTTGATTTTTAAAGAATGCAATCTGTTTAGCAATAAGTTTATTGAAGATATAAATGTTTTTTGGAGCATGTAGGTAAACATGTCAGTTATAGTGATTTTGCTTATGCAATTTTTAGATACCTATGTGTACTGACTATTTTAGTCCTTTATAAGTCTCAGAGTAAGATTTATTGGCCTAACTTTTGCATTTTAGCTGTATTTAGTAGTTCTAGTTTTCTTTTTGTCAAACTATCTAATTGATATTTATCCTTGATATAAGTTGTAACCAAAGTATGAATATTGAAATGAAAGTTTTACATACATTCATATGAAGAGTACCAATATAATAAAAAAAATACGTTAGAAGCTAGTATTTCCGGAAATTACAAGTTCGTGGATATCAGTACAAGAATTTAGATTGCTTAAGATAAACACCGATCCTCGAAAGCAAACAACTCCTCATCGATGAGACAATTGGTTGACAGTTAAAAATAGTTATTTTAATTTTTTTATTGTACTTCATTGTACAAATAAATAAAACTGCAATATCCGTAGCACATAGCATATAATGCGCTTGATTTTTTCGAATCAGTTACACTACCTGTCTCATTTTTACTTTCCTCGTCTGTTTGTCGATAAATTTAACTTCGTGGAATTTGGACCTTTTACAAGAAAAGAATATTTATAATTAATATTAATTATTTTGTGTAATTTTGCCCTTTTGTATAATACATTTAATTTTTCGTTGCAAAAAAGAACTTTCCTGAACTTCTGCTAAGAAGACGATCCATCTCCCGGTTCGCTAATTGGTCGCCTGGTAAATAATTACCTCAAATTAGAAGCACTTTATTCTCGGAATTTTAATCCCAATTCCTCCCTTCTTGAAGGAATCCTCGCGACGACAGTGATTCGGCTCCGTCGTCCTGGATAAGGACGAAGGATAAGGATATCGAGTAACAAATCTGCCGACTTGGCCAATTTTCTAAATGATTCCCGCCCGCCTTCTACGCCGCCGACGACCAACATTTATCTTTCTCGCTTACACATCCATACCAGAAGGATTTTCGGAAAGGATTCGCACGGATTCGGGACTCCTGACCGCAGGAATCTTCGGATGACGGTCGCTGGTTGTCCGACACCCGGCTTACATTCGGGATTCATAAATCTTTCCGTGAGAGAATGTCATTTTTTGTATGCTTTCATTACCTAATGGCAATATTGCACTATGGTTTTACTACAGTATTATATAGGTCATTGCGCTTATGGCTTATCCAGAAATTTATTAGTAATATATGGTTAGGCAAAAAACTGGTTTTTGTGTTTCAAGTTTTGTTTGTGGTTTCTGAATTTCTTTCAAAATTTAGGTAAAAACAGTCGCTTTAAAATATTGTCATTACAATATTTTGATAACCATTTGTTTCAGAGGTCAATGTTTTAAAAAAATGTTATATCTAATCAAATCAACACGATTCCTAAAATATTTTGCAAAACATTTGTTTGATGGGTGGTGAAGAGATATTAAGATTTTGCGTTAATTACAAAATATTTGATAACCCAATAATAACCCAATGCGTGACAGCGCGATGTTATATAATGTTAAACAGACCAGTAGTCGCAAAACGCAACAGCGGAAAAATACCAGATGATGAAGGCAGTCTTGCTATAACCAAAGAAGATAAAAAGAAAGTATGGGTAGAATACTTGGAGAAACTTTTTCACTACCCACGACGTTAGAACAATACAAGCCCCTAAATCCTACCAGAAGAAATAACAGCAGCCGTCAGACAAAGTAAGAATTGCTGAAGCTATTAGATGCAGAACAAATAAAAATAATAACTGAAATATTTAATGAAATATACAAGGCAGGAAAAATACCAGTAGAGTGGCTCAAATCAGAGTTCGTACCATTGCCCAAAAAACCAGGAGCAAACAAAAATTTCGCCCAATCAGTTTGGATTTGTGAACGCCGTTGGTACAAGAGAAGCTTTATTTAGCGTGCAGGTATTGTTTTAGAAATGTAGATGCCAGCAGTGATGTTTTTGCATGCCTGATTGACTACAAGTAGGCTTTCGATAGAGTCAGGTATGAACAAATCATGAAAGTGCTAAAGAAGACAGAGATTGACGGAAGATACATAAAAATAATAGCTAACCTGTATTGGAATCAATTAGCGGTGCTCCGAATAGATAGAGAATATACAGATCAGGTCAAAATCAAAGGGAAGGTGAGACAGGGGTGTATAATTTCGCCACTGATATTCAATCTGTACTCGGAGCACATTTTTGAAGAGGCTCTAAAAGATATTGATGAAGACATCTCAATAAATGGGGTCAAGCTCAATTACCTGCGTTATGCAGATGATACAATAGTGTTTTCCAATATCATAGAAGGGCTGCAAAACTTATTGAACAAAATAACGGAAACAAGTAGAACATATGGACTGGATATAAACACCAGCAAAACCAAGCTAATAATCATCAGCAAGTAAAACATAACTGGAGCAAATCTGTATGTGAATCAAATGGGAATTGAACGTGTCTCACAGTACAACTACTTGGGAACTATAATCAATGAGTCGTGGGACAATACTTAAGAGATATGTCGCATCGAAAAAGCAAAAAGTGCATTCTTGACTATGAACTCTGTGTTCAAGAGCCATTACTTCACCCTAGAAACAAAAATAAGGCTCCTTAAACGTTACGTTTACTTAGTGCTTCTGTACGGAGTAGAAACGTGGACATTGAAGGCGGAAACTCTATCAAAACTTCAGGCTTTTGAGCTATACTTATATAGAAGGATCCTGAAGATACCATGGACAAACAAAGTCTTTTATGAAGAAGTACTACGGAGGATGAACACAACCGCGGATTTGGTCAACATCGTGAAGGGCCGTAAACTGCAGTACTTGGGACATATAATGAGAAATCAAGGCAGCTATGCAATTGCAAGCTACTCCAATGCATTTTGCAAGGTAAAATTGAAGGAAAAAGGGCCCCAGGACGAAGATAAATATCTTGGCTTGCTAACCTGAGAGCATGGTATAGAAAGAAATCAAACACAGCTATTTCGTATAGCAACCAACACGTCATCATAGCCAGAATGTTTGTCAACGTTGAGAACGGACAGGCACCCTAAGAAGAAGACCAGTAGTCGGTCATTATTTTAAACATTATTCATTCATTCTTTATGATATAATGATCATAATATATTAATATATTATAATACTTAATATATTAAGTAACATCAAATTTTTTCGTCTATATTACAACTAAAAAATCTATACATCACAAGCTTACAGGCAAGATGTAGTTGCTTAAGAAGTATCGTATATGTAAGATCAATGTTAAATTTTTTTAACTGGTAATGTAGATTAATAAAATTTTTGACATTGGAGTAAATAAATCCTGCATATTTTTCAGGAAAATGCAGTACAGTACCATTTTTTTCCTTTTTTTTAAGAAAACTTGTCAGACGATCTGCGTCTTTTTGCACTTGAATAAACCATTGCCTCTCTTAAAACTGTCGAGTTACAAACTCAACTTGAAACAGAAGGCAATTTAGTCTTACAGGAACATCTTTTACATTTCCAACAGGATACTATACTTCATTATTCTCTTTCCGTCCAGCAGGGGTTAAACGGGATGAATTGGCAGATGGGAAGCAAATGAAAAATTGATTTTCTTTTTGATTTTTTATATTATTTACTGAACTGCAGATAGTTATATGAGAAGCTTTCGAATTTCCACCCTCTATTTTACACACGTGGGAACAGTATACAACGTCGTTTGCTTGGTAGCATGTTCATTTTCATCAAGTTTTAAATTAAAATAATTCGCCTGAACAAATTCTATGTACGTAGTTGAGAAATGAGAACGAATCCTCTAAATTTACTTGTTAAAAGTTTACTAATTATTTATACGTTATATAACAGTTGTACAGGAACTTTTTAGCACTGGATCGTAATAGTGATGATATATAAACAAAAAAATTATATGTTTTCACGAAAACTAAGGATCAATGGCACGAAAGAGACGAAACACATACGGAAAATTGTTGATGATATTATTTTAGTTAAAGCAATGAAAAAGAACGATCAAAGTAAAAAAAAATGAAACATACAAAAAAATATACAAAATACAAATATATAAAAAAATGAAATATACAAAAGGTAGAGAAAGGAATCAAAACAAACAAGTAATCAGGAAATATATCAGTTCAACTGATACAAAACGGGAAAGACAGAAATATTTTACTGAATGAAGCGAATAACGTAACAAATAAAAAAATGAATAAAATGTAGAATACTTTATACAGATAACGACATTGTTTTGTTGACCATAGGAATTAAGATTTATTGCATTCCCATGTTTAGAGTATATTTATTATAATGCTCTAAAACTAATTTTTTGGTTATTTTTTAGCCTTAATAGCAATATAAATAAATAAGTAAATAAGTATTATGCTTTATTGTCACTGAAAATTGTACAAATTTTATGGACAAATCTTATAACAATAAGACAAGAAAGAAGAAAAAAAATCAGAATAAGAATCATTTGTACTTTTAAATAAAAAAGAACAATAACATTCTTCCAAACTTAAACATAAAACATACTACCTAATTAAGAACTTACAAACTTCGTAAAATGTGCCTAACAAAAAATAAAAATTAGGAAAGCAGATTAATGAATTAAGGGCTCAAATATTCCACCTCCTTGTGCTAAACAGTAACCAAATCTGTCATACAGATTTCTCCTCATATTTTGGAGTAGGGCTGGTGTAATGCTTGCAGAGAAATGAAGTATTTTTGCACTTAATTCGACTAGGTTTGTGGCCCTTTTAAACTGATGCCTATAAATGTTTTCTTTGAGAAAACCCCAAAAAAAGAAATCGTTAGGTGCTAAGTCACAGGATCTAACGGGCCATTTAATTGTACCACGTGTACTTATCAGTCGATCAGCAAACGTTTGATTGAGGAAGTCAATAGTTGCTCTAGAGTTGTGAGACGAACACCCATTCTGTTGGAAATAAACTTCCTGAAAATTAACAGGAAGGCGTCGAACTGTAAAAGTTGTAAATATTTGGGCCCGTTTAGGTTTCCATCGATAATAAATGGACCGACAATATGGTCGCCTAACATCTCCGTCCAAACATTTAATTTTTGCTGCGTTCGCACTGCAACACTGAGGTGCTTATTTTTCCGAGAATAATACCTTGCAACGGATGGATTGTGTCTTTTATGTAATGAAAATAAAGATTCGTCAGAAAATAAAATATTTTTTAAAAAGTGTACATTTTCATTCTGTTTATCTAACATAAATTCACAAAGCTCCATCCGTCTAAAATTATCTTCCGGAAACAGTTTTTGTGTTGGTTTTATCTTAAAACAGTGATACCCATTCCTTTTGGGAACTCGCTGGACAGTTCGAGCATTCACGTTAACTTCTCTAGCAATTTGTACACTGTTGCAGGGTTCACTAGCTTCCACAAAAGCACAAATATTAAGATACCTATTTTGACGTTCCTCATCGACAGGTCTAACACGTGGTTCATAACCTTCGTGACACTTTTTACAACTGTTTACACATCCCGAAGTTTGAAAATGTTTAATGGTATTTTTAACTGTCGTAACATTTGGTGGAGGTCTATTTTCAAAGGCAACAATAAATAAATCAATTACTTCGCGTATCGAATGACCCTGAAAGTACCATTTTACATGTTGCACTTTTTCTTGGACGGTATTCAACGTAATAGACATTTTATTAATTATTTGTTTATTCTTTCAGAACTTTGTTTGAAATTTTTAATGTCAATGTGACAATTATGACAATTTGTACCTACTGTGAAATGAATATAGAGGTGGAAACGTGTAACATGTCACAGCGATTGCCATTGTGTTGTATGGTCAATAAAACAATGTCGTGATCTGTATATATTTGACATATATATTTTTGGGTTTTGGATACGCTCGAGCTTAAGTTTTATCGCGGTACTTCACTACTTAAAATAAATTAGACTGCCTATATATTGCAATATCCTGAAGAAAGCGCGATAATAATAAATTTCAAACAGGAAGCATTGTATTGCATAAAGAAAAGGAAATACATAATACCGTAAATTATTCTTTGCACGCTACTACAATAGAGTACATAATACTTTTCCATTGTAAATCGAGAAGAATGGACAAACGGCACTAAATTTATACATCGATATTAATACTTGATGACAATTATTGACGGTGAATAGCGTTTACATCAACCTATCTATACAGTGATGAGTGTCTTACCACCCGGCAAAATAGCATAAAGGATAGAAGACAGATTAAGTTGTGAGATAGTATGAGATAAAGCTAGTTCTTGACGTGGCTATTTCACTTCAGTCATAATTATACAGATGACCTCGAAAATATTTTATTTTAATAATTTCTGATGTTAGAATAAATGATTGAATAAATTAAGATATATTATAGTAAAAAACATTAATTATTAGCGATTTTAAATTATTAATTTTTAAGTTTATTTAATAATAAAAATAACTTAACTGAAATATTTGATTAAACTAAAGGTAGGTATGTTCTATCCTAAAACAATTGTGTGTGTGGAATTGGCGTAATAGTTAGAGACGTGGTCTAGTGACAAGAAGATTGGAGGTTCAATTCACACCAAGGATAAAATTTTTGTTTTATTCAATCAAAAAATAATAGAAAATATGATACATATTAGGTAAAAAGTTTTCGAAAAACTCATTATTTACAATTTATTCTTATTCCAATGTTAAAAAATAGAAATACAAAATAATTCAATTTCAGTTTTACAGTCTTCAGTTGTGATTGCAAAATAATCCGGTTAAGACTGTTTAATGCCAAATCCATCACTAAATTCTCAGTGTTAATATCAATTCCTCTGTACAGGTAATGATTTTCAAAACAATTAACAACATTGTAATGGATGCGCGCGAATAGCTGCCTGCTTTACAGCTAACCAAATCATCAAGCCATCAAAAATAATAACATACCGAGAAGTATTTTTGCACAGTAAACAGAAACTTTTTATTGAAAAAACAATTCGTGAAAATGCTTTTAACGGTCGAGGAAAAAGTGCAAATTGTTGTCTGGTATGTGAATGGATTATCAGACAACATGATTAGACAACAATTTGTAAATATGTTTCCAAATAGGCCGGCTCCAGCACGATCAACAAATCAATCTATTATACGTAATTTTTTTACTTATGGATCCGTGTTCACTCCAAGAGGAGTTCGTAGACGAAGGGAGGTAAATCCAGATTTGGAACTAAGGGACACTTTGATTTGTGCAAGTATTGAGCAAAATCCTACCCAATCAACATCTCGTCTCGGAGATCAATATGGAATTTCAAGATTAGTAGGTCAAGTAGTAATCAAGTAGGTAAAATTTTGAAAAGACATGGATACCGTCCCTATAAACTTCATAAATCCAACGAACAATTCCCTGGGGATCAATATAGACGTTTAGAATTTTGTCAAACTGCAATAGAAATGTCACATCAAGACGAACATTTTTTAGAGAACGTTTTGTTTACCGATGAATGTACGTTTTCATTGCAGGGCCGTCACAATTCAATGAATGCTCGGTATTGGTCTCGAGGAAATCCTCGTCAGATTTATGTCGCTCGTACCCAGCGTCCTCGAAAAGTAAATGTTTGGGGAGGCATAATAGGGAATCATGTCATTGGTCCATTTTTTATAGACGGTATGTTGACTGGGCGGAAATACTTGGAACTTCTGCAAAATCAAATTGTCCCAGCCCTTCGTAATTTACCAATACCTTTCGATTCCATATGGTTTCAACACGATGGTTGTCCCGCACATAATTCTCGCATCTTCAGTGAATATCTCAGTGCGACTTTTCCTAATCGATTGATTAGTGGCCACGGAGATATTTTTTGGCCTGCAAGATCACCTGATCTTGCACCTTGTGATTTTTTTATGTGGGGATATATCAAGACCAAGTTATATGGAATTGAAGACGATAGGCCTAATTCTCTCCAAGAATTAAGACAAAAGATCTCTGATTCAATGAGAGGTATTAGTCCAGAAACATTAACTAATGTTAGACGAAACTTTTATAATAGATTGGGTTATTGTTCTGCTGCTAATGGAGGCTTATTCGAACATTTATTGTAAATACATTTCATTAGAATAATTTTTTTTTTATTTTTATAGAATTTCTACCTATTTAAATATTTTTTGAAGTACATTTATTTAGAACGTTCTTTTATGTTTGAAGAATTATTACTATATTTTCGAAAGTACGACATTGTTTTTTTAATAAGATTTTCATGTTTTACTATAAATACTTCTAATAAAAACTGAAGTAAATATCTAGTGATTTAAAGCAAAACGATATAATGTCTGCATAATTTCAAATTTTTAAAAAAGTAAAACCTTCATGTGGGATTTGAACCCTGAGGGCCTGCATGAGAACATCGTGACTTGAACTCTGATCCATCAAACTTTTATATTTCTTTAGTGACAGTTTGGGATATTGTTCTGCTGCTAATGAGGGCTTATTTGAACATATTGTAAATACGTTTATTTACAATATTTTTTTTATTTTTGTAGAATTTTTACTTATTTAAACATTCTTTAAACGTTCTTTTAATTTTGAAGAATTTTTACTTTACTTTAACGATTCAAAGCAAAACGATCTTTGCATAATTTCAAATTATTAAAAAAAAATCCACGAAGGATAGTGATTATTCCTCACATCATAATAGAAATTATTCTTGGTTAATAATTTAAAACTTTAGATTAAATAATTACTATTAATTAAATTATTTTATTCACATTTTTGCTTTATTGTGGTCAATCAATTTTTACTTTATGTAAAATTAAAAAATGGAAATACGTCACACATACGTTACACATAATAATTATGACCGAGGTGATTTAGCTCGAAGCTAACCTTTCATGAAACCCTGAGCGTGTGAAAAGTGTCCTACCTTTACAATATAGTATGAATGAATACTAATATTTATATGTAATTACGTGACTAAAGATAACAAACCAGAGAAAGCCAAAAGAAAAATTGTACAATTAAAGTTTATCTAATATAAATTACTTAATACAATACTTACTTGCGTTGACGAACATCTCTAGTTTTTCATCCCATTCCAGAAATTTCACTATGCTGATACCACTTTCATTTCGAAAACTTACTATCCTCTGTTCTCCAGTAGTACAGGTTAAAGGAGTAAGAGCTGCTATGTCGAAACTTAACAGAACTGGTTTGTAGTAGTCCAGAAAATATGCTTGACCTAGAAAGATATTCTCAAATTATAATATTCATAGTAAAGTTATCGGGGTCAAGAAAATAAAGGAAAACAGCACCTTGATGGACCAAGTACTTACAAAAGCTTAGAGCAGATGCAAAAAGTTCATTTAATATGGTTAAATCCAACGAAGAGTGGGAAATATATAGGGAAAATCTGACGTAATACATTTAAGTCAAACGTCATATAAATCTCACGTTTTGTGTCAAACGTCATATGTCACATAAATGTCAGGTTTTACGTGAAATCTCATATAAATGTCGCTTATTTTGTCATGTTCTATGTCAAATTGTAAATTGATTTTGAATTAAAAATGGCTGCGGTCTACTAGCGGATACTAGTTTGACTATGACAGTCAGTATTGTAGATGCCTTCTTCCTAATGCATTGTATATAAGTATATTGTTTTATTTTCAATCAAAAATGATGAATTGCTGGCGGTGACTGGCAGATTATAGCAGAACTAGTGACGTCTAGCGAATATTAATTGAACTATGACAGTTGGTAATGTGGATTCATTCGACGTAATGTGACGTTTTACACATGTAACGAAGGTACTTCTCTTTCTAGCCCTCTAACACATTGAACTCCCTATTCTGATAGTCGTAGCGGCTTTGTCACACTACTAAGTGATTCTTGAAGAAACTTTAGAGAGGAAGTCGAAAGACTATATATGTTCTAAGATCCACAAGATCTGGTATCTCAAGGTATTGTGAATCAGGTCGGCTTTCTAAAAACGTGTGACGAAGTTTATGCGAAAATACTAGCAAAGAACTTAGAGCTACTTACTGAAAGGTATTTTCTAGGCTTATCAACCAACATTGGCCAATATTTGGTAATGTCTGTCGAGTGCAGAAGGCCATCATTGGCTTCATCTGCCAATAGACAAAGGACCATATTAGTGGAGCTGTCTAGAAAAGGTTTCTGCTTTGGTTATGCTATACTTGACAATCGTAGTCAAAGAACGTTTTGCAAAAACAATCTGGGATCTTTACTAGAAGAAAAGCTCTAAAATTATTACTTCCACCAGGGCTCAGGAGAGTGGAGATTATATTTGCATGTAAGATCAAATACTTAGTGATAATACATATATGACTAAAAGTTGACTAGGGCATATCCAAAATGTTTATAAACAAGCTGAAATCTCACTTAGAACGACAGACAACTCTAGAAAAAATAGTTAAACATAATAATGACCCTATTGATATGCACAAGTGTAATAAGGCACATGATAATCGATGCCTCCATGGTTTGGTAGATGTGCAATCAATTGATTCGTGGGAATAACTGGCTTGCGTGCTGTTAAGGGTATCGTTAGAGCTACCCCGATGGACGCTGAGGAAGCTTTAGTGAACTTATTACCTTTATCAGGTCTGCAGCACATAAGATGCTACAGAGTCAGGCTTCTGTAAGCGTATTACCAGTGACAGCCAAGCAAAGACCAAGAAATCGCGAAATAAAGGCTTTAGAAATGCCAATGGAATAAATAGTTCCTAGATATAACTTAAAACCTTCCATATCTAGCAAAACAATAATTGTGGTTTTTTACTTGATTAAGTTGTCATCCCCTGTATATTTATACAGCAATATGGCAACATCCTTAAGTTTTACACTTGACTAAAATCTACATGTTAACCTTTCCTTCGGAATAGTTTATGTTTTTCGCTTAGCTGAATACCTATTAGAGTTCTCCACGATTGCCCAAGTTCGTCAAACTTCAACAAAATTTCCCGCGATCGCATGAACCGGTATATTCTCTCCACAACCGACGATCAACTTCGGGAGGTTCGATGTATTAAGTGCGTTCAGTTGTCTGTGAAGGTTAACAACCATCAGATTCAGTATCGCCTCATACAAATTATAAACTAAATTGTGATGTATCGATCCGGTAACTTCGGTTCTATTAGCCGGCAAAGGGCATACACCGGAGTGTGTGTCTATGTCGCTGCGAGACTTGGGATCAGTTTAATGGAGATGCAACGGCACCGCCCGGCGTGCTCCAGGAAATTGCAAATGGGAAAGAAGTACGGAGGTTGGTATGTTTTAAAAGTTTGAGGAACAGTTACTCAGTCTCCTATATGCAATGACATTAGTGATGGACTGAGAATAAAAATTGGATATTGATAACTTAATATGTTACTTTTAAGTTCAAACTTCAGTATAAATCCAATAAAGGAAACAAACATAGAACTATAAATTTGTTTTTCATTAAATTACACTATGAAAGAATAGTGAAGACTGTATAGAGCTTGGTTAAACAGTTTTGGTGATATTGTTTTACCTTGCCATATTTTTATGTTCAGAACTATTGGGTTTGTGAGTTCATGCATCTTAATTCGTGTTTTTGCTTTCTGGTGTATGTTGTAAATAAGTTCCATAGTTGTAAGGGTTCCATGTTGTCAAAAGCTTTCTCCAAGTCTGCATAGCTGCATATATCGGGAGGTGAAATCATTTTCCTTTTCGTTTCGGATTTTCGCAGTTCACTATTAGTTACTGTACTAAATCCTTTTCTAAACCCTACTTGTTAGCGTCTCTGCTATCTAGTTTTGTTGTTAAACTGTTAGTAAGAATTTTTTTTAGTTTATAAGTCGTATTGAGTAATGTTATTGGACGATAATTTTTTAAATCGCTTTTGTCGCCTTTGTGTTGTAGCATTTTCATTTCACCCCGTATATAATAAAACACCGAAAATGATTTTTAATCCTTTTGCGTCTCTGAGATTGATAATATAAACATTTTTAGTCTGTTTATAATAACACAAATTGATTTTTCGTTTGATATTGATTTCCGTCTAGATATTTGCGCGTCAAGTAATAAATATGAATATTTCTACTTAAAAAGGTGGGAAAATGTATGCTGACAAGAGAATGACTTTAGGAGATTGATATCACTCATCAATGAACCAGCCGCGATAGCAGTCGGTTTCATTGTTGAAGTTAGGAAGAATTTGGTTTCACTGGGAATTTAATAGTGTAAAGTGTAGTAGTCAGGGAACAGATTGGGTTCTGAACGGGAAAACATGGTTCCAGGCTGAGAGTTTTAAAAATCGGCAAATTTGCGTTTAATTCCATGAGTTTTGGCTAGAAAAAGGTGATTAAGCTCAAATGGCTATGTGGCAGTCTTTGTGAAGATAATCACCGGTTGGTTGCTGTATTCTGTGTCACTGGATTTGATAAACAGCGTGTCTGAGGGCTTAGTGAGGCCCACATGGTTTTAAGTGAAAATTAAGTAGCCGAGGTTTGAATAATACATATTGTTATCGTCAGGATAAGTTCAATTCGATGTCTGACGTCCCCACAGATTTGTTCAGTTGCCATTTTGTCTCATATGGGTCGATTTTCACCTTTAAAATTTTTAGGAAAGAAACGCCTTTCTTACCATCAAGAGAAGTTTTTTAAACGGCGTCCATTTTAAATAGTTAATGAATCTTCTCGTGTAGTATTCCCAAGACATCTGTGTATTTTTTTTTTCTTTTTTTGTAGCTTTTTTTCTTTATCTCCAGCCCAGTAATTGTTTAGTCCCCCCTTTCAACCCCCTTTAAGCAAATATGATATATTGTTACAGTGTACAATACCAGCGGTACTGCTTTCTTTCAGTCTTCGGGATCTTCTTTTCTCGTAATATTTAACGTAAGTATTGATAACGGCCTTTCCCCAATTCTTTCACTTTTCTGTAGTGGTCTTTTTCTCGTGATTTATTATTTTTTATTTGCTTGGGTGCATTTCTTATTCCTGCTTTACTAATTTCGGAATGGAGCTTGGAGTTTACATTTTAGGGTTCAATAGCCTATTGTATTCTTAAGGTGGTTTTTATGTACTGTTGAAGTCTTTGATAATATTCATGTGTGACCGTAAATAACTCTGCTGCTTGTCATTTCTTCATTATTGTTCTTTATATTATTTTTACTTATGTTTTGCCTAGTAAAGATCTCAGGCATTTTAAGTTTCTATTTCTTTCTATTATAGTTTCGGTTTCTTCCTTTTGCTTCTTTCTTTGTTGCTCTTTTATTAATTTTTTGATGATTTTATTCGGTTCTGTAATTTCTACACTTTTTCTTCTGCTCATATCATTAAAATTTTTGTTGTATTAGAAATATAGGTTTCCTGAGGTTTATGTTCTAGTGCTACTTTTTCATAAGCTTGCAGTAGAATATTTGTTAATGCATTCTTCGATATTTCTTTGTTATGTTTATATTGCGATCAGCTCCTTCTGAATGGTGTCTTTATACTCACTTTGATATTTTCTTAATTTTACCATGTTGAACATTCATAATTTGTTACCTTGTATCTTCTTTTTTGTAATGAAACTTACAGTATTGTGCGAATTAATGGAATCATTGTGACCTTTTTCAATATTTTCAGTTGTCCACACTGTCCACATATTTTTAACTGACCAATCATTAAAAACATAACCTTACTGTTCTCTGCCTTTTATTTCAGGACATTTCCTACTAAGTTTGTGTTGTCTTTGTACTATTTTGTGTTGTTTTCTCTAATTAGTGAGTTTGTTTCGTTTACTTCCATCATGGATAGTACGCCTAGGAAGCGTGAAAAGATTATCACGTTAAGTGAACACACTTCTATGTCACAAAGAGAAATCATAAGAATGTGTGGAGTGAGTCAGGGGCTAGTAAGCATGATTTTGAAGCTTAAGCGAGAAACGGGATCAATCGATGTGAAAAGTTTAGGAAAATGCGGAAAAAATAGAAAAAAACACCAGCAGATGAAAGATTTTTACTTCGAAAGAACAAATTTTTCTTTTCTTCTTCTTCCTCTTTATAAGCAATTCTACTTCTAATTCATTGGCGGATTAATACCTGTATGGAAGGTTGCCATTCCATATTTTGCGCGGTCGTCCGATACTTCTTCTGCCGATTGGTGACATCTTCTGCCTTTTTTGACGACACGGGTCTCCTCCATTCTGCTTATGAGGTTATTCCATTCTTTTTTTTCTATTTTGTGTCCATTCATTTATAAACTGTACGTTACATTTTCTTCTAATGTCTTCACTTCTCTTTCGTCAAATTTTTAACTTCATCTCAGTGTTATTGTGTCTGTTTTGTCATATAGTGTTATTAAAGCATTCTGCCAGTCTACTTCTTTTTGTACTTGATCTCTCACTTCTTTGTCTAGGTCTCCATAGCTAGACAGTGTAAGTCCCAGGTATTTTATTTCCATTATTTGTTTAATACTGATGCCATCAATTTCTATTTTATATGTGGTTGGTTCTTTGCTGACTACTATTGTTTTAGTTTTCTGAGATGAGATTATTATATTATATTCTTTTGCTCTTATGTTAAATCTGTGGACCAGTCTTTGCAGATGATCTTCATCTTGTGCTATCAATATTGCGTCGTCTGCGTAACAGAGTATTTTTATTTCCTTGTTTCCCATTCTGTATCCTCTTCCTTTGCTAACGCTTTTAATGATTTCATCCATGATCAAATTGAAGAGCATGGGGCTCAATGAATCCCCTTGTCTTATTCCGATTGTCTGATTTATTAGCACTTGTAAAATTTTAGTGGGATGTTTTAGCATAGTATTTAACAAGTTTATACTAAACTATACCTCTCTAGTTGTCTGCCTGTTTTTTATCTCCTTTTTTAAATAGTAGAATTAGTTCGCTCGCTCTCTATTCTTTCGGTTTTTTATTGTGTTTTATAATTTTGTTAATTAATGTTGTTAATAGTTCGGTCATTGCTGCTCCTCAATATTTCAGTAATTCGTTTGGTATCCCGTCTTTACCTGCTGCTATTCTGTTCTTTAGGTTTTCAAGTATTTTCCGAACTTCCTGAACATGTATATTAAGTTCTTCATTTGTGGTAATTTCTGGTGTTTTCGGTTCTAGCGTCGTTTGTTCTTTCTCTGCATAGAGCTTTTTTAGGTAGTCAACCCACGTATTCTTTTCTATGTGTGTTAGTTCTATTACTTTCTATACCTCCATTCTTTGACCTATTATGAAGCGCCATATTTCCTTTTGCAGACCGTAAAAGTCATGTTCTACTTCTTTCGAAAAGCGTTCCAAGTGATCACTTTTTATTTTTCTTACAAGGGCGTGTTTCGTTTGTAATTGTCTTGTAATTATGGTATGCGTCTTGTGTTTTGGTTGACATGTATTTCAGATAAACTTTTTTCTTTTCTTTGCATTTTTCCTCCACTTATATACAAAACCATGGAGTTCTTCGCCTTGGGAACGATTTAGTTTTATTTATATTTTTTTCACCAAGAACTTCCTTGGCCGGGGATAAGATATTAGACTTAATTTTTGCGCACCTTTCTTCGACTCCATCATCTTCTGTGATATATGTGTGTTTGCTTGTTTCGTTTATTCTTTTTTGAAATAGGTATCTTGTGGAGTCAACCTTTAAGCTTTCGACTTTTATCTATGTGGTGTATTCTGGTGTTTTGTTATCACACATATGTGTTTTAATTCTATTTCTGCTATTAGTGCTCTTACGTCGAAGGTTTGAGAGGGCTGTAACTCTCTATTCGACAGAATATAGTCTATCATAGATCTTTGTCCTCTACTGTTTTTAAAATTGTATTTGTATTATTCTTTGTAAGGTAAAAATGTATTATTAATACGTATTTCGTTTGTACTACAGAGGTCTGTCAAGAGGTCTCCGTTTTAATTTCTGATATTTTCATTATATCGCTGTTTGATTCCTGGAACTATATCATTGCCAACACGAGCGTTAAAATTACCCATAATGATTATATATTCATCATTTGGGGTCTTGTTTATTACAGTCTGAAGGTGTTCGTAGAAATTTGCCCTTGTGGTGGTATCTCTGTGTACCAGATGACTAGAAAAAGTCCTACTTACAGATGAAACTCACTTTATAGTTCAGGGACAGCGGTCGAAATTCGACAGGAAGTATGAAAAAGAAAACCTTACACCATCTCATATTAATCCAACCGTAAAACATCCAGTCAAAATAATGTTTTAAGGATGTTTTTCATACATAGGGGTTGGATCTTTGGTACTTATCGAAGTTATGATGAATAGACAAAAATACAAATCCATGTTAAAACAATGTGTGGATACAGAACTTCAAAAAGGTCAGCCCAATGAAGAGCGATTCTTCAACAGGACTCTGCTTCCTGTCACAAGTCAAAGCAAATGATATAATTGGCCCGGTAGATATAATAATAAAAATGATAGAAGCAGTCATTCAGGTTTGGTTTTGAGATGAAAGGATATCTGGAAACTGTCAGAAGCTCATAGAATCTACGCAAAAACGGGTAAGCAGTAATTACAGCTAAGGCTGGACATATTTTCTACTAAATGATGTAAGTTTACCTTTATGGTTTTGTCAAAATATAAAGTTTTTTCTAAATAAACTGTTTTTCCATCAAAGCAGCATATGATTCCATTTATTCTTCCGGTGGTTACTACTAGTTCTAAATTTGTTAAGAACTGATACATTTGTTACAAACCATTTTATGTAAACAGATTAAACAGATTTTGATCTTTGTCTACAGAAGCAAGATATAACTCTTCTAGAGCTATCTCACAGATTTCTATAGCAAAACTTATTTTTAACTTCACGTAGAGGTTGCAATCGAGATAATTAAGACAAAAATTGCAAAAAGTATTAAAATTACTTACCCTTTAGCGATGTCTCTACTTGTTCAGTCATATTTTGTAAACTCTTGTACTTCTCTTTGATGTGATTTAGCGTTCCCAGTGTGGTGATGTTATTTAGTAGTTCAGATACGTCGATATTTGAATACTTCTTCCCGAATATGACGTTTCTTGCTGTTATGTTGTTGCAGAATTCCAGGGATGTGTTGAATACGTTTTCTGCATTTTTGTATGCCTGAAACATTAAGAGAAATTAATAAAACATTATATATCACCTGTTTTGTCGTAGAATTCGATATTAGCAACACCTACAGCCGTTCATTCATTTTTAATTAAAGAAGGCCATAAAATCACTTATTTTTACGGGTAGCCCTAGCGTGCACGTTACTTATTATATTTCTTCTTTTCTTTTTTTTTTCATATTTAAAACTGGACTTACAGTCTTTATACATTAATATTACTTACAGTCTTACTATTGTAACATTTTTTTTAGTTTGCTTTTTAATTTTTTTATTTCCTTCAACACAGAATATAGAATATAAAATTTATTTAATCAAATATACAAAAATAATTTTGTTTTTGACAAGTCAAAGGAATAGTAACAAAACATATATAAAATTTTTGGCGAATTTAAACATTACAAACATGTATATATTTATTATTAATAATTAATGCTTCCCTTCCTTAATCTTTTGTCTATGTCTTTGTCTTCGTTTCCTCTGTTCGTTATTGTTACTTCTAAGTATTCAAATTCTGACACTTTTTCAAAACTAGAGACAGTCTCTGCTCTTTTCATTTTGATATATTTGTTATTATTTGTTATGTCTCCTCTTATTTCCATATATTGCGTTTTTGTTTGGTTTATTATTAATCCGTATCTTATCGCTTCTTCTTCAAATTTCTGGAAAATTTTTTCCAAATGTTTTTTTGTTCTCGCTAGTATCACTACATCATCCACGTACGCTATGCACTGTTCCCTGTTTGTTTGAAATTATTCCTGTTTGTGCTTATATTTGATCTTCTTACGATTTATTCTAATACTAGGTTGAATAAATTCGTTGATAGCCGAACCCCTTGTTTTCAATGTGAACTCTCGTAAAAAGCTTCCTTCCATTGTTATCCTATTCATGGTGTTCCTAAGCATCATTCTCACTAGCCTTATAAGCTTTTCTGGTATTTCTAATGTTCCCATGGACTCATATAGCATCGTTCGATTTAGGGAGTCATATACTTGTTTACCGAATATTAAAAATATCATGGACTAATAAAATTACAAATAAAGAAATATTGAAGAGTGTTGGTAAAGAAACAGAACTAATCACCACTATACAAATCATAAAACTGGAATACCTAGGCCACGTGATGAGGGGACCAAAATATGAAATTTTGAGACTCATAATACAGGAAAAGATTTAAGGAAGATGATCTGTTGGTCGAAGGCAGAACTTATGGTTGAAGAATCTACGTGAGTGGCATCAATGCAGATCGATTGATTTGTTTAGAATGCTTGTTTAAAATCGACAAATAGCATATGTATCCTAAGTTTTGTTCGTACCTATTATTTTGTATTCTATAGACTACTTCTAATAGTGCTATATCTCTATAGTTTTAGCACTCCGTTTTGTCTCCTTTTTTATAGATAGAACAAATGAGCGCACTATTCCATTGTTTCGGCCTTTCTTCCTTTTGCCAAATTATTAGTGTCAAGTGAAATAATCTTTCCTTCATTATTTTGTCACCTTCCTTAAAAATCGTAACTAAAGTAGTATCCCCACTTTCTCCTGCACTTTTGTTATTTTTTAGGTCTCTTATTATTTCTTTTACTTCATTCAGAGTTTGTTCCTCGCACGTCCTTTCTTCATCTTCTTGCCAATTATAATTTCCCTTATGTTCCTTTTGGTGGTCTGTATTTAATAGGTATTCGAAATATTCCGCTTATCTGTTTAATTTTTCTGTTGTTTCACCTAGAAGTAGGCCTTATTTGTTTCTGCAGTACTGTGGATTATTCTTTGTAGTTTCTCTGGATTTCTTAACTTCTTAATAGAAATAGTTACCTCTTTGTTTATGTAGGCTTCTTCTATGCTTTTTAATTGCTTTTCTAGCTGCTCTCTTTTCTGCAAATTCTTTTCACTTCCCTTCTTTTTGCCACATAGTTTTCGATCACATTTTGGGTATTTTATTTATCTCTTTGTAGTTTTGCTCTGTTTTTTCTTGCCAAAACATTCCTACATTCTTCATCGAACCAGTCCTGCCATCTTTTTATATGCTCTCTTCCTATACACTTTTCAGCTGCTTCCGACATGGCTGTATGGTCTGCCACTCTTCATCTATATTCTGTTTGACTGAATCCTCTAGCTTATTATTTTTTTTCCTCTAGTCTGTTTGCAACCTGCTTCTCTTCAAGGCGCTCTAATTGATAATTTAATCTATCTCTAACAGGTTTTGGCATTATTGGTAGTTCTTGTTTTGGTTTTGCTATTATTAGTGTATGGTCACTGTTGGTATCTGTCGCTCTGTAACTCGTACAATCGATTATTGGCTTATCATATTTGCTTTTAATTGGGACATGATCTATCTGATATTTTATTTTTCCATCGGGAGAAGTTCATGTTACTTTATGAATGTATTTGTGATCAAACCTTGTGCTAGCTATCTTCATTTTGTTCTCTGTAGTTATTCTTCTGTACATTTTCTTTTTTCCGACTTCCACATTCATATCACCAATGATTATCTTTATATTGTATTTCTGTATATTCCCTATTAGGGTGCTTACCTTTTCGTAGGACTCTGTTTTGGTTTCCAAGTCTTCATCTTCAGAGGGCGGACTTAAACATACTCTTCATTATTTTTTTATGTTTAAAACTGGACTGGAAGTGGTTGAAAAACATTGAATAAGAAAGGGCTTGTTTTCCACTCTTTTTTGTATTTACTGCTATTTTGCAAAAAGGGTAATAAGATATTTAACCAACCGTATCATATAGAAAGTTTAATTTTCGCTATTTTAATTACAAATCCGCCCTGATCTATACTTAGAAATGAGGAAATAAGAAACAGACTTAAAATTAAACCGTTGCTTGACACCATCATATAACACAGATGAACAGTAATAGCAAAGTAAAAAGAATGTGGGAAGCTAAACCAATAGGAAAAACAGAAGCGGCAGAATATAAAATGACTGGAATAGCGACATAGCAGAGATATTATAAAATAAGGGTAAATATTGGCAAGAAGCAACACAAATGGCGAAGAACAGAAAATAATGTAGAAAATTCATCAAAAGCAAGACGCACCTCCCTCGACACCTAACGGTGGACGAGGAACGATTATGTATGTGGTTTTTTCAAGGTTATTTTTAATATTCTTTTTTTTATTCTGATCCTTTATTACGATCCATTTCCGAGATATGGCCGAGAGCCATTCCTAGTTGGCCACCCGGTACAGTAGAATTAAAGTAGAACGCTTTGTAAACGCCAACCTCTCGGGTTATTTAACACTTTTTAACCAAGCTTCATCCTTTCATCTTCTATCGCATTATCTCGTTAAGAATGAATAGAAACAAAAAGGGCTTAAAGCTAGCGATATGTTAACGGCGAACCTTATATTTCCAACTTATAATCAGGCAAATGTATGCATCAGAGAGCGTTGTATATCAGTAATACAAAACGGAGAATAGAAAGTTAACTATATTCATGTTCCGTACAAACAGGTGAATATTATAGTTTCAATCGCAGCTTTCCAACTTTTGGCTACACCAATAAAATTGCACTAGATACGGGAATTTCTGTTCGGGAAAGTTGTTCGTGTTGTTCGAGGTAAAGTTGCCAGAAGCAAACTTTGTAAATAGATATTAAAAATTAACATGAGTGAGATGCTCCTAAAGTAGTAAAAGGGCGTATAGCAGCTCGGAAAATGTTAAACATATTAACTAGGCTTATATTTCTGCTTGAATATTTTAATATGCCCATTATAATTTCAATAACTACTTTATTATAATCCAAATTTTTAACTTAGACATACTTGAACATATTTTTAAGTTGCACCATCACTTCTTATTCTTTTTGTATTTTAATTTAGTATTTGTTTAATTTACTATTTGTTTAATTTTACCATTTTGGTAGATGTTCAGTTCTTGTCAACAAGTCGGTAGTTTAGGCCCTCCCTCCTCTCAGCACTCGACGTTACAAATATGCGCAGAGTAGCTTCTCTAGATAGAGGTCTATAGTAGCTTATAATAAGTCTAGAATAACTTAAATTAGGTTTAGCATATCTATAACAGCTTAAAACAGATCATAACAATGTAGAACAGGTTTAGAAGAGCTAAATTAAGTCTAGAATAGCTTACAACAGTTGTAGGATAGCTTATAATGTTTAGACCCGTTTTAAGATTTTCTAGAACTGTTCTACATTGTTTTAAACCTATTGCAAGCTTGTCTAGCTCTGTTTTAAGCTTTTCAAGACCTTATACTCTTCAACAAAAAGCTTCAGTTCCATATGTAAAACCCTACTTTTTGAAAGGCACTCTATTGTATTTCTTTTCCCGAATAAATGCCCATTAAGTACTTTTCAAGGCAAAAGTGTTTTACCACTTAAGTGTAAGTATTTTCAAAGGAAAAAGATGATTCTACACTTAAATTTTAAGTGCTCTTCAATTCAATAGAATATTTAGTACTTTAATTTAAAGCACTAAAAAGACAGAAAAACCTTCGAGAAATGCTTCAGTTTCATATTTTCAACATTTTTTCTATGACCCACTGTCATTATCATCATCATAAGTGGCTCGACAATCCGTTGTGGATCTTGGCCTGCTCACAAAGAATTCGCCACTCCTGTCAATTCCTGGCAACTTCCCTCCATTTTCTGACCCTTAGAATATGTAGGTCTGTTTCCACATCATCAATGCATCTCCTTCGTGGCCTTCCTCTAGTTCTTGTGCCATCTGGTTTTAAAAATGTTAATCTCTTCGTGTATTCGTGATCTGAGATCCTAGGAATGTGTCCAGTCCATTTAAGTCTCTGCGTTTTAATGAATTTCACAATATCTGGATCGGTATATAACTGATATAGATCAAAGTTGTATATTCGACGCCATAGTCCATTTTCATTTACGGCCCCAAAAATCTTTCTAAGAATTTTTCTCTAAAAATACCAAGAAGTCTTTCATCATTTTGAGATAAGATACACGTTTCAGCCCCATATATCAAAACCAGTCTTTAAGGTCTTGTATATATAAGGTCTTGTATGTATTGAGCTTTACTGCACGTTTTATATTTTTATTTTTTAAATGATTCTGGGGACCGTGAACTGTTCTGTTTGCTATTGCTATGCGTTTTTGTCGCTTGTTGAATTTGAATTATCTGTTTAATATTTCGTATTTTCAAAGGGAAAAAATAATTTTGCACTTGAATATTGAGTATTCTTCACTCCAATAGATTATTTAGCAGTTTGTTTTAAAGGCGTCCTTCAACAAAAAGCTTCAGTTTTATATTTCAAATATTTCTTGATTTATAGATGATAAAACCATTTAAAAAGAAAATGTTTTGTAATAGATGAATAGATACATTATATTAAACTGTCGCTGAAACCTGTTAATTTTATGATCAATGTCTCTATTTGTCTCGAAAGAATCATCCTGGATAATTAAAATGACTCTTATGTTCTAGTAGATGATCGTCAAACATTTTTTGTTCTTGTAAAGTATTTACATTCAGACGCCATAAATTTATCTTCTTTGTGGATATTTGTTGTCAGGGACTTTTGTTGTTTTAGTGCTTTAGTTCCTAGGTTGTGAACACGCTTCTAAGGGCACATATAGAATATAGAGCAGGGTCGCAAACGAAAAAAGAAAAAAATTATATCCAGGACAGCTAATATATAAAAAATATATATATATAAGCTTAAAGGTATGATAAAGCTTAAACACTATACAACGTTTTAAAAGTGTAAACCGCGTGGAACAGCATAGACATTATTATTCAAACATACCACACAACTTTTACTCCACTACTCGCACAGTTGTCGGATAACTTTTAGGGCCAACAACGAAAATAATGGTCGACTGTCAGATCCGCTGACAAGTGTAATTTTTTAGAACGGAAAGTTCCATCGCACGCGGTAATGAATTTGTCATGTAGGATATTTGGATACCGATTAAACGGAGTTAAAACATGAATAAACTGGAACAAAACTCTACATTACAAGGGTTCGTTTTCGACTGGTGCATTGATTTTGTACACTGGCAATCAAAGATTAGGGCAATGAATAATTTGAATTGAAGTTAAAGGTCTACATGAAGGTAAAGGTCTACATTCTACATTGTTCTTAAGCAGCTTCTTTGTGACATATGAAGTTTTTTCAACATTTGTACTTGAGAATAAACAATTCATTATGAAATATATAATCATTAAAAGTGAAACTGGAACAAACCATGAAGTGGAGATATCCAGGAGTGGCTAGTATACCTGTTGAATACAAAGCACGTGGTGTTCGTGTGTATTAAGGTATAAAAAATGCTTATTAAAACCTTAAAATTTTTATTTTAAAGAAGATCTTTTCGGAATTGAATCATTCCATCATCAGTTTACTAAAAGAGAGAGTAAAAATATCAATATTAAAAAACAAGTAAGTTAAAATTTAAATATATAGAAAGAACACGTTGGTTTTTTACTACTTACATAAAAAGTTGTTAAAAACATTGTATGGCCACATAAAAACATTGGAAGGACATCAGTATTAAAAAACAATCCTCATGGTATTTATAAAGGTAAATGCAATAGACTGTTGACTTTGTTGATTAATAAAAACTGAAAATGGGGGCATCTTACATGACCCCCTGGAGCTGGTGAGGTTTTATCGACTTACATTACCTCTGATCTGTGCTGGAGTCTAGGGCTAACTGATAGAAAGATGGTATGAAAAATCAGTTAGTACCCGTCAATGTCAAGTGGAATGATGTAGTAGGAGCAAACGTCATTGTGCTTAAGTTTGTGAATAGGCACACACAAAAGACAATTCTTCACTAAAAACGGCCTGATTATTATGGACATAAACGCTAAAGTAGGACAAAAAGAGACGTATAGACCAACCGTAGGACCTCATAGCATACACGAAGAATGTAATGATAATGGGACGAGACTATTGCAGCATTTCTGAACATGACGGTCAGTAGTACATACTTTCAGCATAAGCTTATACATAAAGTGACGTGGACATCCCCAGGTCAACAGACTCAAAATCAGATAGACCACGTATTGATTGATTCAAATCATGGATCAAATATACTAGACTGCAGAAGTTATAAAGGCGCTAATGTTGACTTCGATCACTATCTTATAGCTGGGAGTTTTAGAGCACGTATATCAAATGCCAGGAATGATAAGATTGAGCCAAAAAGATACAAATACAACATTGATAAGTTAAAGTATACTGACGTCGTAAGAAATGTTCTGATATACCGAGATCGTAAACTATCAGAACATCCCAGAAGTGAATTAGATCCCACTGAATTTAAATTGGGAGTTTGGTCCCAAAAACTGGTTTGGTTTATTTAAACGCTTTCCTATCTTTTACAACAGGTAGGAATATCAGAGGTTAGTCTAATCTCTGATATTCCTCAGCCAAGATTTCTTCTTTCTTCCCAAGCCTTTTCTTCCCTCTACTCTTCCTTGCATGACGACGTGTATAAGAGAGTATTTATCATTCACAAGGAAACTAAATTCCTGTAGCTGGCTATATACCATCTATCACAATAAAAGATAGGCCAGGGCCTACGAAGGGCTGGAGCGCCAACTGATAATGATGATTGATAAAACAGTAAAATAATAAAATAACCGGCATATATTATAAACTGAAGAGATATCCTTTTGGATACATATCTAGATACATCGCACTCTGGCGATCACTATCATGTCAGCCTGTTCATAAATATTATATATTAATATTCTGTACCTGGAGTCGATCCGGTTTTTCACTAATGCTTCTTCTATTGCCCACAGTTCTTCTTCAGGTTCCTTCTCCTATCGGAGGTTGGAAATCATCATCGCTATTTTAATTTTATTGGCCGCGCTTCTGAATAATTCTAATGAGCTGCAACCGAACCACTCTCTCAAATTTCTTAGCCAGGATATTTTACGTCGTCCTGGGTTTCTCTTCCCTTGTATAATTAATCTAAGTACAGGTAGGATTAGTCCACAGTTCTACTCAATCTCTATCAAAAGCTTCTTCATAATCTATACATAAGCCAGACATAACACAGGGAGAATTCCGTCAAATTTAATTGTTAACCTGTTTGTAATAATCTTTGTAAAAGTTTTGTAGAGTTGTGAAAGAAGTGAAATTGGTCGATAATTTTTCAAGTCTGTGGTGTCTCCCTTTTTGTATATTAGTATTGTTTTAGCACTATTTCATTGTTTGGGTGTGTTGCCTTTGAATAGACGTTTATTAAATAGTATTTTCAAATACGTGATGGCTTCTTCTCCGCGTTCCTTCAGCATTTCTGCTAGGATTCCATCGCTTCCAGGAGCTTTATTCCTTTTTATTTGAATAGATTGAAAATAGTGAATCGATGTGAAGAAACGCTATTTTGTGACGTCTTCTCGTCAATTCAAATAAGAAGGCCCAGAAGGAAAAAAAATATTAGAACACTTGATCCGATACAACATAAAATTGGCGAAAAACGCTGTTTTGACTGGAAGATACTGAAGATTGAACATATAATTTCACTACAAAGAAGAATAAAATAGAAGATAAGACATCCTTAACTTGTGACATATATTTTGCTTTGTTTCGATTTCCTTTAATTTTATATATAGCACAATCTGTTATTTGCCAACATACATATATTTCAGATATGCTGAAAAAATGTTAAGTTTATAGTAATCCCAGTTTGTATTGGCCAGTGTATTTACTGTGGTTTGGATATATGCCTAGTGAAAACATATATTTTGGTGTCGTACGTTAGAGTAGTATGTGTTGTCATTGCGCGTGAATACTCACATGATTGGGGTATTTCAAGAAAGAATAATAAACCAAAATGAACTATTGGTTTCATAATACATGTACATGGATTTGGTATTGATAGTATATAGAGTAACGTAGGGACTACACACAAAAAAGAAATAGTGTTAAATATTGACCTTTACAAATTATTTCATGATCAAATGCAGCAACCCAACTGTTGTGTCCATGGCACCTCAATTAGTGAATTCAAATAGTTCATTGGGTAAAATAAATTATATATATATATATATATGTATATATATATATATATATATATATATATATATATATATATATATATATAGGCGGTTTCGTTTGGATTTAATTTGAGTCTTTTACTAGTTTCTTACACATGTTTCAAGGGTCTGCCCTTCGTCAGAGAGACTTGGAAGAAGACTGGAAACAAATTAACACGCGAAGGTTAGTATGGAAATTATAGCAAAATAATTACCAGACAATACTTTTAGCGACCTATAATGAGAAAAGAAGAAGTGAATCTCGATAGCGATTAATTAATGTCATCATCTTCATCATTCTGGCTTTACAACCCTGCATGGGCCCTAGCCTCCTCAAGAATTTCTCTCCAGTCGTCCCTATCCATCGCCTTTCTCCGCCAAGCACGTATTCTCATATTTCTCATGTCTTCATCGATGTTATCAAGGAACCTTGTTCTGGGTCTTCCCTGACCAATGGGTCAGGGAAGAAGGCGTTTTTCTAGTTGGGTAATTTTCTTGCCTCCGCATTATTAGCGCTATTTGCCTTAGACTTCCTATCTTAATATGTTTTACGATATCTGGTACCTGGTTTATTCTATAAAGTTCGAAGTTGTATCGTCTTCTCCACACTCAATATTCATTCACTGCTCCATAGATTCGCCTTAGTACTTTTCTTTCGAAACATGTTAAAATGTTTTTATTACTTTTTGTTAGAGTCCAGGTCTCTGAACCATATGTTAGGACTTTGCGTATTATTGTTTTGTACAGTTTTATTTTTGTATTTCTCGATATGATTGTGGATTTAAGAAGATTAAGCCCAAAATAGCATCTGTTGGTCATTCAAATTCTGCGGTAGTAAGTGTTAAGAAGCGCTCCCAATTATAAAAATTTGTTCACTGCTTCGATGATGACGTTTTCTATAAAAAGTGATCGTAGGGTTTGTGGTTGTGTGCTTATTTTCATATACTTCGTTTTTTTGATGTTTATTATTAAACCCATTTTTTTAGATGATTCTTTTAGTGCTGATTCATTATATATTGAACCAGTGGTTGTCATTTTTGACACGTATTACTTTCTCCAGAGCAAGATTGAACAGGAGAGAGGGTCACCCTGGCGCAAACCGTTATTTGTTTTAAAAGGTTCAGACAGTTCCCCCTGAATTCGTACTCTACATTCAACTTTTTCAAGAAATAGTTTTGTTAAATTTACCAACTGATTTGGTATTCCTAGCTCTTTAATTGCTTTTTGAACATTTTTCTTTTATTCTGCTTTGCAGTTTATAAATATGTGATGAGTATCAATGCCATATTCTAGTGTTTTTTCTAAAATTTGTTTCAGGGTTGCAATTTGATGAGTTGTCGATTTACCACCTCTGAAACCAGCTTGGTATTTTCCTACTATGCGTTCTGCATATGGTGCCATGCGGTGAGATAGTACTGTGTAATTTTTGTTGGCTGCATTAAGTAATTAGAGTATTCAAAGATATTTCCTTTTTTGTGTATGGTGCAAAGTATTCCAATATTCCAATCATTGAGGAGGGATTTTTGTGTCCATATTTCTTTTACAATATACATATCTAGGCACCAATTTAAATAGCCAATGAGACCACTCAACAGAAATTAAACAGCGAATAATAAAAGCAAAAGCAGCATTCGTTAGAATGAGAACTATTTTCAACAGTCGAGACATATCAATAAAAACAAAATGCCGTCTATTGAACTGCTACATATTCACAGTTCTGCTCTACGGAATGGAAGCATGGACACTGACTGTTGCATCTATGAATCGGTTCGAAGCTTTCGAAATGTGGTGTTATAGGCGCATCTTACGTATATCCTGGGTTGACAGAGTTACTAATGTGGAGGTTCTGCGTAGAATGGGGAAAGAATGTGAAATTCTCATGACCGTCAAAACTAAAAAGTTGGAATATCTAGGACATGTAATGAGAAATCAAGAACGTTAAGGCCTTCTCCAGCTGATTCTCCAAGGGAAAGTAAATGGTAAGAGAGGACCGGGAAGAAGACGCATTTCCTGGCTTCAAAATTTACGAAAGTGGTATAACACGACTACCACTGAACTGTTCCGCGTTGCAATAAACAAAGTAAAGATAGCCGTGATGATCGCCAACATCCGGAACGGATAGGCACTTTAAGAAGAAGAAGATATTTCTTTTATAAACTGCTGTAATACCATTATGGTATCGTGGCCACCTTCTTTATTTAGCTCAGCTGGGAGATTATCTTTTCCGGGTAATTTGTTTCTGGCTAGTTTTTTGACTGCATCTTTAACTTCAAGAATCGTTGGTGATTCTTCTTCCCTCTCATCTATTTCGTCTTCCAGATTTTCTTCTTTTTCCTCTATATTAAGTGCCTGGTTAAAGTATTCCATCCATTTATTTAATAGATCTTTCCTTGTTGTTAATGGGTAGCCATTCTGGCTTCTGCATTGTCTTGTGGTTGCCTTGAATTCTTTTCTGTTCATGTTAACTTTTTTATATATAGAGTGCTCTGAATTCTTTCTCTCTGTTGAGGTTTTCTATATATGTATTTAAGTTTCTTATTTAAGTTGATGCATTTGTTTATTTTGTGTATCCTCTTTTCTTCTCTTCTCTTTGTCTGGTAATTCTTTACAGTTCTTCTAGTTCGTCGGGTAAGTATCTTTCTTTAGGCTTCATTTTCTTCTGCTGTTGCATTATTGCATTCATCGTCAAACCAATGATTTGTACGGACAGAAATTTCTGTTCCTATTTTATCTTTCGCTGCTGCTTCAATGTCTTCCTTTATTCTGGCCCGGTAGGAGTCTATATCTGTCTGGTCTTCTTCATTTACATTTTAATTCCTTAGCCTGTTGGTGATGTTTTCCGAGGACCGTTCCGTAATTGTCGCATCTCTCTCTTTACAAATTTCATTTTTGTCTATCCATTTTATTTTCTTTACTGGTGTTTGAAATTCTAGCCCTCAATGTCGAGATCACTAGTCAATGATTTGAGTCTATGTTTGCGTCTCTATAACTTATGTGGTTTATTATGTCTGTTCCATGCTTTGAATCTATTAAGATGTGATTAATCTGACTCGCTGTTTTTTCATCAGAAGCGGTCCAGGTTACCATGTGTATGTTCTTGTGTTCAAAATAGGTGCTAGCGACTGTCATATTGAGTGCTACGCTAAGTTTATCATTCGTAATCCAATATTGCTACTGATGTTGCGCTAAATCAGTAGCGATTAATAAATTTCATTGTGTATTAAAAACATAAACATCTGAAACTAACCCTGGAGTGAAGAAGAAGACTTTTTAGTTAGAAATAAATATAAACTTACCTGATTATGAATCAGTTTCTCGAAGTCTTCACCATTTACAAGACCTTTCACTTTCAAACCTTTGAAATAAATTTCCTCATTTTTACTGGGGGTGAAAATCTTTATTCCTGTGATGTTCTGATCCGTGTTCCTCATCATTATGGTGTGCCTATCTAAGGTTTCACCGTTGAAGGTACCTATCAGGCTAAAACGATAAAATATGCATCATTTTTCTATTGAATATGGAGTTTTTACGAGGAGGTATCGCTATTTGATATATTAATATGAGTATTACCGAAAAAAATAAATCTAATGTACTATTTTTATTGAGAAAAGCCACAATTTTACTTTAAAATAAGTTTATTTCGACGTTTTGGTTTCCACTTTGTAAATCGTCAATTATCATATTAATAAATTAAACATTTTTTTTATTAGTTGTTAAAATTTTTCTAATAATTTATTTTATTCGATATAAAAGGAAATGTGAATAAAGGCAATATCATGAGACAAGTAAGATAGAGCTACTTAAATGATTTTAATCAGTTTTGAGCAAATAAATAATTGTGTGAAAGATTAAAAACTGGTTTTGGCAGATGTTTTAAGTCCACGGGTTGACCCGCTTAGACATTCCTATGCGTTTTTTGGCAGATAAGAAAGTAATTAGTACCGATAAGAAATTAGATATCAAAATAAAAGCCATATAATTTTATTACAAAAATCCAGAGCCGGCCTTAGAATAAATTATATTAAAGTTACATTATAATTAAATTAAGTTAAAATAATAAATAATAATTGTTATTGTAATAAAAAGGTTTTATTAATATAGGAAAATAAATAGAAGTGACAAAAGATGAATATTTTAGAAGATGTAAAATGACAAAACTTACAGCTTCTAAAAGTGACACGAGGAAGAGAAAGAGGATGTCATGTTTAAAATGATGCAACCACTAATGGAAAAAAGTTATGAAATGATGCATGAAATAAAGCAAATAAGAAAAGAACAAATGGAAAGTAATAAACAATTACAAGAGATAAAGGAGGAAAACAGAAAATTAAAACACGACGTGAAACAATTACAAGACAGAATGTAACAACCGGAAAAAACAAGTAAAAAGAAAAGTTTGATTATATCGGGTCTAAAAATAGATACAAATGATGAAAAGAAATTAAAAGAAAGCATAAACACATTCATATCACAGAAACTGTAGACGCAAATAAAACTTAGGAACGCAACAAAAATAGGAGAAACAGTCTATGCCATAGAAACAGAAACTTCCACGGATAAAATTGAGACAATAAATAGGTAAAGTAAGTTGAATCATCATAACGATCACATCTACATTATTAATGATCTGACATCAAAAGAAAAAGAAATACAGAAAGAAATAATTAAAATAGCAAAGGCAGAAAAAAGTAATAGAAAACAGACAAAAATAGGCTATAAGAAGTTGTTCTACACCTAAAGGAAAATACCAAATTGCCAAAAAATTGCCAAAAGACTTATAGAAGAAAAACAACCGGAGAGATATGATACCAAAACGGCAAGACAAAGGAATACGGCTATGGAAAACGGAAAAATAAACACAAAAGAAAGGCAACAATCCAAGGACTTAACAAAAATTGAGACTTAAAATGTGAAAGGTATTTATGAGCAAGGAGCTTTAAGAAACTTAGACCAAATTATTGAAAAATATACAATAGATATCCTTGCCCTGCAAGAAACGAAGAAATGATGCATGAAATAACTGGGAAATGAAATAATAAAAATAGCAAAGAACACACTGTTCAAGAGTTTGGGGACCAAGAGATATTTTGGAGTGGGATTCATGGTGTCGGAGAAAGTAAACAAAGCAATTGTAGATTTTCAACCAATATCAGACAGAATGTGTAACTTGAGAGTAAGAGAAAAGTATAGGAAGATAAGTATCATTAATGTACATGCGCCCACTAAAGAGAAAGGTTTAGAAACCAAAACAGAGTTCTAAGAAAAGCTAAGCACCCTAATAGGGAATATACAGTAATACGATATCAAGATAATCATTGCTGACATGAAGGCGAAAGGTGGAAAAGAGGAAATATAACGAAGAATAACAGGGGGACGAAGTTTACATTAAAAATCAAATAAAAACGGGAAAAAGTTAATAGAATTTGCTACAGAGAACAAAATGAAGATAGCTAGCACAAGGTTTGATCACAAAGACATTCATAAGGTAACATGGAAAAATAAAAAATCAGATAGATCACGTCCTAATTAAAAGCAA
Organism: Diabrotica undecimpunctata; assembly: GCF_040954645.1. Classification (NCBI taxonomy): domain Eukaryota; kingdom Metazoa; phylum Arthropoda; class Insecta; order Coleoptera; family Chrysomelidae; genus Diabrotica; species Diabrotica undecimpunctata. Next base: position 43,506,629 of record NC_092810.1, on the reverse strand, counting down.
ACATGATAAAGCAATAATCGATTGCATGAGTTACAGAGGGGCAGACACCAACAGTGACCATACACTAATAATAGCAAAACTAAAACAAGAACTACCTATAATTCCAAAAACTGTTAGAGGAAGATTAAATTACTAATTAGAGCTCCTTCAAGAGAAGCAGGTTGTAAACAGACTAAAGGAAGAAATAAATAAAAAACTAGAGAATCCAGTCAAACAGGATATAGAAGAAGAGTGGCAGACCATACAGACAGCAATGTCGGAAGCAGCGGAAAAGACTATAGAAAGAGAGCATATAGAAAGACGGCATGACTGGTACGATGAAGGATGTAGGAATGCTTTAGCAAGAAGAAACAGGGAAAAACTACAAAGAAATAAAGAACATACCCAAAATGCGATAGAAAATTATGTGACAAGAAGAAGGGAAAATAATTTTCAGAAAAAAAAGAGAAAGAGAAAAGCAATTGAAAAACATAGAAAAAGCATAGATAAACAAAGAGGTAAAGAATTTCTACCAAGAAGTTAAGAAATTCAGAGAAACTATAAAGAATAATCCACAGTATTGCAGAAACAAAGTAGGCTTATTTCTAGGTGAAACAACAGAAAGATTAAACAGATAAAAAAACCGAAGGACCATTAAATACAGACCAACAAGAGGAACTTGAGGGAAATGAGAATGGTCAAGAAGATGAAGAACGGACGTGCGAGAAACCAACTTTGAATGAAGTCAAAGAAATAATAAGAGACCTAAAAAATAACAAAAGTACAAGTTCAGCTTAGATTTTTAAGGAAGATGGCGAAAGATTAAAGGAAAGGATATTTCACGTGGCACTAATAATTTGGCAAAAGGAAGAAAGGCCGAAACAAAGGAATGCCGCTCTTATTTGTCTCATCTATAAAAAAGCAGACAAAACGGAGTGCGAAAACTATAGAGGTATAGCACTATTAGAAGTAGTCTATAAAATACTTGCAAACATTATTAGGAAAACATTAATAAAATATGACAACAAAGTGATTGGCGAAGACTAGGGAGGTTTTAGACCAGGAAGAACAACTACTGATCAAATAAGCTAAAATAAGCAAAATAATACGTAAGAACATAACTTAGGATTACATATGCTATTTATCGATTTTAAACAAGCATATGACCACGTAAATCGAACGATGCTATATGAGGCCAAGAGAACATTAGAAATACCCGAAAAGCTTATAAGTCTAGTGTAATTGACGCTTAAGAACACGATAAATAGGGTAACAATGGAAGAAAGCTTTTCAAGACAGCTCACAGTGAATAGAGGTTTAAAACAAGGGGATCTGCTATTAACGAATTTATTCAACCTAGTATTAGAACAAATCGTAAGAAGATCAAATATGAGCACAAACAGGACCATTTTTAATAGCAGGGAACAGTTCATAGTGTACGCGGATGATGTGGTGATACTAGCAAGAACAGAAAAAATATTTAGAAAAAGTTTTTCAGAAATTTGAAGAAGCGAAAAGATAAGGATTAATAATAAACCAAACAAAAACGCTATATATGGAGATGAGAGGAGATATAACAAATAATAACAAATATATCAAAATAAAAGGAGCATAGACTGTCTATAGTTTTGAAAAAGTGTCAGAATTTGAATACTTAGGAGTAACCATAACGAACACGGGAAAAGAAGAAAAAGTGATAGAAAAAATATTAAAGAAGGGAAGCAGTCGATAGGGTCACTAAGTTCATTACTGAAAGCAAAAAATTTGTCAAGAACAGCTAAACTGCGAGTCTATGAGACAGTAGTCAGATCCACAGTGATGTATGCCAGTTAAACGTGGATTATGAACCAGCAGGAAGAAAAGAAAGTAGAGATCTAGGAAAGCAAGGTGCTCAGAAAAATTTTCGGAGGAATAGAAGCAGTAAAGCAAGACTTGTCAGAAATAGGCGTGAGAAATTGGAGAGTGAAAGCAACGGTCCGAAAAACCCAACTTATTAAATTTCATTAAACTAGAATCAAGGTCGTTGGGGAATTCTCAAATAATATTTTTTACTTGTGATTTTGAGCCTTGAAAATCGTAATTTTGCGTTTATTTCAATTTTAAATGGTTTAAATTATTAGAAAACGATCAAGTTTACAGAAAAATTACAAGAGACCTATTTTGTTTAGGATGATCTGAAAAAAAAATTGGTCAGACCAAAACAGTTAATTGTTACAATTTGTTTTAAAAAAACAACTTTTCGCCTGGACAACCTCTTGTACCTTATTTTGGGGTATCTATTGGAAGTCATTATGCAAAAAATGTCATAAGAATATTTTTCCGAATGAACCCGAACTTTTCGCCTGGTCTATGTGCATGTAAAAAAAATACATAAATAAAAAGATAAGCGCCCAAAACGTATGTTACAAAATAATTGTTGGACCGTTCACATTAACGGCAACGTCGACTATAGCTCCAAATGGGCGATTTCCATTTGGAGACTCTCCAAATAGTTCAAAGGAAAGAACATTTACGATTATGCAACAAACTAATCTCTTGATGTCGCCAACAAAATGAATCCAGCACTTGATAACCCGTTCGGTTTTTCTGCAAACTTGATGCACTTCCTTAGTGGGGCCATAAATCCGCTGCAAGTGGATTATTTTTCGTCGTTTATCTTTTTCGGGGAGGGAATGCCGCATGTGTTGGAAAATAAACCTTTTTGTGCAATTTTTTTTATAATATAAAGCAAAAAGGCGCTAAATTGATATGTTTCTATTGTTTTGTTTTAAAAATAGTGCTTAATCGTTTACAACAATTTTTTTTTCTAATATTTATTCAATTATCCTTTTGATGACAATTCATAGATATTATATAGAAAGAGAATCTTTTAAATTGGTTTTGTCGGTCACTGCAATTTTGAAGTCACATCCTACTTCTTCTTTCGATCTATAATTTAGTATTTTTTATTGTCTCTACTTTAATCTGAGTTATTTTATTTTTGAGTATTTTATTATATAGTTATGCTTTTAATTTTTTCAAGATAGTCAAGCAGTAACATTTCTTTCGCATCTCAAAACACCAACGGCATGGCTTTATCTGCCAATGGCATCGTTCCCGTCTTTTTTGGAGCTGAAGATTTATCTTCTGTCCATTATAGTTAAGCTCTTCCTTAGTAGCAGATCTATAAATATACCATCACAGATTAATTGTTTTTATTTCTCATCGAACGTCAAGTAATTTCTGTTTTTATTTCTCATCGAAAGTTAAATATTTCTTCCGTAATTTCTGTTGGCCTTTTATTTTTGTCATATCATAACTTTTTATATACTGGATGTCTCGTAATGGATTCAAGATTTAAAATTATTCTGGTGCCGGCCCTGCGCTGAGTAGGAGGGAGCTGACGGTGTAGATAGGTTGCATAGGTTGCGCGAGCATGCGGATTTCAGTTAGAATGGCAGAACAATGGACCGCGGGAGTGATGACGTAGATTTTATTGACATCTGTCAGTTTCACTTTCCAAACAAACCTTGTTTAGTGTGGATAATTTGTATTTTTCATTTTTTCATATTTCATATATTTCATTATTTATATTCAGATATTTCATTTTTTTATAGAATATTTCCGCTTTTTGCAATATCTAAGTATTCTAATAGTTATTACAACAATTTTACAAGGTTGAAATAATAAAGCATGTTGTTTTATAAAAATAGCAATAAAATGCATGTATCAATAAAGTAAGTTTAAAATGTCTTTAATTAAAACTTTTAAACTATATTTCGTAGAAATAGAACACTGAATCATGATGGTATTATCGTAAAAACACTATACTTAAAAGAAAAAGCAGCAGAGGAAGCAAAATGTTAACTTTATAGAATTTAAAAAGTCTTGAGATTGGGCATTTTAACTTTTGTTTGGAAAGTAATTGACAGTTGTGACGTCACACTCCTCCTGTCCATTGGGTGAAAAGATACCGAGCAATAGCTTTTGTCATAAATTACACACCAGCTGGTAGATCTAGAACCACGAAAGCGCCAAACAATATTGACAGGGTGCGCTGTAAATTGCCATCCCAGACGGTCGGTTCGTAAACATGCGCACTCATTGCAATTGACGCGCGCTAGTGTTCAACGAATATTGCAGACGGACTTAAACTTTCACCCCTATAAAATTCAGCTTTGTCAATTTTTGAAGCCGGACGACCATTTAAAACGAAAAACTTACTAAGACAATGATGAACAATTTTTGGAATGATGGTGGTATCGAAAACATTATTTTTAGTGATAAAGCCCATTGTCATCTTAATGGATATATGAACAGGCACAATTGCCGATATTGGGCCCAAGATAATTCGCGGCAAAAACATCAACGACAATTATACTCCAAGAGACCGTATGGTGTGTCATGTCCACCTGAGGCATAATCGGGCCATACTTTTTTGAAGATGGTGCAGGACGTACGGTTACTGTGAACAGCGCCAGTGCTCGCTACTTCACCATGATTCATAATTTTTTACGCCAATCCTTGCTACAGTTCCCTAGCTATGATGTCAACGGAACGGGGTTTTAACGAGATGTTGCCACGGCACATACTGCAGCAATGTCGATCAACGCAGTTACAGAACTGTTTCCTGGAACGGTTATTTCCATTAATGGAGATATTCCGTTTCCTCCACGATCCCCAGACCTGACCCCCTTAGATTTTTTCTATGGGGGTACCTAAAGAGTATCGTCTACATCGATTCAGTACCAGACACGATCCCGCAACTGAAAGACCGCAGTACCAATGCTCTACGTGACATACTCATTCAGATGTGCCAGCGAGTTTTCCGCAGCTTGCGCTCTAGACTAAAAGCCTGCTATGAAGAAGACGGCCAGCATTTTAACGTATCAAGTGTATTAAAATTGTTCTACAATGATTTGAATGTTTGTTTTATTTCTTTAAAACCATTATGAGACACCCAGCATTTATAGCTCAGGCAAATTTCTCATGACAAAAATCCCTCCAGACAAACGACAGTTGTTTTGAGTAGTACGAACCCCTTTAACAAAAAGCTGTATGTTTACTGCAGTAGATTTTTTGGACTTAATTAACAAATTAAGGTCAAAAAACGGTTAATTTTTGCTTTTTTTGTCTATCAGCAAAAAGTGAAGAATTTGAAACAAATTTGAGAGTAAGAAACTTATAAGTCATATAAAAACTTTCAAAATGGCGTTTTTTAAATGTTACTGTCCCTATTTGTTGTTTAGAAAGTTGCAAAATAAAGTCAGAAATTTCGGTATTTTATAAATGTTAATAACTTTTTTAAAAATGAACTCAAAACCTTCATCTTCCATGTAATTTTTTGTTTTATGGTGCTTAAAATATGACCAAAATTTCAAAGCGATTGGTCAAATAGTTTTTATTTGTTTATACCTAATTAAATTATTTGGAACAATATAAGTCACAAAATAATGAAGTTACAGTAATTCAATTTATTTCCTGCAGGAAAATTATTTTTGAAGCGAAGCTTCTATATTGGCGTTGTATTACTTTCTCCCTATAGTAAAATGCAGAGGCGAGCGTCACATATCACTAGCACCACAAGAATTCGATTCACTTTTCTCGATTAATTGGTTTCTAGTTATCATCTATTCATTATAATCAGGTTTAAATTCAAATCTGCATGAAAAATAACTAACAAAATACAGACATTAAAGGAGAACAATTAAAAGAATATTTCTCAATAAGAGATTCAATGAGTAACGATTGTCAAAATTTAAACGTCATAATTATCATCCAATGAATAACAATATTGGATCATATGTTTAAATTTTTATGCCACTTGTCGTTTATTTATATAAAAATTATTATTTTTAAACAATGTATTTAGTTTATATAATAATTAAATTGGACAAATAATAATTAATTGAATTATTATTCTGAAGCTATTTTCTTGTGGCATTTTAAAGTAATTACTATTTTAATGAAAATAAGCCACAATTAAAGTTTAAAATAAGTTGACTTTTGATGTTTATTGACGACTATTAACGTTTCAATTTTTACTCTCAATAAACATCAAATTTTATATGTATGTTATTTAAAAAACGCAAATGATGTATCCACGATATGTTACTGACTTACTAATAGTGGTATTTTCCTTTTAACTTCCTATTTCAATATGGGTAACCAGATCCTACTGCGTTCTGCCGAGAAATTTGCGACACAATTAATCTCATTTAGCATAATTAGAGTCGCTTCTTTGATTTTTTCTTTTTACGATATGTTTCTTTTAGGACTATACTTTACTAGACTGAGTCATTTCATTGAACTTTATGTTCATTATCCCATGCGTGTTTACATATTTGAGATCTATCAAATTATCTATTTTTAACATAAGATTGATGTTCACTTTTTCTAACATTGAATGGTCTTGATGTTTCACCTAAATAACACTGATCGCATTCACAAGGTATTTTATAAATGCAATTCTTTGTCCTTTCTTGTTCATTGTTACGTTTAGTTTTAGATAAAATAGATCTCTATGAGTTTGTTGTTTTGAATGTTGTTGAAATGTTGAATTTATTGCCTATCTCTTAAGTTTTTCTGACAATCCTTTTATGTATGGTATTATTACTTTCCTCGTAATATTCCTTGTGTATGCTATAGGATCTCGTTCTAAGTTGTCCCTGTTCTATTTGGTCGATTGTTGAAAATTTCTTTTGAAAGGAATTGAAAAAACAAATGTTTTTTCTCCAATAACGAATTTTCGTTAGAACAAGCAATTTTGGCTCTATCGTATAAGGATTAATGATTCCCTTTTTAACATTGATATTGTGATTTGATTTTTAATTTAAATATCTGTTGGTGTGTGTTGATTTTCTATGCACCTGAGCCTCATATTCAGTATCTATTCTTAGAGATTAAAACATCCAGGAAAGGTAGTGTGTTATTATATTGCTTTTTCATGATTAAGTTATTGTCTCTTCTTTATCGTTTATATTATTCAGGACTGTGTACAACAACTCTGGTTTTAAATTCAGCAAAATATGTTTATACAAGAGGTCGCTCATCCAAAAAGTGGTCCTAATTTATTTAACAGTTTTATATAAATCCATTTTTAGGTTGCGATAAGGGACTCAACCAACTAAAAACAATTTTTTTAAATTAAATAAGCCCAAACTAAAGTATAGGAAACTGATAGAACAAGGTTTAGTAAATTCATAAATAATTGTGTGTTTTTGAACCTTCAATCATAATTTTTCGTTTTTTTTTCAGTTTTAACTTGTTTATAGGTTGAAAAGCAATTAACTGTAGAGAAAAATTACAATTAATCTTTTTTATTCAGAATGATCCAAAAAATGATAAAATATCAAAAACGATTGTTTGCGAAAAAAAAACTAAAAATATTAAAGCTATTTCACTAACGTAAAAACTAGTTTGTCTCTGTCTCGCTACGATAACGCACTGAAGAGAACTGCATGTTTTTAGCAATGCCTGATTTCATTGTTTCATTCGTAGATCGACGTCACTAAATAATTACGTCAGGTCCACGACATCATGAATTATCTCTATCGTCGGAAAAGGGAGGGGGTAACGAATACGAGGGTATAACGTAATAAATTAGTGAAAATTGGTAAAAAAATATTACGTAAGTTACATTGGATTCCGCTCATTTGTTCCCGCTAGCTTAACGGTCCTTAGAAGTAAGCCTTCTTTGATTCTGCAATACTGTTGATTATTCTTTGTAGTTTCTATGAAATTCTTAACTTCTTGGTAAAAAATCTTTACCTCTCTGTTCATTTAGGCTTTTTCTATGTATTTCAATTGCTTTTTTAGCTGTTCTCTTTTCTTTTTTCTGCAAATTCTTTTCACTTCCCTTCTTCTTGCCACATAGTTTTCGAGCGCATTTTGAGTATTTTCTTTATATCTTTGTAGTTTTGCCCTGTTTCTTCTTGCCAAGACATTCCTGCATTCTTCATCGAACCGGTCTTGCCGTCTTTTTATATGCTCTCTTCCTATACACTTTTGCGCTGCTTTCCACATCTGTCGAAACAGTTGCTTCCTCCTCCATCGCTCCCGTGAGTTTTAAAGCCAGTCATTTGTGCGGACCACATTATAAAGCTTTTTTAATTTGACACATTAAAACTTTAAAGTAGGTTCTTTAAAATGACGCTAATGAGATTTCTTAATTTTTATAAATAAAGCTGATGTGAACTATTTAAAAAAGAGGACTAACTTCGTTCCAAATTGCCCTAGGGCACCTTTTTCTTTTTTAAATTTATGAAAAAATACAAGCTTTCGAAATACGAAAAAATAATTTTTCAGCAAGCAATAGTTAAAAGGTTATCCTAATTGTTTATAAGCAAACAATCGACATGATTTGGCACAATTATTTTGCAGTATTTAAAATTGATTTTCTTCATTTTGTTTTTTATAATGTTGGTAGAACTAATTTTCTTCTTTCATAAGCTACCTGTAGAATTACTGTAATCGTATTATTTTTTGACTTATATTGTTGCAACACAATTTAATTTGGGATAAACAAATAAAATAACTTTTAAACTATTTGACCGATGGTGTTGAAATTTTAATTATCCATATCTGTCGCTTATTTCTACCTTTTTCGATATTGCTACATATACCTCCCTTACGTTCTCCTTGCCTTATTGGATACAACATATAAATTGCTGTACTTAACTGTAGATTGTATCCATTAGACAATAATGGATGATATCGGTCCAAAATTCGATTACCAGAAACACACACACTAAATATAGAGTCGTTCCGGTAGAGGGGAACCACCGTCCGGTAGAGAAAGCCTTAGATGTTTAGTTTGCGCTTTTATTGCACCACAACAGCCTACTTAACAATAATGTGCTGCCGAACATTAATTAGGAAAGTTCTGCTTTCAACGTTACCATTAGGTGAATATTACCTACCACGACTCCCCTGCACTGCAAGCTATACTACAGTTGGTTGGAGGATATTGCAAACGTTACATGGCATAGACGTCACGCTATAATAGGATTGCTGTGATAAAGGGGATAAGACCGTTCGGTAAGGTGATGCTGAAGCGAAAATACCGGTAACGGAAAGTGGAAAGCTATACGGGAACATACTGCACTGTTATTACTTTTATATACAGAAATTTTAGTTGAAGTAATCAGGTCGTAAGGGTAAAATATACCGGGTCTTTACAAATACTCTTCAAAAAGAAATCAATATGGTTCTCAAAGCATTTTCCTAAATAAATAATAACTAAAAATAGAAAATATTTTCGAATATAACAATAACAAGATGACGGCAGTATCTTATTTGGAGTATATATTGAGCGGAGATATTTATTTTTTGCGAAACTATTATCATTCAATTCAATAGTAAATTTATTTACACCATTAATGTGAAAGTGCTCAATCTTCTTATAGTATTCTTTAACTTTGAACACTTTGGTGATTCTTTTCTTTTAGTCTCCTTTTGTAATATTAGATACTTCTTTTTTAATTGGGTACCTTCTTATCAAAATTATGTTGCACGCATTATAATTGGCTTTTTTGGACTAACAAGAGTCCATCATCAGTGCATTTCTCAGGTGTACATGAGTCTAGCCACTAAATATGTGGGAAAAAATCCTTAAACTGGTGCCAAATTGAGTATTTATTACATCTTTGTTAATTAGATGGTGTAATGTTAAAGATTTTAATACCTTTCAGGCAATGTAAGACTCAAAATTTCTGGGTTGCTCTAGATGACATCTCTCTGGGTCATCTAGAGGCCACACAGAGTTGCCATCTATAGCTCATACAGAGACATCGTCATCTGACAGAAAGAGTTAAAAAACTGGATAATTTCGATGTAGTGTATTCTATTCCATGTGGTTCCTGTTCGGAAGTGAATGTCGGTTCAACCAGCCAGAAACTATCAAAAATAATAGCTTTGCACAAGATTGATGTTGTGAGGAAACCTAAAAGTACAGCTTTTAGCCAACACATTAAGAATGCTGGACACATTGCCAACTATGACAATGTGGAAGTACTAAAAAAGGTTGAAACCAATTCAAGAGAAATTTCATATGAATATGCTACATCCATAACTGTAGCTCTTCTATGAACTGTAAGAAAGATGTGGAACTTAAGTTGTATTTACTCATTTTTGCTTCAAAAAGACTTGACAAGACGTAACAGACTGGAATATGGAGATAACTTATTATAACATACACAGATGACCTACCTGTACTTGAGAACAGATTTCATTTCCCAGCTGATTGTATTTTTTTTTAAGTTTTGTTCCAACTGGCGGTTTTATGTTACTGCATGAGGTGTAAATATAAATATAACCTTGTTACATATGACGTCGAGATATTGACAGAAGATAGCAAGATTTTCAACAAAAGAGAAGAAGAATTCTTCTATTCTACTTCTTCCCTTTGAGGCGCCTTTGACATAAAGTTGCAGTTTTTGTTATTTTTTAGATGTTTTTGTGTTGTATTTGTAAAAATACCCTTTTATGTTGTAATGTTTTTATTTAAAATTTTAAATGATTTTTTAACATATTTTATGACATCGTTCACTGCAAGGACTAACTGAACATTTTCAATGTAAGTTTTAGATGATGACTTTCACCACATAATAAATAAGTTTTCCATTTAGGTGCTGATGAAGGTGACAGCCATCACCGAAAATTTCTCATTTAGAATAAAGTTCTTCACCAAACTGGCTTATACCATCTTTAGCCAATCCTTTACCTGACGCTTTCCTGAAAGTTATCTACCAAAGAAGTGTAGTCTATTGTTTTTCATACCTAGTTACAACGTGGATTCGTGTACTTTATTTATCCAGATTAACTTCATCAGTTAACGAAAATTCCTTGTTAGCTGCGTCATCAGTATGTTATGAACGTTACTTGTTCAGTGATGTGTAAAAAAACCTTTTGTTTTGAAGACTTAGACGTTCAAATACGGTATTTGCAATTTTTTATTTATGGATATTTCCCAATCGTAGAATTATTAAAATTATTTTCCACAAAGGTCACAACTGCATGTAAATTTCCGACATTATCGTAATAAAACTAGTGCCTTACCCTATTTGTTGTTTAAACCCAAGCCTAAATGCATTCTATACAATGTTATATCGCACATAACTACATTGCCTTTTGCCAATTTAACGAGAAAGTAACTGCAAACTGGAGCTCATGTTTGTCTGGGTGAAATTTTGTTAAAATTTGGTTTTCTACTTGTTCACTTTATAGGTAGCGAATGTAATGTTACAATTCCTTTACGTTCTGGTCATTTAGGGTATTATAGTTATATAAACTAACTCCATAAGAATTGTATATTGTGTTATACATTGTATGAGTTTTATTAAATATATGGGTTTTTTTAATCTGTTTCTCGTTCTTTATTCGGCATTTTCCGTCCACATATTCGCCATTTAACTGTTTGTATCTATTCTAGCTCTATTCTGAACCTCTGGAATCCATTTTTTTTTTTTTCAGATAATTTTCAGACATCGCTAGTTACGTTTTCTGTTAGGTTATATTTTTGTCTTCATTAGTTAAACGCTTCAGTATCTGCAAGGAGTCCCAGAAATACAAGCTAAGTTTAAGTTTCAGAGATTCTGACTTCGCGGTATTCATTCACGTACACCGATGAAAATAATCGACATCGCCTTAGATTTGGATTTGCTTATCCGCTCATCGCTTTTTTGACTTTCGGAGAGTTTGGACTCCGTCCACTAAGAATCCGTCTTTCGAAAACCTGTGATCCTTGATAAAAAAAAAAACAACTTACAAAGTCAAAGAATATTTATTTATTTTAAAATCAATAACATACAAAATTTCGATGTACGGAATGATGTTTAAGTTGTTCTTATTTAGTTGTGTTTATTTATGTTTTATTTAGTAGTCGGTGTTAGTAACCCTAGGCTTTATTCAAGCTCCAATTCGCGTGGGCATGCTCCCAAACTAATTGTCAATATTTTATTGTGATAAGTTGTTTCTTTTCTTCAAGAGCAGCTTATACTAGCTCTACGGTGTTTTGTGGATTGTCCCGGCGAGGTATAATTCTTTTTTTAAGCATATCTCACAAATGCTCTATAGGGTTAAGGTCGGGCGAGCAAGCAGGCCACCACAGAATAGTGATATCTTATGCTTCAAGGAAGTCTGTAGTGACTCTGCTGGTATGTGGAGGTGCATTATCATGCATGAAAATTAAATTTTTTTGTACTGCACTTTTTCAGAGTCTAACTACAGGTTCTAGAACCAAATGAATATACCTGCGAGCTAATAAAGTTGGTTGAATGTAAATTAAAGGAGTTTTTTCACCGACCATATTACTTCCCCAAAACATAACACTTCCTCCTTTATATATGTGAATAGAAATGGATGTTTCCGTTCTTGCTTGTCTTTTTCGCCGTCTAAGTTCACAAATTCATCGGTCATATGATTTTACACAAATTTTGTCTTCGTCTAAAAATAGTACATTTTGCCAATTTTCAATGTTCCAGTTTTGGTATTGCGATCAATTTTAGGCTGCCTGGTTAACTCGGGAACCCGTAACTGTCCACGGCTATATAGTCCTTAGGCACAAAGTCTTCTTATTGTTTTAACTGAAAGACTTAAATTTGTACCTTCCAAAAGCTGCTTTTGGAGTTGCGGGTGAGAAATTGTTGGGTCTCTTCTAGCTACTTGGACAATAAAATGAACGTGGCAAGCCGTTGTTACTTTTTGGCTACTTCATCTTGGTCTCTTCTTAAGCCTTTCTAACTTCTGCTACCTAGCCCTAGGTTTTTAACATAACGCCCTGTGTTACGCCTACCATTGTAGCTATTTCTCTTTGAGACATTCCATGCTCCGCAAGAACAATAATAATTCGGTTAAACCCACATTAGGCATATTTTAGTTTATGAGAGCGAAAGTTACTTTACTTATTTTTGTTCAATTTACAACTAAAACAAATAATATATGCCGGGCTGTGTGATCTGATTTTTTATTGGTTTGTTTATTTTCAATAAAAACCTTTATTCTTCGCAACAATAACAAGTTTTTTTTTAAAGAAAGAAATAATGGTTTAAAATACATGGTGATTCCTTATAAGTTTGGTTATGTGTATAGCATGCATTGCTTGATTGACCTTTAAAAATCGTTGATTTGAATATAACTGCATTTCTACCAAAAGATGCTGAAGCCAGTTTCATTCTTCTGCTGATTTCTGGGAGTAAGGAGACACAGATATGTATTGTATACAGATTTTGAATTTATTTTATAGAACATAGGATTTTTATAACAATTCAATGATTAGCTGATTTGCTAATCAGTGAATAATCAGTGTAAATTTCAATATAACGTCGCAATGTTTTATATGTAATTAATTCATTTGTTCAACTGGACTCCTTCTCCAGTCGATATTCTATTACTGCTGCACACGTTACCAAATGCAAACGATCATCTTATAATTAAATCCAGCCGCGAGCCGCCAGTGTAAAAACGGAAAAGAGGTACATGTCAATTTGCCAAAAACGTACAATTTGACGTAGATATGGAATTAAAATATTATTTTACAAAAAAAATTGTTATATTTTATTGGAAAAAATTTCTAAAAATTAAAATAAAAAAGAATTTCAAAAATAACATAATAATAATAATATTAAAAACAAAAATTCAACGTAATAGAGGTTCATATATTTCACCTCTTTCTGCAGAGCAAAATCTGTTGTACAAAGATACTCTCATATCCCTGAGATATTATATTATATATAGATAGACACTTGCGTTCAAATATCCCCAAAGAAAAAAAATCATTTGGGGATAAGTCTGATGATCTGGGAGGCCACTTGATCGTACCACGAGAAGAAATTAATTTATTTCCAAAAATGGTTTTTAAATAATTTCAAACTGCTCGTGTATTGTGAGCAGGACAGTCGTCTTCGTCTTCTTCAGCCTAAGTAATCCAACTTTGGACATAGGCCTCCCCCAAATTAATCCAGTGTTTTCTATTTTGCGCCACTTGCTTCCAGTTGTGTCCTCCGATCTTCTTAATGTCATTAGCCCATCCCATTTGTGGTCTTACTCTTCTTCTCTTTCCTAACCATGGCCTCCACTGTTGTATTTCGTGGTTTCATCTCTTATCCTTCAGTCGGACATTGTGTCCTGCGAAGCTCCATTCTAATTTTTCATCATGTTCTCCTGCGTCTTTTACTTTGGTTTTGCTTCTAATCCATTTGTTTGTTTTTTGGTCTATAAGTCTCCGAGCATTGATCATTCCATCGCTCTTTGTGCTTTTACTATTTTATCCATATTGTACTTCGTGAGTGTCCACGTCTGTGAACCATACGTGAGTATAGGGAGGATACACTGATCGTAAATTCTGGTTTTCAAATACCGTTCTATTTTAGTGCTTTTCAAGATCCAACTTAGTTTTCCAATTCCTGCTCACGCTAACCCTATTCTTCTGGCAATTTCGGCAGTTTGATTTTCTTTGTTATTTTTCATTATCTGTCCCAGGTAGATGTATTCGCTTACTGTTTTTAAATTTATGTCGTTCAATGTTATTTCTCGATTGTTCGGTGTATTTGTCATTATTTTTGTTCTTTCCAAGTTCATCTTAAGACCTACTTTTTCCGAAGCTTGAAATAGTTGCGTCCTCATGGTCTATAGTTCTTCGAAACTTGTAGCGAATATTACAATGTCATCAGCGTATCTTAAATGACTCAGTTTTCTTCAATTAACATTTACTCCCTTATCTGCCCAGTTAATGTCTTTGAACACGTCTTCAAGTCCAAGTGTGAATAGCTTTGGTGAGATAACATCTCCCTGACGAACTCCTCTGTTGATTGGTATAGCTTTGGTTTTCGCATCAATTTGTATTTTCATTGTAGCTTTCTTGTAAATATTGAGTATGAGCATTCTGTATCGGGATTCTATCCTGCAGTTGTTCATATCTCTCTATTGCCCAAAGTTCTATGAAGTCGAATGCCTTTTCATAATCAACGAAGCCAATATATAAGTTCAGGTGATATTCATTGGCTTTCTCTTCAGCCGTCTTGCTGAATCTAAATATCGTCAAAGTCAACAGGAAGTAATTGAACTGCTGGAATAATTTGATTTTGCAAAAATTCTAAATATTTATTTCCCGTTAAATTTCCATCAATAAAAATGGACCGTCGATATAGTCCCCCAAATTACCTGTCCAAACATTAAATTTTTGGGGATGTTGTGTTCGTACTAGAATACTCAAGTGTTTATTATGCCGAGACCAATATCGTACGACAGAAGGATTGTGTTTCCGATGTAAAGAAAATGTAGATTCACAAAATATTTTTTAAAATACGTTCATTTTCATTTTGTTTATTCATCATGAGTTCACAAAATTCCATGCGTTTGAAGTTGTCCTCGGCTAATAACTCTTGAGTAGTTGAAACTTTAAAGTATCGGTAACTATTTCGTTTTGAAAATATTCTTCAGCAATAGTATTGCTTGAACAAGGATCAATAGTTTCAGCAACACTACAAACACCAATTTCCTTATTTTGCCGAACTTCGTTGATTATTTTCTCTCGTGGTAAATCCGTACATTTTCGACAGTTTTGTACTCAACCAAATGATTCAAATTTTTTAATGTCAGGTACGAGTTACTCCCAAAATACCATTTTAAAATTTGTACTTTTTCTTCGTTTGTATACATGGTTAGAAACACTACTTTAATTTCAGCTTATGGTGTTATAATGAGAAGCAAAGTTATTTGATTTGCTCGGCCAGTGATGATCCTTGAGACTGTTGCTAAATCGGTAGATACCTTCGGCAAAAATCGGTAGATTTCGATTATATCATAATATACACCCTTTTAAATTTTAAATTATAAACAGTTTTTGGAATAATAATTGTATTAAAGTATGAATTAACCAATTCAGATAATACCTAATGGACACAAACAAAATTGTTGTTAATAAAACATTATTATCTGCACAAAAATACAGAATTCCGAATATTCCAAATGGAATTTCAGGAAAATAGCGGTAGACGGTACACTGTCGGCGCAAACGTGCCAAATACGCCCCTAAAAATCGTGAAAGAGCAGCAATCCAGTGGAATAAATATATTAATTATAAAACATCGCGACGTTGTATTCAAATTTACACTGAGTAATTGCAAATCAGGGAATCTCAGTAATTGTATTAAAAATCCTATGTTCCGTTAAAAACTGGCAGGAATGTGGCAGATATACATAGTTATCTACTCGTCTGCTGTCTCAAGTACAGTGTTGTTTATTATTACATCTTGGAGATCCACTAGCTCTTTGTACATGGTTTTTGTTTTTTTTTAAACTCATTTTTATGCCAACTTCATGCTAGCATGATTTAGGTCGCTTATAAGTTCTTGCAGTTCTGGCGGATTATTACCAATCAGAACAATGACGTCTGCAAATCTTGGATGGCTGAGGTAGGGCTGAGAATAGGCCTTTGTTCTGCTAGTTCATTTTTCTGAATATATTTTCTAGAGTTGCAGTAAGAGTATTTTCTTGTGTCTTTCTTATTGTCTTACAAAGTTCTGTGTATTGTTTTGTCTGTATGTTGCTACTTACATACATTTCCTTTCTTTGTTTTAGCGTTATTTTGGTTTTATTATACATTTAAAATAGCTATGTTCCTTTAGTTGTTGCGGTTACATCTGAATTTTCTTAGATTGTTAATATTTATACCGGTTAATGTTGGTTTTGTGATTAATTTTATTTTTTCTAGTTTCAGATCTAGGAAAATTTTTGCTCTGATTAGTCTATGGTTGCTGCCTATTTGAAATTTATTTATTACACTGACATACATCCTTTATTGTAGTAATCTTGTTGGTTAGAATGAAGTTAATTTCGTTCTTAGTGATTCCATTTGGTGCTACTTAAGCCTATTTTCTGTTCGATTTTTACTTAAAGAATGTATTTGCAAAAGGCATGTGTTGGTAGTATATAAACTGAGCCAGTCTTTCTTCCCTTTCATTTCTCTCACCGATTCCATACTTTCCCATGACTTGGTTGTTGTCGTTTCTCATTCCCACTGGCATGGAAGTCACCAAGTAAATACTTGAAGTAACAAAAACTTATTTAATGCTTTAGTTATGTTACTATAGTGTTCCTCTATTTCTTCATTAGGAGGCAATCTTCACAATAAATGGAGTGTATATTTGTATAATTTGTATTGATAGTTGTAAAGTTAAGCTATCCGAGATACTAGTTATTTATATTAATCTTTTTTTCCATTTTGTTGATTGGGAATCCAATGTCGCCTGTGCCATCTCATTTTGTATTTTCAGTTTCTCTTTCCATTTCTACTGAAAAGTCTGGATTGATTTGCTAGCGAGCTGCACTATATGTTGCTATATGAAGCGTTGTTGTTTTATATGGGTAGCGGTTTACACTCCCCATATTCTTCGTTCTCTTTGCACTCCTGGCTTGATCCCGAAAGATACTTTGTTCAGGTCCATTTGGGCCTACGGAGAATGAGGGCCATGATTTAAGTGTGTTTTTCATTTTAGGGGTTATAAAGCATACCTTACCACGCTGCATCAGTGCGGGTTGGTAAGGGTACGTTGGTATGTTCCGATGATTATTAGGCGCCGAAACCCGCCTTTTGCCCTCCTCGTACTGCTATATAACGTCTTATAACACGCCATATATTGCTGGGGATCAGGCGACTTATATCTTCGTGGCCGTAGGAGGTAGAATGCGTTGGAAGAGTTGACTGACTCTTTAGATCAGCTATGATTCATACGTCACTATAAGTTCGGCATGTACCGAAGATTTTAATTGTTTGCTCTTGCCAACAGAACAACCCCTCCGACACCTACTAACGTTTTAATATATATTGCATTTTTTTAATCTTTTGTTTTTATAAAATGAGGGCAATCAATAAATATGTGGAATGTAAATTGTAGCTTCTTTTATTGCCCGCTTAAAAACCGACATGGAAACAACAAGAAAAAATTAATTTCCGAACCGCACAAAAGCAATTACAACTAACCCACTAGAGAAGCTCTAGTTGCACAATTAGAACACCTCCCGTTCCATAATTGCTCCCGGTGTTTCGACATATTTATAGTAAAAAATATTGAATTTCGGGCTTTAGCGGCTCCACAGCCCACGCCGTTCGCTCGCAGCGAAAGAGGAGTTATTGGGGGTATCGTATCTGCATGTTCCAATCGGGAATAGCTGTAGCATGAACTGATTACAAAATACGCCGACCGAATTGTTTAAGTTCCGGTGCAATTAAGATATAAACGCTAGATATTTATTGCGAGTGTCTACTAATTCATAAATATGTGCACGGAGACGTCTTTTTTACAATTTGTAGATTTTATACATATTGGAAAAACAGTGTGAATACTCTTAATAATTTGGTACTATTCAGCTGTTATGGGAACCCTCAAAAACTTCAATTTATTTATGTAAAAAGAAATAAGAGAATACTTACTCACAATCAATTTATTCTACCTTCTTATTCTAGGTGGTAGAATGAATTGATTGTACATTTTATTTTTTAAATGACTTGCCACATTCCGATATTCAACCTATGATTCGTCGTTACCCATAGCATCGCGACCACTTACATCTGCTAATTCATTGTCTTCGATACCAATGTGGCAAGGTATCTACAAGAAGTTTACTGTTCTAATAGTCTACTGTGTAATAGGAGTTTTTGTTGGGCCTTCACATTGAAGCCTTCACAGCTGAAGTTCACAATTTTATCATTTTCTCTATGGGATATTTAGAGTATAGATTTTTCTATAGGATATCAATTTTTTATAGGGAAAGAATGACACTATAGAAGATGTTTTTGGTATTAATGTATTATAGGGCTTTGAACAATGCGAAAAGTTCTGCTGAGTATATGGTAGAATAAGTTGAAATACATTTTTCGGTAAAGTAGGGGTGGCTCACCGGCTTCACTGGGTAATCTTTCGATAGGAGTTGGCCGGAATGCTCCAAGAGCAATTGTTGCAATCTGATCTCCAATTTCTATTAGCCGTTTTTTTAATAAGTTTAGTATTTTATGATATTCGACTGACTGAGGACAGTCTATATATATTCGTATGAACTTTTACACATTGCAGTTTTACATTAAAAAAATAATGATAATAATAATAAATAAGAAAACACAAACATAGAACATATAAAATAAAAAATATTAAAGTCCAAGGTTACAGCCTCGAAGCCAATCTCTTGCCTTGGGAGTGAGTTGCTGGATTTCTTGAAGACTGCCAACGAACTTGGTGGCTGGGCACTCGAAGACGATGTGGTTAATTGTTTGTTTAACAGCGCTGCATTTGTCACATCCCGGACTGGCATTTATGCCCCACTTGTTCAGAGACTTGTTACAAACTTCATGACCAACACGTATTCTATTAAGGTTGCACCATTCACGACGAGGAAGAGAAAAGCCGTCTGGTTGGTTTAATTGTAAGGTTTTCTATGGGATTAGCATTTCTGATATCTGGATTCCACTCGCCCATCCAGTGCTCCTCAATAGTGAAATCAGCCAATCTTGTAGCAGTTCTAGTAGGTGGATGTCTGGATTTCAGTCTTAACTCTCTTTGGTCTAGCTCAGCGATGTCTGTATTTATCGGTACTGCTTGGTTTTGTTGGCATTTTTGAACTAGGGTGTTAAGTGGGGTTATTCGTTTTGTTGCTGGTGGAGCGATGTTGCTTAAAACTGAAAGCCATTGGGTTGGTGTGGGCTTTATAGTTCTCGGTATGTGCCTTATTGTTTGGTTTAACTGGGTATCTATGACGTTTGTGTGATGACTCTTTAGCCAGACAGGAGCGCAATATTCTGCAGTAGGATATACTAAGGACAGCGCGCTCGTTCTGATGACCTCTGCATTAGACCCCCATGATATATTTGCTAATCTCTGAATAATGTTATTGCGGGTCTTTATTTTTGCTGAAGTGTTTTCCAAATGCTGTTTAAATGTTAGGGTGCGATCTAGAGTTACACCGAGGTATTTTGGGTTCGAACTGTGCTTTAGAATGGTTCCATCGCATTCTATGTTTAGTCTGTAATTTGCCTTGTGGTTGTTAAGATGGAAAGCTGTTACTTCAGTGTTCGATGGGTTTAGTTGTAGGCCCCATTTCTTAAAGGATCTCTTAACAGTGTTTAGATCTGCTTTTATGGTGGTTTTAAGAGTCTTTGATCAAACCACATGCCTAGAAATTTTATGGAGGGTTTAAATGCCACTGTGAAGTTATACAACTTCAATGTTGGATAGACATGTGGAGGTTTTTTGGTGAAGAATACTGCCGAAGTTTTGGTACTGAAAATTCGAAACCAGTACTGGCTGACAATTCTTCTAACTGGTTTAGCATTGATTGCAATGTATCTAATGTTTTTACCTTTTGACGTAAATATATATAATAGGATATAATGTTTTTACCTTTTGACGTAAAAAAGAAGATCGTTTGCGAATAATACAGCTTTAAGGGGTTTAGGTAGATTATAAATGATACTATGTATAGGTACTAGAAACAACGTAGAACTAAGTGCTAAGCCTTGAAGTTCCATTTTCTTCAGCATGTTCCTCAAAGTAGGAATTATGCACCCTTACTCGAAATGATCTATCGTACAAGTTCTTAATAAAATTAAGGCAGTTTTCACTTATATTCCACTAATGTAATTTTATGATGACATCAAATTTTCAACATGTCTTAAATACTTGTTTTAAATAAAAAATATTGCAGTGCAGGATTGTTTTGTATCTAGAGCTTCTTGGATGTCAATTTCCAAGTCAAGAAATTTTCAATCCCAGAGCAATTAGGTCGAAATACGTTTTGTTCCAATATTAAATGATTAAATGTGTTTATTATACACATCAGTCTATGGTTTACCAATTTCTCCATTAACTTGCTTGTAGAACATGTTAAGCTGATTGGCCTACAAGAGTCAGATTCTACACTTGGTTTTTGCAATCTTAAAAAGGGCAAGATTATGATCAAGCTATTGGGAATTTGTTGTTTAGTCAAATTAAATTGATGATGTGGAGTAGGTATAGTTTACCGGAAACAGGAAAATATTTTAAAAATATTACTGGTATGTCGTTAGGCTTTTTGCTAGTGTTTTTAATTCCATTAGGTCATTATTCAGTTCTTAAATAGTAAAAGGCAGGTTAAGTGAATTGTCTTCTGTCTCGCTTTCTGTCAAAATTTGAACTTTCAGCTTGCATCTTATATGTATTTAAGGAAAGTATCACTGTAGTTTTTAGACGATCTATTATTAAAGTTTTAGCTATTTCAAGAGGATAGTTAAAAATTTCATTGTTTTTTTTTTAATTTTGAGATTATCGGTATATATTTCAAGCCAGATATTTTCTTTATCCTTTTCCATACCTAATTCGTAGGAGTTGAAGAATTTATTTCAGAAATGTATTTGGGAGTATTTTTTGGCTGCTACCACTGAAATTATTTAATACAAATAATCACAAAGTCAAAAATATTAACGCGGTGTATTCGTATGGTAACTTTGGCTACTTAAATAGTTAATTCCATTCATTTACATTAGCAACGTAACTAAATACTATAATTATTCCTTTTATTAAAGTGTAAACTATTAAAACAACTCACCTTGTACTTTCTTTAGTTTCGATAACCCTAAACTTCTTCCTGCCGTTGATCTTATACGTTCCAGTTTTGAGAACAACCGTCTCCATCCATTGGCCGATATCCACATCCTGCACTCGGGAAACCGGCGTCTTTGTCGCAGCCGCCGCTTTCCTTTCTGGACGGAGGACGTCGACGTCGAGGTTTCTGAACGTCTTGGTGCCCGTAATCACATTTGACCTGTCGTATCTCATCACATCTGTCTGTAGATTCAATTTGTTCACGAGATAATTTCCTTCCAACTCTGAAACAACACACCATATTAGTAGGTGCTCGGCAACAACTAAATGGGAAATGTGAAATGAGGGCTGAGAGGTATAAAATAATAAATATATGTATTATCCGAAAATGTAGAATACATTTTAAGTGTATTTACTTAAAAAACATCTATACGACATTAGCAGAAAATTCCATTATACGAATATAAAGTTATTGAAGAGGTGTTTTATGTCGTCCTGTGATAAAAGCACCTTTATTTTGACATATACGCATGCGCAGTTTTGCGTCTGTTATTTTTGTTCTGTAATAAAATACAGGCCGCCTGCATGTAAAATTAAGTACTGGACACAGAACTTTTATTTAAGTTACTCTTATTTTGACGTAACCAGTTAAATTACGTGTACAAAGACGTTTAGATCTAACTTTAACTTCACTTATATTTAGAATTATATAGATATTTGATTAAATTTTAGTATTCTTTAACTAACAGTTTAATTAAATTCAACCTTTTTCTCTTTTCAGTGATCTAATTTTAATTTCTAGTCTATGATTAGGTATAAGAGTAACACATAGTATATTATAGACATTTATAGGTTATACAAAACATTGAAAACTTTATTTTTAAAACTTCCACAAAATTTATTATAATATCTGATCATTACAGCTGTTTCGGCAGAGTACTTTCTCAAGTGATCTATTTTTGGTATGTGTTTACACTTTATAGTCTTTAACTGAATAGGTTTAGGAGGGAAGGACTGTTTGTCATAAGTTGTTCATTCAGAATTATGTCCATATTTTCTAATTTGTTAATTTTCATAGATTCTAATAAAGATAGCCTAAGGCCTTTATTTTGGATGTGAAGAATTCGGCATTAAAAGAATAATTATGATCTAGAAAGTGAAGTGCGCACATACAAGCTACAACAGTATGTGTAAAAATAAAAACACATACCGTAAATATAAGTTCAATATATTTTCCTCCTAGATACTCCATTAAATGAGAACAATATAAAGAGTTTATGAACACTTTAGGAAAAAGATACATCATCGGTGGCGACTTTAATGCAAAGAATGTGCACTGGGACTCTAGGCTATCTACGCCTAAAGACAGAACTATTGTCAGCTGCTAAAGAACAAAACGGTGAAGTAATATCTACTAGTAGACCAACATACTGGCATACCGATAGGAACAAAATTCCAGACCTGATAGATTTTTTATTTACAAAAATATCTCAGCTAACTATCTGGATATCAATGACAGCTGGAACATGAACTCTGATCATTGACCGATAATTTTAACTATGAGTGATACAGTGATCAAAATAGAGTTAAATCCAATATCGACTAATAAAAGAACTGACTAGGAGAGCTTCAAAATAAACCTTGAACACAAAATTAATCTTGCTATGCCATTGAGAAATACGAGGCAACTTGATGACGAATTAGGAGTTTTTATAAAAATATATATACACAGCAAAAGAACGAAGAATGGGAAAGAATCTGCTTAAATATTGAAACATATATAGGAGGTACAAGAACTTCGGAGTCATGGAAAGTACTGAGAGGATTGAAACAAAACTTAAAAGAAAAAACTAAATTGGGAAATATACAGGACAAAGAATGGAAGGACTACTACAAGGAACTATTAACAGAACAAAGACCACAATTCATTGGAAAAGAAAACAGGCGAAGACGAAGCAGATTCCCACAACAAGAAATAGAAATAACAGATAGGGAAATGAGAACGGCCATAAAAGCAATTAAAAATAAGAAAGCACCGGGACCTGGAGGCATCTCACCTGAGCTTATAAAATACGGATCAAAAAAATTACACCGGATGATACAATGGATATTTCAGAAAGCCATAAATGGAGAACAGCTCCCAAAGGAATGGACGGCGGCATATATGACATCTATATTTAAGAAAGGAGATAGAAAACGATGCGAAAACTACAGAGGAATAAGCGTAATATCATCAATAGGAAGATTATATGGGAAGATACTGCGAGAAAAGATAGAGCAAGCGATAAAAGGCAAAATCGGGGAGGATCAGGCAGGCTTCACGGCAGGAAGATCATGCATAGACCACATATACACACTGGAACAACTGTTGGAAAAGAAAAAAGCAAAAAATAGAGATATACACTTGGCATTTGTGGATCTGAGAAAGGCGTATGACTCTGTACCAAGGTCAGAACTATGGGAGGCAATGTACAAATTAGAAATACAGACGGAACTCATAGAAGCTACAAAAGCTCTGTATAAAGAAAATAAAGTGTCCATTAAAATGGGAACAAGAATCATAGGAGACTTCACCACAACAAAAGGGCTCCTGCAGGGTTGTTCCACATCTCCAACCCTATTCAAAATATACTTAGAGAAAGCCTTGACTACATGGAAAAGAAAATGCGAAGGCATGGGAGTACCGGTGCGGAACGAATACCTATATACGTTAAGTTTTGCAGACGATCAAGTAGTGATTGCACAAGACCAAGACGACCTCAGCTACATGATGAAGAAACTACAAGAAGAATATACCAAGGCTGGCCTAGATATTAACCTCGCGAAAACAGAGTACCTATCTACAAGTGAAGAAGACATAGAAGATCTACAGATTGATGACAACGTAACAATCAAAGGAAAGGATAAATTCAAATACCTGGGGTTCATAATCACGAAAAAGGCAACAACAGAGGAAGAAATTACACAAAGATTAGGACAAACAAGAACAGCAATCCGACAACTTAACTCAGTATGGTGGGATAGACACCTAAATATGAAGACAAAAACGCAGATTTATAAAACATTAGTGCGAAGTATACGACATATGGGGCCGAAAATTGGATCATAAACAAGAAAAACAGCAGTAAGATAATAGCAACAGAGATGGAATGCCTGCGAAGATGCTGCAGAGTAACAAGAATGGATAGGAGAAGTAATGACGAAATAAAGCAAAGAACATCAATAGAAACAGACATACTAACATATATAGAACAAAAAAGACTAAAGTGGTATGGACATGTAAGAAGAGCTAGCGACAGCAGATGGATAAAAAGAATAACCGAATGGAGCCCCATAGGAAGGAGGAAAAGAGGACGACCCCGAAAATCCTGGAGGAACGAAGTAGACGATGCCATGAGTAAGAGAGGACTAAACGATGGAGAATGGAACAACAGAGAGAGATGGAAACGGTTGAGCGAGGGAAGGCAGTGAATACTGTAGAATCCCTAAAATATATAAATATATAAAAATATCCAACAGGTAGCTTGGGAAAATACTCCCACAATAACTTCTAGAACAAAAAGGAACAACCATTCAAAAGAAATCAGAGAACTCTGAGTAGAAAAAAGAAAGTTCAGAAAAAAATGTCAGCAATACAGAGCTCCACGAGACAAAACTAGTCTAAATAATGCTCCACAAAAATTAAAAAGGGAGATACAGAATATATAAGTAATTTAACAGCTGACCAGAACACAGATTATTCGTTATGGAAGGCAACAAAAATAATGAAGAGATCAATTATTCATTCTCCTCCTATCAAGTTGGAAAACGGAAGCTGGGCTAGAAGTAACGAACAGAAAGCAGAACGATTTGCAGGTCATTTAGAAAGCATGTTCAAACCCAAACTTCAACAATGATGCTGAAGAACTGAGATGGGAAGAACCATTCCAAACCGAAGAAAGAATAAGAAAGAAAGAAACTTATCATTTAGATAAGTATCAACACAGATAAAAGAGAATGTAAATCCTAAGAAAGCTTCAGGATATGATCTGGTAACAGGAGGACTATTAGAAAATCTACCACAATAAGCCATATTTAAGCTGACACACCTAATAAATGCTGCTTTTAGATTGAGATATGTTACCAGGCTCTGGAAAGTAGCCGAAGTCATTAGGATCACCAAACCAGGTAAACCTCCTAATGAAGTTACAACATTCTATTGACCAATATCACTTCTTCCGGTGATGTCAAAACTATTTGAAAAACTTCTATTGAAAAGATTAAAACCAATAATAGAAAGAAAAAATCATATACCAAATCATCAATTTGGTTTCAGAAATAAACATTCCTCTCTAGATTAAGTTCACAGAATAACGAATATAATAGAAAAAACAATCTGCTTGTCAAAAACAACAAACTTGTCTGCTCTACAATCTTCTTGGATGTAGCACAGGCGTTTGATCAAGTCTGACATGAGGGTTTAAACTATAAACTAAGAACGTTCATGCCGAAATAGTATTCAGAAATCTTAGAATCATACATTGCAAATAGATATTTCAGAGTAAAATAAGAAGAAGTGTACACCGATTTAGGGGAGATCAAAGCTGGCATGCAACAAGGAAGTGTATTAGGTTCGGTCCTGTACCTATTGTATACGTGTGACATTCCAGAGCTAGAACAAAACACTATTGTCACTTTCCCGGATGACACAGCCATACAAGCGATAGGAGACTCTAGTGAAGAAGCAACTGATAAATTGCAACTATCAGTAAATACAATACATACGTGGACCAGAAAATGGCGAATAAAATTAAATGAGACTAAATCTGCACACATTAACTTTACAAATAAAAAAATAGAAAATTTCCCGGTTAGAATAAATGATACCCAAGTTCCTTATGCAACATCAGCAAAATACTTGGGCATCACTCTAGACGTGAGGCTACGCTGGAAAGTCCATGTCAAAAAGAAACGAGGGAGCTTGATATTAGATATAAAAAATTGTATTGGCTGATTGTAAAAAATTCAACATTATCCATTTATAATAAATTATACATTTATCCAAGGATTTTAAAACAACGTACTGAGGAACATTGTTGATGCTCCTTAGTATATCCATAATAGTAACCTCCACCAGGACCTGGGTATTGAAACGGTGACCCAAGAGAACAGCAGCAAGTCACGAGCAGAGGCTGCATAGTCATGTGAATGTGGAGGCAATCCAGCTTCTTGACAACACTGAACTAAAGAAAAGACTCATAAGGACAAAACCATTTGAGTTAGTGTAAATGTGTAACAGTTTAGTGTAAAAAAGCAGAGTATAGTGGTGTGGTGTTATTGCATGTTAGTTGTAATGCATTTGTTCTTCTTCTTCTCGTAGCACTACAACCCGGGGTGGGTTTTGGCTAACTACACAACTTGCTTCCATCTTGAACGGTCGTCCATAATAGTTGGGTCAGTGGGCAGACCCATTGTTCTTAGAGCTGACCATATATTGTCTCTCCATCGCATTTGTGGACGTCTTCCTGTGGGGGCTTCCTTCCATATTAATTTGGCAAGGCGGTTATTAGGGAGTCTATAGACATGGCCAGCCCATCTAAGACGTTGGGATTTAATCTCTTGGACTATATCGCTCGCTCTATACATCTGCTTGACCTCAGCATGCATTATGAATGCATTAGTTGATAGATAAAATAAGAGTAAGCCATAGGGTAAGCCCTTAGATTTGACTATTTGTTGTTTATTAAGTTAAGTCAGAAAATAACTGATAATTGGTCATTTGTGACCAGACAAACATCGTACAGGTGTTATACAAAAAAAAATGTTGGTTCTTTGCAATTGTCATTTCGACTACTGTATTAAAGTGTGATAAAAAGAGGTATTAGTAAAAGATTTTCATATTTTCTACAGTAACAGAGGAACAGTCTATTTGTGTACCTAACTAGGGGGTGGTCGATAGGTATACAAAATGTCAAAACTGACCATAATTTGTTATTTTGATTTTTAAAATGTTTCATAATTTTTTGTACAGGAAATGTAAAAAAGATCTTACTAACGAAAGCTATAAAGCATGAAAAAAGGTTAAAAAAGATAAACCTACAAAAACTGCTGCTGAATAGAAATTTGATCGAAAATTTTATGAAGTTGTAAAGAGAATAGTAAAAACATCAATTTTGTTGATTAATATAAAACTTCGCGTGAGTGTACAGTACCGCCTACTGAACCTTTTTTTTTGTTTTATCTTTTGTAATCGCAACTGCAAATCTCTTTAGTTTTCTTGTATTTTCACTACAGCACTTTTAGTAATGGGATACAAACTACACTTTGTTCAAGACGACCGAGTTGCTGTTTGAAGCAAATTGTATTTGAAGTCCAACAGGTATATACAATTCTTGATGCCATATGCCTAAACTTTTAGACCAAGATCACTAGTTTTTTTCCTATCTCTTTATTTTTTTATAAATCATACATGTATCTTTGTACTTGCATCGTTCTTTTTCCATGTATCCAATATTTGTCGTTGTTTGTTAAGAGCCCAATTCGGCTAATAAACTAGACCATTTACCAAATACAACCCCGATAAACCCGTTTCCGACTCAATTCCCAGACTGCATAATATAAACAATCACCTCATATTGTCAGAAAATAACTTTTATGAGCAAAACTTTAACTCACTTCCGGAGAGTTCGCTATATAACATCTATAAGAATAGGTCGATAGACAATCCGAATATACATTGTGCTAACCGTTATTGTAAAACTTTGCAATTTGTTTCAGCTCCTTCTCAGTTTTACTTTATTTTTGTTTTAGTAGGCGACTAGCGAGGGAATTTTAGTTGGGGAGAGATTGGCCGAGATAGAAATCATTCGAGACTACTAAAGAAGTTCATGTTATATAAAAGTTATTGTTTTCTCTACATATATTATTATAACTGGTCATAAAGTAGTTACTAAAAATCTTTGTGAACATAAAAACTGTTTGTTTTCCGTATACATCTTATTCTTCGTTCACAAATTGTTGAGAGCACGAAATATGCCTCAAACTCATAAAACGGTCGTAAATCATAGGCGTTTCTAAGGTGTTTATTCATTAAATAATAATATCATGTTTTAATACTGTTATATATAATATTGATAATATTTTAATACTAATATATTTAGCAAAAAAACAATTAAAACTTTCACGACTAATGTTGATTATTATATTATATTAATAAAAATAAGAATTTAACCATTAACAATTTTGTAAATAAGAATACCTTATCTCTTTGGATATTTCCTGGAATTACCTGAAATTCATATCCGAAGGTACTATTCGTTGCAAGATAATTAAGATGGAATTCCCCAGATTTTTAATAATTTAATTATATTCGAAACTTAACTTGAAAGGGTGAAGTTATTACGAACGAAAACAATTTTTTTGTTTAGTACGTTTTTGATCGCATGTAATTTACGGCTCGTCGGTGTTTCCGCTTCTACGGCAGTAATTATATGCAGTGCGTGAGTGATTTACACACCAGTGCAGTTGCAGTGCGTAAGTTTTACACCGGTACTGTTGCGTACAGTCAGTAAGTCTGTCTATTCACCAAGAGAAAAGACTATTGTCCTGAATGTTCACGATGCTCTGGTTTCTCAGAATCCCACAAACACTGTTCGCAATATAGTCGAAAGTTGTGCCAACATGACTGGCGTAGGAGAGTCAACTTTATATAGGTTCCTATCAGAAAGAAAAAAACACGGTATAGCTAACCCAAACACAAACGAAAACTTAAAAAGAGGGAAAAAGCCTATTGAAATTGATGAATTTGCCAAAAATGGTATTCGACGGAAAATTCATGGATTTTTTTTTAAAAAGAAATACCAAACCTAAACAAAATTTTACAAGAAGTTAGAGACGACCCGGATTTGCCTCATATCGGACGAACTAAATTGTGGCAAGTTTTAAAAGAATTAAATTTCCGGTGGGAGAAATCAGACCGAAAATCACTTTTGATTGACCGGGAGGAGAAGATGATGTTGGAGAAGAAATTATCTAAGATTCATATGAAAATTCCGGGCTGAAGAAAGGCCCATCTTCTACCAGGATGAAACGTGGGTAAACTCAGGTCATACTCTAAAAAAATTTGGTCAGATAAAAATATATTAAGCTCCAGGCAAACCTTTATGGAAGGTTGGTCTACTGGTATCTCCCCACCTTCTGGTAAAGGCAGTAGATTAATAATTTCTCACATTGCCAGTGAAAAAGGATTTGTTAAGCATGGTTTGTTGGAATTTCATTTCAAAAGCACAAAAGACTATCACGAGGAGATGACAGCTGATGTTTTCGAAGAGTATTTTGAGCAAATGATTGAATACATACCACCAAATTCAATTATAGTATTAGATAATGCACCTTATCATTCACGACTAGTAGAAAGACTTCTAACTAATGCGTGGAAGAAACAGGATATTCTTGACTGGCTGTGGAATAAGTATCTGCCTTACGAAGATGGAATGGTAAAAGCAGAACTTTTAAAAGTTGCCCGGCAACACAAATCTAAGTTCAAGAAATACGTAGTTGACAAAATGGCGGAAAATCGAAACATCACAGTCTTTAGACTTCCACCCTACCACTGCGAAATAAATCCAATTGAACTCATTTGGGCACAAATGAAAAGTTATGTGGCTAGAAAAAATACGTCATATAAAATACAAGCTGTACGTGAATTGTTATACGAGTCTTTATAACATATTACAAAACAAAACTGGAAAGATGCAGTAAGACATGTAATAGAAGAAGAACAAAAAATGTGGGATCTTGATAACATAATTGATGCGACCGTAGAGATTATTAACCTAATTATTAACCCTCAAGACGACTCGGATTTCGAAGTTGATCCTATTTGTTTTGAATTTGAATAGTTTTCTAATCGTAATTATATAAGGTAAGTAATAGTAGTTGTAATCGTAAGGTATTAAAGGGGAAAGGCGCAAAATGTCGCCTGTCAAAATGTTCAATGTGTTTTAAATGTATCCATTTTTGTTTTCAAATCCTGAGAAAACTAAAAAGCATTTTTGAATAATTTAAAGGCAGAATGAATTATTTTTTAGAATAAATAAAAAGTTTCTTTTGCATGCAATATTTT